>NW_008824053.1:7261783-7264510 GCF_000699105.1 Pygoscelis adeliae | reverse complement strand
CCACCATTTCATGGTCACTGTAGCCAAGGCTGCCCTTGAGTTTCACATTCCCCACCAGCCCCTCCTTGTTGGTGAGAACAAGGTCCAGCATAGCACCTCTCCTTGTTGGCTCCTCTATCATGTGGAGAAGGAAGTTATCATCAACGCATTCCAGAAACCTCCTGGATTCCTTATGCCCTGCTGTGTTGTCCCTCCAACAGATGTTGGGGTGGTTGAAGTCCCCCATGAGAACCAGGGCTTGGGAACGTGAGGCTGCTCCTATCTGTCTATAGAGGGCCTCATCCGCTCGGTCTTCCTGGTCAGGTGGCCTGCAGGAGACCCCCACTGTAATGTCACCTGTCCCTGCCCTCTCTTTAATCCTGACCCATAAGCTCTCAGTCGGCTCCTCGTTCATCCCCAGGCAGAGCTCCATGCACTCCAGCTGGTCATTGACATAGAGGGCGACATCCCCTCCCCGTCTCCTCTGTGTGTCCTTCCTAAAGAGCCTGTATCCCTCCATCCCAACACTCCAGTCATAGGAGCCATCCCACCACATCTCCGTGATGCCAATAAGTTCATAGCCCTGCAGGCATGCGCACGTCTGACTCCTCTTGTTTATTCCCCAATGCTACATGTGTTAAATGCATAGATGCATTTAAGTTGGGCCCCCGATGAAGCCGACTTACTGGCTGGAGTGGCTGGAATTCCTTTGTGCTGCTCTTCAGGTGCTCTTCTGCTGTGATCCTTCTCCAGGCTCTGGGCATCTATTGCTGGCACTGGCATCAAACTGGTAGGAGGGGGATGGATTGAGATTGCCCTCCCCCCAGCAACTTTATGGCCCTTAGGCGCTCTTGTTTTCTCTTTAAAAAAACTGTAAGTTTTAAAGACAGTATTTCCCAAATGTTGCACAGTGTTTAACACGTGGTGATACTAATGAACTATAGCAGAAGCTGCTCGGCTGATAAAACAAACATTAGATGTATAAAGTACATTATTATTACCTGTGATCCTGGTATTTCTCTGTGAAAAGCATCTGTAGTTTCTTTAACAAGCTCTGTTAATGCATAATACTCAGGCGAGGTTTCGTTAACTTCTTGCTCTATATCTATGTTAATTCCATCCATATACTGGTTTTTTGCAAGGTCCACCTGTTGGGATATCCATGCCGCTCTTTTAGCAGGATCAACAATTTCCTTAAGAGGTACATCACCTAGACAAGAGGCCTTCAAGAGTTAACACGTATTTACACCGAAGTAATAGTAAGGAGGAAAGGTTTGACTTTACTCAGCCAACAAACATAACTGCAAAATAAAAAATCCCCACACCCATACTGGTAAAATACAAAGGAGTTAACTTTTTTCCCCCAAGCATAATTCTGAGAACCCACCCCAGAAGAGATTACCAAGCTTCTTTGAGACAGCGGTGTTTAAAATTAAGTTCCTTTTGGATTTTTTTCTATAATTTTAATCTCCTTACTTCTCTTTAATATTCTTTTAGCCACTGTAAACTTCCTTTCTCGAAATCAATGTACTTTCGGTATTTCCATGGAGCCAGAGGGACTGTGTCTTACTGTTTAGATAAACATACTTTGATGTTTAACCTTTGTTGCTTTCCACATTGTGGTCTTGGATTCCATTTTTGCCTCAACAGAGCCAAAACTTACATTACATCAGGTAAGCTGTAATGGACTTTGTCTTTTTAATCAGCATTTGTACCTGCAGAGAGTCCCGAGTATTCATGTTTTAAAACTCAACCACTTCCTAATACAGAAGGATTGCTTTAAGTGAAAAATACTAAAAATTACTTAAAAATCCCTTCCCTTACCCTGTCTTTCGGGTACTGCGTGTAACATCCAGAATACAGACCCAAATAAATATCTTCTACAGGCTTTTCCTTTCCTCCTTCCTCCCTGTTCCTCCATAACTGTAATGTTCCGTTAGAGAACTTTTACTTGGATGTCACTGGAACGGTTACTACTGTGGCAGAAGCCACCGCTGGTTTTCTATTTAGTACCCTGCATACCAGCACGTGCAAAACGTCAAGGTATTGTAGTCCGGTGTGCATTATCCCCTTATTAATTAATCCTCTTACTGACTTCTAATACTCTGCATACAAGTGAATGTGAAATGTCAAGGTATTGTAGCCCTACGTACATTACGTTCTTATCCACGTATCACATAAATATCCACGTTTTCACAACGTGACCAACCTTTCAGTACTATCCTGGAGCCTTTAGAGTGAGCATAGCACATGAGCTCAGGATCGTACTTTCCAAAAGCTGCCACAGTTGTAATTCTTGACCAGTCGTAGGATTTCCAGGTTTCCTTTCCCACATCGAACACGAAGACCTGGAAAAGGGGTAGAAAGCACCCTCATTAGCTCCAAACACTGCTCAGCAGGACGATTGTTTTCCACACAAAGGGCCATGACTTGTGTCTCCGGGAAACCAGCTCGCACGCTTGCTTCTCTGCACTCTGCCAGCTCGCGCGAACAGCTTCCCAGGGCCGGGAGCGGCGGCCCAGCAGCCAGGCCGGGAAGGGCCGCGGTCTGCAGCAGCTGTGGGCAACGCAAGCCCGGCAGCGGGGCCAGCAGTCTGCAAAACCAAACTCCTCACAACTCTGACATTTCCCTGAAAATCGCACGCGCCTATTTTTAAAAAAATCCGTTCGACTCTAACGCAGACAATTAAAACACGGCAGTGGCGCTCGGTGTGTTTAACACGCTCCTAACCGCGCGGGCCGTCCCGGG
>NW_008824053.1:7254543-7261353 GCF_000699105.1 Pygoscelis adeliae | reverse complement strand
CGTGGCCGTGGGCGGCCCACGGCACCCCGGGCGGGCCCGTGGGCGGCCCGTCTTCAGGGAACCACTTCATCAGAGAGAAATGACCTCGACGGGCCGCTTTTACAGAGCAACGGTTTATTAAAAGATCAAACCCGGCGAAGGGCGTCCAGAATTATTTTCAAGATCTCAAAATAACTGGAGAAGAACGATCTCCTGAAGGGGACAGGCCTTGTTCTCACTGTCCAAACCAGCCGTGTGCGCGGGGTCACAGGCCGTCAGGGCCGACGCTGCCACCGAGAGACGAGGGGGTCCTGTGGAACGGGGCGTCACGCTGGACATGACTGTTGTTGACAGGAACACGCCGTATGAGCAGAAACGGTGCTCACGACGTCCTCAGATTTCTGGTCTAGCCTAATCTGCCTGTCCAGGTTGAGAGTGGAGTCTGTAAACAAGAGGAAAAAGAGGTCGTGTGAGGGGTTTTTTATACATCGATGTACTCAAGTGTTAGTTCGGTCAACCTCATGGTTTTTCACAGAATCGCAGTCGGACATACTGGTTGCGTTGTGCACAGGTACCCGTTCTGCAGACTCACCAGCTGGTACACAGTGGAAGCCCACGGAGACAGGAACAGTCCTGGTTGCTGAACAGCCTTCTACGCAGTGTAGAACTGGCTCCACAGAGAAGCATTTTGCTGCCTTCTTCTCAAATGCAACTGGCTTCTCAATTTTGACAAATTTACGCTGCAGCTTACAAGCTATAAAACATGAGTTCTCTTAAAGCACTTAACAGAATTTATATAAATAACTTTTTCGACTTAATTTGTAGAATTAGCAACAACTAAGACCAATGGATAAACCAAGTTACACATGCTACGTGAAACTAATCTGATTGAAGTGAGTCGATTTTCTGTCAGTGGCTTAGGCTGTGAGAAAATCAGGCATGTGGGACACAGTCCCAAGGACAGAGGCTTGCCAACTAGGACACAGGTGTCCAAAAAGATACATGTGAAAACCTTGGTCAACTGACACTCAACTTTACCTGAACTATGACAGCACTTCATTTTGGGGCGGTAGTGGCTCCTAGACATCTGTATATCCGCTTCTGCGCTGTGCCTAGCATCACACCCGCCTTGCCATGGCTGAGTTCTTAAGCCTCTGTGATCCAGGCTTTCCTGGACCAGTCCCCCCAGGGAGCTTGATCTAAGACTATTCCAAAAATGCCACCACGTGCCCGGAGGGTTGGGTTCCACACAAAATGCGGTGCACCCTAATGTTATCAATATGTTCATGTCATCGTTTTTATACAGGACCTGAATGGTAAGAACAATCATTCCCAGGCTGAAGGTTTCAGATTAAGTTCATCTTCAGCCTGAGGAAATTAAAACAGGTATTTCCCACCTCAAGTGCCCTCTAGTTTGATAGCTGGGCTAGATTTTAAATTTTTTTCTGGGAAACGAAAAGCCTGGAAATGACAGAATGGAAATAAAGAATGAAACTATTAAGGATGACATAAAATGTCTTTTGTCAACAATCAAACCGCCTACTCTTCATACTAACTTATCATCTTAGTTTTAAGTTTATAATTTTATCTGGAACACACAAACGTCAGGTAACTACATAGTGCATAAGAAGTTGATATAAAAATGCAACAAAACTAGAACTTGCAATGAACTACCAAATTCAGGAAAAACAGATTTTTTTGTAAGTCTATGGCCACTAATCACAAAAATAGTGAAAAATGTAAGATGATTGTGCTACAATTAATATAAATCATCTATTCATGTGACTAATCAATTAGTCAAAGGCAATGACATTAATATATGTTAGAATGTTAGTACCTCCAGCACAGGGGTCTTCTGAGATGATCCAGGACTGACCAAAACTCACTGCATCTTTAGCTAAATATCCACTGGGCATCTGATATTCCCTTTCCTTCTCAGCGTCGTATTTTCCACAAATACCACATGTTTTTCCAGCCATCCAGAAAGCAATCTGAATCTTTGCGGAAATGAAGAAAAGATGCACTTAAATGTTTTTCTTCTAAAAATAAAACCACTGAAAATAATTTTAAAAAATACCTCAAGTCTATGCCCATCATAATATAGTTTATCTATGCCATAATCCGGGGCTTTTAGTGACAAGCCTTCCTTTTCACTGCTGATCAGCATGCTTGCATCTGCAACAAAAAAGCGGAAAGGGATTTCTTTTAAAAGGAAGTTATTGTTTTAGGGTCCAACCCGAACCACCTGTTAAAATCCTGGGGACTTAATGCAGGCTCTACCGTATCTTGAAAGAGATGGGGGAAATGAGAAGGACCGTACTGCTTCCTGGCCTGGAACAAGCCGAAGCCCTGTGACAAGGGTGGCTGTGGCCAGGGGACATCTAGAAGCTGCTTCTGTGGGTCTCTGTGATCAGCACAAGGAACCGCAGCCCTGCATTATTTGGTTTGTGCAAAGATACACAGGATCAGCATCTCTTTCTTTGCCCACCTTTCATGCCACCCCCTATGAAAGCTAGCATGAAGGTATGTTAAAATCACCTAATTGTTTCTCAAATTAGGGCGATCTTTATCTTGAGAGGTGTTTGCAGGATCACGTCCTCACCTTCTTCCAAAGATCAGAAAAGATTAAATGAAATAGAAAGGTGAGTCTCTTACCAGAATTAGATGTGTACGGAACATCCGTTGGGGCTTGAACACCATTAATCTTCAACTGGATGAGTCCATTGGAAACATACATGTCAACCTCACTTTAAGCAAAGGAAATTAGTATAAACAAATGTTTCTCCTTTGCCCTACTCAGCTTACAATTTCTAGTCCTGGTAGAACCAACGCTGCAGGATGCTCATATCATTCTGGCATGAATCACCTGCTACGCTTTGGGAGGAAGATTGAGAGAGCCCAGGAAAGGGTGCCTGGAGGAGTGCTCACAGTACACCTTTCCCTGGCTTTACTCATTCCTGAGTGTCTGCTTGTGGCCACGGTTCAGGCAGGAAGACACCAGGCTTCGGAACAAGACACCCTTGCTGCGGAACAATATAATTGCTATTACGTTCGCATAAATTGAAGGTGCTTTACATTTCAAAGGCAGATTGAATTCCCTGTGGCAGTTCTCTTACAGCCTGAATAGTCTGTGTATCGTAGTATTTTCTTCAGAGCAGTGCTTGCACTAATGAAGAAATATGAAGCTCAAGCACATCAAAAGCACATCCATACAGTTGTATGAAACAATCAGGAATGATACAGTGACGAGGAATGTCTTTATCACAAAAGATACAGTCTATAAAATGAGCATTTTTCTGTTCTACAAAGCAGGTGCAGGGAATACTAGTTTATCTCTGTTTCTCTAACATTGTGGCACAGTTAGGCACACAATTTTCAAAATAAATAATTACTTGTAATGAAACCTTACAGATCAAAGCCTATTTATGCGCTTTGAAGAATACTCCCTACAACGATTTTGGTTTGCATAATCCAATACAATTTAGAGTATCAGACTATACTTTTAAAGAAGAACCTACCATGGCAGAGGTGGTTGCTCCAAGATGAAACAAAGTGTGTCTTAAGTTAATTTCAAATAGATTAGAACGTTATGTACCAACTAAGGGAAGACCTAAGAGAATGCCTCTAATCTGGGCTAAGTAATTCCCTTTTTAGCTATGTGCACTTCTCAGCATCTCTGCTGAGATGATTGTGGGTGCTAATTAGTTCTAATTATTATCTTAGTGTAGGAGGCCAGCCTAAATTATTACAATAGTCCCTTTTGGATTTATGGTTTATGTGTCTACCTAATTACTAAGAACTGAAATGAGATGGTTAAATGCTAACAAATTCATGAAGAATTTTGGGCAATAAAGACTTTAGGTTACTGTGAACTTCGGATGTATTTCAGAAGCGCTTTTGAAAGACAAAGTCCCAAATCCCAGTGACACTCCTAGAAATCTTTCCATTGAGATCAGTAATTTTTGCACGAGTCTTACGCTAGCACCAATCTGCCCTAACAATCTGGTCTTCACATTTCTATCATGCTCAGCTTGGCATCTATTCGTCATTAAGTTTGCAATTACTTACTGGCTGGCGAGTCTGACATTTATTGCTGTAAGGTCAGCAGACCCTTCAAGTCTTTTCATCATCACCAGGAATTTCAGTTCTGAACTACAGTCCTGCACCAAGACATGGTAGCAGTTTGCAGGCATTGAATAGTTAAATTCAACTCCATTGAAGGTTGTGATCGTATTTTGGAAAACTGAACAACGAGCTGAAAAAAAAATTGGTCAGAAGCAAGCCTTTTTTACTTTATATAAGACAGTTATTCTATTTTAGATTTGTAATTTAAAAAAAAAAAAAAAAGACCATTTTCTGGTTTTACCTATTCCCACGTAAAAGCAAAATGATTCCTTCAGATGAAATATTGGATTTGTAGTAATACGAAAGCAAAACTTTGCCAGTCCCCAGACAGCAGCACAACCCGCTCATGATTCAGTCATTGTGTGAGATAAATTCTGCTCACAGCTGGTGCAACTCTTTGTTTGTGGCCTTTTGGCTTTTGTAACTTTGTTGTAGTCAAAATAATTTCTCAAATGGTGTTAACAGTTCACATATCATTAACACTAGAGGAAGTTCACTAAAATGCTGGTGCCTTAGTTGCGTCATAACCAGCATTAGAAATAGTTCGAAGATGGGGAGGGAAAAAAAGCCACACTAGAGTGAACTTCTCCCTTTTTCACTGTAGTGGTATTTGTTGGAAATCCTACCAGCTCTGATTAGAAATTATTTTACAGCAATTTTAATTAATACAGGCTAGTTTGGGTGTTTACCAGACAAATACGCATAGGTATGATATCAGCCCACTGATTTCAAGCAAAATGTGACTCCTTATCCGAGGATTACATAAAGCTTTTCCATTTAAAATTTACCCTAAGTAAGTATAATGTAATTAGCTCTTAATACAGCATTAATGAAACAATAATCCCTTCAAAATCAAGTACAGGAGGTGAAATTAATGGGTATGCTTTTGAAGCTGTTTTAGCTTCTACATAACAGCACTAATCAAGCAGAGCACCCCAAATCTGAGGTCACTTAGATATCCCTCTCATAAATTTTGTAATGTTTTTTTCTTCACAAGTAATCTGCACAGTGAAGCTGAAATGGATGCATTTGGGAATGGATGCATTTGGAATCACTATTTGGCATGGAACCGAATATTTAATCTCACTAATGCAAAGTTTCCTTTTCTTTACATCTTTGCAGCCTCACAGATTTTCATCCAGATGGGTTTATTTCTATCTGAAGTCCAACTGATTTTTTCAGTGAATGTAAAATAATTTCAAGTTATGTCAAAGGTATAAATCATATTTGCAAAATCTGCAAAGTCAGTCAGTGCTTGCGCAGAGAGTTAATTGCTGACCTTTAAGGTTTTCAGTGATTGAAAGCGTTGCTTGGGAAAAGACATTCTGGTCAGGGGATGGCAGTGTTGAAATCGGTGTACCTGGACTTGAAGGGAATGGCAGGGGAAGCCTGATGGCTCTGTCGTAAATTGTGAGCTGAAAATCAGTCGGAAAACAAACATGAATGTAAATGCAAAATACAGTGTAGAGATGAGATAGCATTTTCCTATAATGTTCAAAGAGGACTGTACTAACTGAAATCTAAATTAGAATCTAGATTTAGGTCAGAGCTAAAAAGAAATCAAGTCCTCTGTCTACAGCATGAAATAGCTGTACAGTTTGACACGTCTGTAACCTATAGAACAGCAGTGCTATAAATGAAGTTTGATATTCACCAATTTGCAGCTTTTTGGGGAGTTGTACATCACATTTGCTCATAGTCCGAACAGCTTGCTTACCTGAGATGCACACCCTCTCCTTGCCTGTACGTTGAGGGCTGCATGCTTCTCTACAGCCTGGTTTTATTATCTTTTCCAAGACACAGGAAAACCTATCATCCTCCTGAAGATTTGGGAAGGAGTGGTCTTTTTAATAAGATATTGTTAATGTGCTATCAATCATGATGGTTGTTTTGTAACCTGTTTCTTATTTCATGTGTTTGCATGCTACATGAGAAAGAGAAATGTAAGATATTTTCATAACGGAACCAACTGCGTGAATATAATGTCCTTGTGGTGGGAGTTTCTTTATTGTTTAATACATTAAAAACAAAACCAGTGGGTTAAAAAAAGCTATTAACCTTTGATTTCATAAGTACTGAATGCCCCAGGATAAAAGATAGTGGAAATAGTTACCTCAGGTAACTTGAGGACCACATCACAGGTTCTTGGAGATGTCAGAGCCATAACGAAGGTTGCCTGGTGAGAGGGACCACACTGTTGCCTTTGGGAATACCCAAGCACATACGCAGCTCCTGGAAGAAGTGAGTAGAACCTGGAAAAGGAAGTAAGCGATTAAAATGATCTGTCTTTGAAAAAATTGGTTATTATTTGTTCAGACTAAATTACCCCCGTAAAGCAATATGCATTCTGTGTTAGACATGTTTTCTATCAGGGTTTGGTAATACATGGTGATGTGTATGGGAGGAGCAGCAGGCAGATTTTAACTGTTAATGGGTGTCCTGGTTTCAGCTGGGATGGAGTTAATTTTCTTCCCAGTAGCTGGTACAGTGCTGTGTTTTGGATTTAGTAGGAAAATAATGTTGATAACACACCGATGTTTTAGTTGTTGCTGAGCAGTGCTTACACTAGTCAAGGACTTTTCAGCTCCCCATGCTCTACCGACTGAGAAGGCTGGAGGTGCAGAAGAAGCTGGGAGGGGGCACAGCCAGGACAGCTGACCCCAACTGACCCAAGGGATATCCCACACCATATGACGTCATGCTCAG
>NW_008824053.1:7226438-7254253 GCF_000699105.1 Pygoscelis adeliae | reverse complement strand
CCCACCAGGGGGAGGAGAGTGAGCAAGCAGCGGTGTGGTGCTCAGTTGCCAGCTGAGGTTAAACCACGACAATGGGTGAAACAGTCTTAAAGAGACTGGGCGGCAGAGTGATATGAGACAAAAAGTATAGCCAACTTGTTTTAAACACATTCAGATTTAAAAATAGGCACCAATTACATAAAATACTAACATGCTAAAAAATAGATGACCTCGTATGAATGTGTCCTACAGTGGTAACTTTTAGCAAGGATCCTTCGCCCGCTAAGATTGTCAATGAGTTGACAGAGGGATCTCTATGATTGGATTCCCTTACAGGCTTGGGACTCAGAGAAATACAGAAAAGATTCCTTTAAAAAAAGGCATAGTCTCAGAGCAGAAAAAAGCTGAGTTCTGTGGCTTTGCTCCAGGATAGTCAATTGGATGGTTTCATCCCCTCTAATAAGGGCAGATAACAGCACTTCAGGTAATTCAATCTAATATAAAAAATTATCCTCTTCAGTAGACATTTGTTAACCAAATCACCTGTACGCCTTTAATGTGAAAGCTTGTGTTGCATGCCTATTTAGGTAAGTGAGTTGTTGTATGTGTCTGTATTTTGGTAGCACTATGAAAAAAGGATTAGGCTTTGATATGGATCTCTATGTTATTGTGGGCAAATGCATGTATAAATACACTGAATGAATGAATACAATAGGTACTATATGTATGTGGATAGACACCTATGTGAACTGAATCCAGCAGTTACAGTTTTCTTACACTAAGCGTCACACAACAGTTGCTATTTAGTGTGCGGTAAGCCTTATGGGGAGTGTTTGTATCACCTTCTTCAGAAGCCGGAGGTGAGGTTAGGAAATTACTCTCCCTGGACAGTCAGTAAGAGACAGACTCCTTCAGAGAACCAAGGTTAGGCTTCTGCTCTTCCCAATTAGGAAGCATCAGGAGACCAATTTCCTAATTCAGGCACTTTAAATTAAAAGTCTGCAATAGATTAGGTGAATCCCATCATCCCCTTTGTTTCAAGTGGTTTTCCTGCAAACTAAAATGCACTATGCTTTGAGAGAATGAATACGCAGAAAAAACAGGCACGTGTAATCTGATTTTATAATATCATACTGATTAAGGGGGGGATTTTTCCAGCTCAGAAATTGCAGAACCGAATCTGTAGTTATCTGGAGCATTGACACAGGTGAAGTTTTCAAAAACTAAAGTAAAATCTCACCATCTTGCAGTTGTTCGGACTATTGAAGGTACTTTTGGCCACTCCAGCTTCATCTGCATGGCTGGATAAGCAGCAAATTGCCCTGTTGCAATCTGAGTAGCAATCTGGTAGTCCCGGCAATCTTTACCCCATTTAAGAGAACCCTAGTAGAGGGGAATACATATATTTTGGTATAAAACAGAGTAAGATCATTATATTAATGATAATAGCTCATTATATGAGCTGATCATTATTTTAAACTTACCGATACTTTATGGGAATTTATTACTGAAGCATCAGCACAGAGTTTCCATCTACTTGATCCTGTGATGCTTGAAACAAACATCTGTATCCTTGATCTCATGGGTTGAGTATCAGTGTACAGTACAAGCTGTATTCCCGTCGGCTGCTCGTTTCTGTGGATGGCACGAAGGACTGCAGCCAGTATTGGTGGCTTGCTGTCTCCCAAGAATTTAGGCTTAAGTCAGTAGAGAGGAAATAGTGACAAAAGACATAAACAAAGCATTAAAATTACTATATTACAACCACAGATAAAAAGTATCTGTGAAGGATAAATTTCATTCAAAAAGTCTTTTTGTGTGAAGTATGGGAAAGTATTATAGATCATCGCTCGATCTATTGAGCTCGTATGTAGTTTTGCCACAGTCTTTCCAGGGAGAGCTGTCGTGACCTATGTAAGTAAAACAGTAGCATTGCGAATCTCTTTGTAAAGTAATTTCAGTGTAACAAAAGGAAGTATGGAGTAGGACCCTACTGTGTAAAGAACCAATATTACCCAGCTCAGCACTGCTCTCTTACCAACCTGTAGTTTAGCTAATAGTCTTCTTGATAAAATTCATTTAACCACCTGTTTAAAACTGTGATAATTTGTGTTGACAGAGGGATCTGTTCAGTGCAGTCCCAAGTGTGGTACTTGCACGAGGAGCAGCATGTGGCCCCGTTCAAAGTCAGAGCCTCGTGCCCGGCGGCAGCAGCCGCTCCGGCTCTGACTGCCCTACCTGAGCTGTGGGGCAGGAGTCCCCACCTGGCCAGGGGAGAGCTGCAGGTGGGATGAGCTGTGGGGCAGCGGGTCCTCCCTGTGCTGCCAGGTCCGAGTGACAGAGGCCCACAGAAGGATTAGGTGGGTAGGAAGCCCCCTGGCGAGGGCTGAGGGGGAAACGGGGAAAGAGCAAGGCTGTGGCTGGGGAAGAAGGTGTATGTGGTGAGAGCATTGGGGACGACTGGGAAGAGTTCAGGGAAATAGTAATGTGGTGAAAAGATGGACGAGAGGTGAATTCAAATTACCCAGAAATGGGTGGGGGAGAAGATAGATCTGGTTGCCTTTTTTCCGCAAGCTATTTGCACTAACAACTGGGAGCTGCTGGTGCAGAGAGGGTGCCTCAGCAAAGTAAGGCTTACTATTTTGGGGCATGCAGGTCATTGTCTGAAATGTGTGAAATCTTCCTTTGATGAAATCTGCTCCAAATTTCATCAGTTCTTACAATAGTTCTTACAGAAGGACCAGGTACCGTTAACTATGTATCGTGCAGTCATTCCTGAATAAACACCTGGATTGCTCTCAAAGTTGGAGCATTACTGCAAAATCAAGGTCTTTTCAAAGGCCTCGTATGGTCCTGCTAACATGAACAGAAGTACTTGGCAGTGAAGACCTAATGAACAAGAGTGGCAGAGTCAAGTCCTGAACTTTTACAGAGAGCTATGCATTAAAAAATATACCTGAAACCAGTTTCTGATCAAGTGGGTCAGCACTTCTAAAGTGTTCGCATTTTTACAGTGAATTATTTACTGAGTAACACAAATTTCAACATAAACAGCCATACATTCCAGTTTCATTGAAAAATGTGGACTGTATTAAGTGAATATTAAAAAACACTCAATGGCTATCCAATGTGCTCACCTTTATAAAATGGGAAACAATTAATTTTCTTTCTATATATTATCTAATATGCTAAATCACCATATTTTTCCTATTCTGTTATAAACATACAATAACTGGAAACCCAAAGTAAATGTTTTTATTTCTTGTAGATTAAGACACTCACCTGAGACATGGCTCTAGAGGTGCCTTCATCACTAGCTGAAGAAGAGGAGGAGCTGATGCTACCGTTCAGAACTTCCATTCCTGGGTCCTGCAAAAACAGAGAATCGCCTTGAAGCAAGTTATTTACCATTGGAAGTTGTTACAGAGTAAATTTCTCATATTTTTATTCTCAGAGAACTAAGCTCTAGTTGCAGCAAAGCTAATGGGAGCACTTGTAGGCCCTGCTCACAGTATAAGCAGTAAATGTACCTGTTCATCTGCTGGCTTGAACCAAAACTGGTAAACAGGTAGATTTGCCTGTGAAAATAGATAGTATGTAAGAAGATCTAAGAGAAGACAAAGAACTAACTTTCGAGAAATGCGTTAAAAAGTTCAGTATTGAGTATGGAAAAAAGGCAAAACAAAATTAAATTTTTAACATTTTAAACAGAAATCTTCTGAAATGTGAAACTGCTGAACTGAAATGCTTCAGAGAACCAGGGAGGTTAAAAAGGGGAAAAAGCTCTGCTAGGTGGTTACCTCGTCCATCCTGCAGCAAACAGCCACCCTCAACAGTCTGTTTTCTCTTCCTTTGCTCCATGCTCTAGGGACACAATTTCCTGATGTACAAAAACATTCACTACAAGAAATATAAAAAGGTCCAGCCTGGATGAATTACCTGTTGGTTGGAATATTCACTGTCCGCACTGCAGCGCCTGTCTCCAGAGTGGTCTTCGCTGCTGCTGCAGATTTTACTGCTAGCAGAGCTGCCACTGCTGCTGCTGCTTCTTCTGCTGCCACTGCTGCTCCTGCTGCTGCTCTTGCTGCTGCTGCCACACTTCTTCCCAGATTGCCTTAGTTCATCTTTCTTGTGTTCATTTCCAGGCTCTTTACCATCAGCAGAGGAAGCAGTGGAAGAAGAAGATGAACTGGAGAGGGGGGTTGTACCGGGCTCTGCCCAGAGGTCTGTAACTGCAGTCTTGTCTTCTCTGTGAATCCGTTTGTGACGGCGCCGTGTTTTATTTGCGACCTTCAGAAACAGTTCAAAGCATTATGAATTTATAGCTTGTTCTGTAACATTTCTCTGGGTGTCAGACAAGCTGCTTAGCACAGGCTTTTGAGGAAATACAACCTCCTGGCCCCCCACACTGCAGAAGCTGCACCAGAACTCACCTAGGCACATTCCTCCCAGCCGAAATCCTTGCTTTCCCATGCCAGTTTTCCACACTGGAAACCCTTGGCTTCATTTATAGGAAAATATTTCCCTCTCCGATGCTCAAAGTCTCTTACCGTGAATATATTTTCAATGCCTAGAATCTTCTTCAGTTTAGCTTGAATGTCCTTGTATGGAGATGTCTCATCCTCTTCCTTAGACCCGGAGCTTGCTACATCAATTATTTTGGAAGCTGCTTTGGATCCTGCCTGAATCTCCAGCTGTATTTTGTCAATATCAGCACCTGTATGAACTAACGTCAAGACACTTACATTCCAGGGTTGTGCTGCTTGAGCAGCATTCACAGAGATTGACAGAAAAGCTTGTTGTCATGACTGTACCTGGCTTCAAAACTATTTTGGCTTCAAGTTCTCCAGCTAATTTGTGCAGACAGGTATTTCTTAAGAAAGCAGAATTTCGTGACTTTAGGCTGAGACAAGCAGAACATCCCAAACTCTCAATTTTTCTACAGAAGATGCGTGTGTAAAATCTTCCTCCTACACCATGGTGATGTGCCTCTTCTGAACCTTGCTGGTATCCTTTGGATATCACGCTAGGAATATTGCTTTGCTGCATTAAACAAAAATATGGCAAATAAAGAGATTTTCTGCAAAAAAATTGTCACAGATCTTAAAACCTTTCCTCCTATTAATGAAGAGAGTGATGACAGTCCTGCCTAAGTAAGGAAGCAGTGCTTAAAATTAGAGATCTAAGCACTGGAAGCAGTGGGGTTTCCTCCAAAGTCCTCTGTGGAACAAGACAGCTCTCCTGCCCAGCCTTTCCCAGGCACTGTTTCACAAACAAACTTCCCCATGAGGACCTGCAGGGCTCTTTGGAGGGGCTATTTCTCTGCATCAATTTTGGGCTACTAGCTCTCCTGTTGCAAGTCAACCTGTCCTTCCCGTGCCAGCCTCTGAAGCTGAAGAGCACATAGGAGAATGGGCTTCTGCAATCCACTGCAGGGATTACCTCAGGATTTGGGAAGAAAAATGTACATCCTGCCGAAGAGCCATCTTTTCCACATTGCTCTGGCTTGGAAAAAAAGGGATATTGTACAAAGGATATGAATTTCACACACCCTCCCCATGACTGTAAAGAAATAGGAAGACATGCTGTCAAAGCAACCCTACCTGCATGAGATGATGAGAGTGAGCAGACTGTGAATGATCACGTCTTGCACCCATTGGGACTTATGTTAGGCTTGGTTTGGGATCTGTCAGGCACCTGCTGAATCTCACAGTTTCTGCGTCTGTGATCTGGTTAGCCAGCTGCTGTGCTGGGGGTGCTCAGCCCCTCTGAGGAGCTGTCTGTTCTCTACCTGTCGGCAGTACGAATGGTGAGAGGCCTCCTTACCTTCCAGCCGCCAGGCCTTGAAGATCTTTCTGATGGCTGAAATGGCTGGTCGGAGAGACTTGGTACTTCTCCTTTGGGGAGAAGCTGGGATTTCTTTTCGGAATCTACTTCTTCCATGTTCCTTGAAATAGCATAAACTTCACTCCTGTGGAGGTGATAAATGGCACACGGGTAACATCTTCTGATTTTGCTTAACTGTCTTTGCTGGTGCAAAAAAGACAATGCTAAGCTTTATGTGGCTGCCAAGGTACGGCAGAGCCTGACAGAGTTGTATGTTCATGATTTTATAACAGGGAGCTCACAATCAGTAACACATAGCAAGCAAAATGCAACGAGCTCTTCTGTACCTCACAGCTGCGAGCTCAACCTCCTGATGGCAGGGAGGGGTTTCAATCTTCAAATTTTTCTCTTTATTATTTATCCTGGCTTCAAATTTCATTGTAGTGTTGGCGCTGAACTCTGCATGGAATTCAAGACCACTCTGAAAGTATCGTGTATTAATCCCCATCATTGCAATCATATGAAAATATGCCCTGAAAGAGTGAAAATAAAACCATGCATAATTACAGATTAATATGCACATATTTAATGTTGAAATGCAAAACTGCATTTTCACTATGTTCTTTTTATTGTAAGAGCCACTGCTGATGGATAAAGAGATGTATCATACAACATGATAAAAAAAAAGCTGAAGTGCCACTGGAAAAGGTGAAGGGATTTATCTGCTAAACAAAGCTAACATGCCCCCTCTCACTTCTTTGTCACTGATACATTGCTTGAGGACAAGCTAATGCCAGAATCTCTACTAGCTTCAGATTGTGTCTAGTTGTTTATTAATATTATCACTATTATTATGATAATTATTACTATTATCATTATTAGTACTGTTGCATTTGCTTTTGCGGATCCAGAAGCATTTCCCTTTACCTCCTCAAATCTCCCCAGCTTGTGCCTGGTGGCGATGCGATTCTATGTTGAACTTGTAAAAACCTGTTCATACGTAAGCAAATGTATCTCCACAGCTTAGTGTCTTTAGTCACTGAACAGGTACAAAAGCGAGCATTTCTAGCAATGGCAGAACAGCGCAGCATCCTATGGGATACAGTGCACATCGCTACATTTGCAGGGTCGTAAAGCATCGGGTGATTGCGTTGCTCTCTCACAACTTCACTGCTCTGGACTAGCACAGCCGTCCCAGATCTGGGACAAGTAAGACCCCTGCGTAACAACATGCGATCACATATCTATTTCAAATATAAATATAAATGCTTGTGTGTGTATGTGAAAATATACGTCATTTTTACTTTGGCTTGATGTCCTGCCGAAGAGCCATCTTTTCCACATTGCTCTGGCTTGGAAAAAAAGGGATATTGTACAAAGGATATGAATTTCACACACCCTCCCCATGACTGTAAAGAAATAGGAAGACATGTTGTCAAAGCAACCCTACCTGCATGAGATGATGAGAGTGAGCAGACTGTGAATGATCATGTCTTGCACCCATTGGGACTTATGTTAGGCTTGGTTTGGGATCTGTCAGGCACCTGCTGAATCTCACAGTGTCTGCGTCTGTGATCTGGTTAGCCAGCTGCTGTGCTGGGGGTGCTCAGCCCCTCTGAGGAGCTGTCTGTTCTCTACCTGTCGGCAGTACGAATGGTGAGAGGCCTCCTTACCTTCCAGCTGCCAGGCCTTGAAGATCTTTCTGATGGCTGAAATGGCTGGTCGGAGAGACTTGGTACTTCTCCTTTGGGGAGAAGCTGGGATTTCTTTTCGGAATCTACTTCTTCCATGTTCCTTGAAATAGCATAAACTTCACTCCTGTGGAGGTGATAAATGGCACACGGGTAACATCTTCTGATTTTGCTTAACTGTCTTTGCTGGTGCAAAAAAGACAATGCTAAGCTTTATGTGGCTGCCAAGGTACGGCAGAGCCTGACAGAGTTGTATGTTCATGATTTTATAACAGGGAGCTCACAATCAGTAACACATAGCAAGCAAAATGCAACGAGCTCTTCTGTACCTCACAGCTGCGAGCTCAACCTCCTGATGGCAGGGAGGGGTTTCAATCTTCAAATTTTTCTCTTTATTATTTATCCTGGCTTCAAATTTCATTGTAGTGTTGGCGCTGAACTCTGCATGGAATTCAAGACCACTCTGAAAGTATCGTGTATTAATCCCCATCATTGCAATCATATGAAAATATGCCCTGAAAGAGTGAAAATAAAACCATGCATAATTACAGATTAATATGCACATATTTAATGTTGAAATGCAAAATTGCATTTTCACTACGTTCTTTTTATTGTAAGAGCCACTACTGATGGATAAAGAGATGTATCATATAACATGATAAAAAAAAAAGCTGAAGTGCCACTGGAAAAGGTGAAGGGATTTATCTGCTAAACAAAGCTAACATGCCCCCTCTCACTTCTTTGTCACTGATACATTGCTTGAGGACAAGCTAATGCCAGAATCTCTACTAGCTTCAGATTGTGTCTAGTTGTTTATTATTATTATCACTATTATTATGATAATTATTACTATTATCATTATTAGTACTGTTGCATTTGCTTTTGCGGATCCAGAAGCATTTCCCTTTACCTCCTCAAATCTCCCCAGCTTGTGCCTGGTGGCGATGCGATTCTATGTTGAACTTGTAAAAACCTGTTCATACGTAAGCAAATGTATCTCCACAGCTTAGTGTCTTTAGTCACTGAACAGGTACAAAAGCGAGCATTTCTAGCAATGGCAGAACAGCGCAGCATCCTATGGGATACCGTGCACATCGCTACATTTGCAGGGTCGTAAAGCATCGGGTGATTGCGTTGCTCTCTCACAACTTCACTGCTCTGGACTAGCACAGCCGTCCCAGATCTGGGACAAGTAAGACCCCTGCGTAACAACATGCGATCACATATCTATTTCAAATATAAATATAAATGCTTGTGTGTGTATGTGAAAATATACGTCATTTTTACTTTGGCTTGATGTCAGCATGAATATCCATGTTGGTTTCCAACAACTGTGAAGGTCTAAAATTGTCAGGTAATGGTGGTGACATCTGTATATCCACTGCAAAAGACAGACAGGAATTACATGAACAGAGAAACAATGAATGCTGGAGATACAATGTTTTCAGTAAGCGTAGGAGTTAACACATGGGCAGTGCTTTTACATTTTGAAATACTTTACGTGATTATTTAAAGATTGCTATTCCAAACCAGAGTTATACAAATATGTCCCAGGTGAAACACGCTAATTACTTTTCAAACCCTTTGGAGGTAGCTGAACACTAATGTTTCCACATTACAAGAGTATGTTTCAAGATCACAGAGGGATTTAATTTCATCAGAGGGATTGGATCCACAATTATTGTGGGGAAACTGCTCAGTCTGGTGTCTCAAGCTCACCGGCGGCTGCAGCCTGGGCCAGCGCGGCGCCGCACAGGCTGAGCTCCAGCGGCACGCCGACCACCGTGGGGACAATGTGCCGCAGCTCAGCCACCATCGCCGGCAGGGTCCATCGGCCTGAAATGCCTCGCTGGACCTCTTCCACCACTTTTTTCACCATTGGCTGCCAGTTTGATGATCCAGTTAGACTCTGAAAACAGAGAAATAAGTTAGGTAAGTAGGTAAGAAGAGATGGGGAAGGGAAATTGTTCAGCATTGCAGACAAAAAAGACAACAGCCTTGTCAGTACCGTCATGGTCTGCTGAATAGCATCTTTATCAATGTCAACAAAGGCGATCTCTTGGCCCAATACTTTGACATAAGCAGATACCAGAGGGTCTTCGGGAGGCAGCTCTTTCCATCCCAGAAGCTGCGGTGTTAAGGAGAGATGAGGAGAATGAAAAGCATCAGATAATGTTACTTCAAATACAGTAATGTGTTGGCAAAAAGTAGATCCCATCTGAAGGATGCTAACCATGGTTCCTTAGCCAAAAACTAATAGACATCTTACAGGTCTGAACCAATGTGGCCTTTCTTATGTTGCCTAACTGACTTCAGTGGGAGTTTCCCCACATGAGGGTGAGCTAAGGACTTGGTAATTTCTGCTGCTGTAAGTAGTGGGTGACACCCAAGGACTCATGGACAAAAATCTTATTTGAGAATCATTTTAAAAGAGAAGAGCAACCACTTACTGTGTTTTAACATACAATTTAAAACACATGAATTTTGGCTACCAGCATCATCATCATCTTTTGTACTGTACATTAATTGCTGACACATGTTGAGTGAAAAGGTGGCATCTGTTGACAGCATAAGTACAATGTAAGTACATCTTTCCGTGACCAAACAGGATGACTGACTCCTTTCTCACTGAAACATCAAAGGGATGGCGCGGTCGGTGGGTGATGCAACCCCAGTGCCGGCAGGAACTGTGTATTGCAAACAGATCAGAAGTAGAGACGTACCTTTTTGCCAAGTTCCTTCAGTGTCTTGTATGTATCATACTCAGCAAAGGGAATATTCTGCTTCCTGACAAGCTTGGTTAGGCTTTGTGACCGGAGAGCCACCTGTAGGAAACAGTCAGGTTCGCAGCCCAAGTACAAGAAAGCCCAGGAAAACCTTTGTACCTAGTATTACACTCACTGAGGCCGCTCTAAATACATACTTCATGAAGCCATTGCACTTATAAAGCTATGCCTACCTGGCAGATGACTGCAGGCTATGGTTGCAGATGCTGAGGACGTGCTGAGCCAGCTTTGAATTAGTCAGCAGGGATAATTTTAGGGCAGCACACAGCTCAGCCCAGGCTGCAAAGCTTGCCCAAGAAGCTAAGTAAATGCCTGCATGCTGTTACATGGAGCTTCACGCTGCCCTGGCTGCACTGCTGGCTGAAATTTAATTTCAGATGCTATTTCCCTGTACTTATGCAAAATACCCTAGATGCCCTGTGACTTTTGGTAGGCAGATGAATGTTCTGCTGCGTAAGCTTTCCTCTGCTTTCCTAGATTTTCATGCCTATACTGAATGTATTCATTGATGAATGTGTGTATCAAGAAGCCCAAATAAAAGAAGCAGCCTAGGTAAAATCATAATCGTTATCTGAATTTTCTCTTCCACATCTGCCCTCACAGCCAGAGATGGAGTTAAACACCACATCACAGTCCAAAGGGCTTAACAAGTAATACTATCTGTAGCTGGCTTGCATCTGTCTGGCTGTTTTAATGAAATACTTACCTCGATAATATCAGTTGCAGTATTTGCATAATATCCTCTTACTTTTGTGATTATATCAGATGGAAACATGGTGCTGGGACTGTTCATTAGATAGACCCTCCAAATGGCACCAGCCTGATAATCAGCTATCACAGGAATAAAAAGCAGCAGAGATTTTGGTTAGGGTCTCCGAGGTGTCTGGTGCATGTAAGCCACCTCAGGTACATGCTGTAGTAGAGCACAAGGGGTTCTGCCAGGATTCAGTCCCACAGGTCATCAAGTTTGCAACCTCAAGAGGACAACTTTGTTCTAGGGCAGAATCAACACAAGCACAGTGACTGAAGAAGGAGGTGTAAATCCATGTGCAGGCACCGCTTTCCCCAGCAGACACCCAGAGAGTAGTAGAACACCCTCAGGGGATTTTGCATGTTAGGAGGCTCTTGTGCTTTTTCTAGTTCAAGAGTGCACTAAACTCACAGCCTGTGATTGGATTTTGGATGAAAATCGCGGAACACAACAGAGGCATTTGGCTACGTAAGCTGAAGCAGTGAACAGGGCACCTGGTACTCACAGGAATAATCACCGACATGAATGACCTTGCTGTAACGATAGCTCAGCCTGTCAAGTCTGGGGCTCAGTAGTTTAATGGCAATGTTGCAAGCAGCAGATCTGAGTAATAAAGAGTTAAAATCATATGAAGATAGTCGACTGTGACATAATTTTTAGAAAACTGCAAGAAAAAAATCACCATTTGCTACTAAAAAATGTACTTCTTCCTCTACTTACAGATTATAGAGCTGTGGGATCCTGCCTACTGCCAAAGCCTTCATGTGTGAATACGTGAAACTGGCTACTTGTAAGCTGGGCTCCGTCAGCAGCGAGCTGGCCATAGCTGTTACGGTTGGAAGAGCAGGCTTAGTTTCAAAGAGGACAACACAAGCCACCATTCGGACGTTAGGAGCAAGTGTGCTGTCCATAAAGACCTGGAGGGAGATCTCCCTTACCTAGAGGAGGAAGATACAACCTGTGAGTACCTCATAACTTCTTAGTGAGAAGTGGTTCCTAAACCATGCGTGTGTGATCTGCAGTGAATGGAGAACAAAACCCTAAACGGAGACTTGAGCAGGGGACCCGTCACTGAAAATGAAGATATTGCTGGATGCACAGTGAACAGGGCTGGAAGAAACAGCCATTAGTAGTGGGCCCAGTGTTACAGTGACTAAAGCAACCTCTGTCCCAGGATATCAGCAAGGACGGGGTGAAGTCAGGAATTCACAGTGTGGGCAAGAGGAAGACCAGTAACTGAGAAATCTGCCCAGAGTTGCTAACATTACCTGATGGCTTTATTATTCCTGAATCACTAAGTCAACCCAAATCATACCCTCTGAGGCATTTGTTTAAATAATAATTTCAGTTACTTTTGCAGGGTCTTTTCTGGCAATTTTCCTCAAGGCCAACACGGCATCAGCATGAATTCTGTTTGGTAATGAAGCTGCAGCTGGGGAAAATGTTGGCAAAAACTTCAGGATGCGTTTGATACTGGCTGGCTCTCCTGCATTGCCGATGGCTTTCAGGGCCAAGGCCATGTCTTTGGCATCACCTTTGCTGGTGGCTTCAGTAGCAAGGTCGTGGAGTGGCTGAAAACAGAGCAGACTGTGTTAATCTTATCAGGTAACGATCCTGTAATAATGCAAAAAATGTGCATTGCCATAACAGGCAAAACAACTACTGGTGCAGAGCCCTGAGTAAAGCTGTTCAGATTTTTCTCCCAGGAAAAATCTCACCACCATTATCAGGATGCCAAACGTGGAACATACAAGCAAACTTGGTGTTCTCCTTACGCAGCGTTGTAAGTGATTTTAAATTGTGCCTGAGCCTGAGCGTAGGAGATAATCCTGGGTGGATGCCTGCACCACAGAGTCTGTTGCGAGTTCAAGAGCAGCCCCGAGCTGACGCCGGGTTCAGTCGTTCCCCGGGGCACCTCCACCAGCCCTGCCAGCCTGCAGCCCCCAGGGTCTGCACAGCTGGAGGATTTGCCACTTCCTATAGCGACAGCAAGTTTACTTAAACAGTTTTGCTGTTCTGAGAAGACAAATTACCCTTCTGGTGGCTTGGCTTTGTTTCACTCTTTTTTGGAAGATTTAGATACATGTCAAACACCAGCAGCCCATGTCAGTGCTGTGGTCCTTCTGAGTGAGGAGCCAGAGCTGCATAGTCCGAGGACAATGTCCTGAATATTTCTGACAGTGATGTGCAAGTATGTAGCAGGGCCTCTTTGGAAGCCCTAACCTATGACTTATCTAGAGCTTTGCTTATATTCACACTTTGGTGCCTTTTTAATAGATTTTTTAAGTACACTCTACCTAATGTAAAAGTAGAGAGCAGAATCATAATTATTTTGCTTTAATCCTAAATTTCTCATACCTAAACTCAGTTTCAGGTTGTTTACAGAATCCATCATCCCCACGGGCTTCTACCACTTACATTTGAAATTCTGAACTGTTAAGACCAGATTTTTCAAAGGCATCAGCTCGGTGTTTCATTCTGTCTTTGCAATTTTGCAGGCAATCACAGCTAAGAGTGAGGCATGTAAACAACCAGTTACCTAATTGCCGGCATTGTAAGAGCTAAATTAAAGGCATTTAAAAAATTTCTTCACCCCTTATGAATAAGAAATGAGAGTCACCTACCTGAAGAAGTTCATTTGGACAAAGTGAAGTCTGAGCACAGTACTTATTTACCATGCTACCATATCCCAGGTAAACAATTATTTGATGCATTGGTGCTTTCTGGATTTGGGGACAGGTCAGAAAGGTCTGCAGAAGAAAGAAGTAGCAGTCTTTAATGTTTCTGGTAATTAGAGCTAGTATTTAGTGAAAATTACATTTGAGAAATAGATAGATACAATTGATTTGGATTTTTCCTAAATATTTTCAGACGTTAAATCAAACACTAGTCATTCAGCTACAATAAAAGTAAATAGGCTCGCTCCAGTTATAATGTATGCATTTTAGATTTTGGTTACATGATATTATTTTCTTGAGTTTGTGTATTTTTTAAAAAAAATATTTTGGCAAAAAGAAATCAATAGCAATTTTCTGAGGATTTGTGGGTTTTAACATCAAATTAAAAATTTTGGCAACAAGTGTTTGGAAACATTTTCTAAAGCAATCCCCATTTTTGTTAATACCTTGCATTTTACAAATTTAGAAGGAAATATGTTGCATCTTTCACTTACAATCCTGTGAATTCACCTTTAAAAAGGAGTGAGAGGGAAATAGAAGGAGGAATGATCTGTACTCACTGAGGCAACTTCTAGGGTTTGCTTGTTGGGTGTAACGAAATGCAAGGCGAGAGGGAGAGTCGCAGCTGCTTCCCAGATGTTCAGCTTCTCATCGTGAATTTTTTGCTTCAGGAATCTGAATGTGTCAGTAGCTCCAGCAGCACAGATGGCGCTCAGGAACCAGCGCCTGCCAGGGGGGGAACGATTCATTATCCCCATTGCCCAGTATGCCTCTGATCGGAAATCCTGGCTGAAGGCAAAACAGTTACCTGTAGGGAAGGTCGTTGGCAAACTGCACCCACAAAGACTCAATTTGATCAAGGGTCACTATACGAAAAAGCTGGACCATTTGTAAGAACTTGGCTGAAGCATCTTTAGCGGCCCCTTCCTCGTTATTCTGAACTAATTGCCGCAGTGTTTCTGTTAACTATGGGAAAAAACAGACAGTTGGAAGGATCCATGTCTAAAATAATTACGTGATGACCTGTTAACCTTATAAATAATGAAAGAGTATGACAAGGAAGCCTCTAATACCTGTAAATCTGGATTTTTAATCCTTATTAGAGGAATTGGCATCTGGAGTAGCTCTCCTGAGAAATGATAACGAAGACTCCCCTGGTTTTGCAGCTGAGTTTTTGGTGCACTGATGGGAGTCCTTTTAATGTCGACCAAAGACAGTTCTTGTCTTCAAGGGAGAGAAAGAAATGCATCAGTAGGCTTTAACCGCATTGTGTGTGTGGAGGGCTCGTACAGCGGCTGGAGCGGGCTGAGGGGTGCCCAGCAGGACCGTTGCAATGACCACAAATGGATCGTGCACTTCTCAGTTTATGCATTGCTCAGGATTATCTGGAAATGTCATAGGACTGGCGAGAGCTTTCATTAGAGTTTGCCAAAGTCTCTGACAGGTTGGGCAAATGTCTCCGGTGGCCCAGCAAAACCCCCAAACGGCAGGACGTGGGACCTGGCTGGGCATCCCGAGGGACGTACGGTGCCTTGGCCCTTCACAGCCCACAGGCCAGATGCTTCTTGTTAACTCACAAATCAACACTAAATATGTTTTAGGCATCTCTTCCTGGCTCTGATAATCACAGCTACTCTAAGGACACGCATGGCGCCTACCTTGCCTCCATGACTGCTGCCCCGTTGGGTTCATTGAAGGGCGTGATCTGGTACACTTGCTCAGACATAGCAGATGTCATCAAGGCCCCGCTGTCATCATACTTCATCTTGTAAGTGAACATCACCGTGCCTTTAATATTTCTGACTTTCTAGAAGTGCAAAGAGACCCACTCACAAATACGAACGGGCGGTAGTTAATTGAGCACAGACGAGCCGAACTCCCTACTGGCATCAGTGCGACGCATGGGTGTTTGGCAGTGGCTTATGCCTGAGCGTGGCAGCAGGGCTCCACGCTGCTCGTACCAGGGGGCAGGTGGGGCAGGGGCGGATGTACGCCATTCCCATGTTCTTCACCGCTTTCTCCTGGCAGTCCGTCAGGTCCTTGCTTTTGGAAATGGTGGCACGGTTATTCTTGCTGTCGTCCTGGATAACGTATCTGGTTTGGCAGATGCCTTCAATCCCAGCCTGTGAGTATTGATGAAACACAATGAAGTTTCCACTTGAAACAGCAATAAATAGGTCAAAGAAAATTGCCCGGGAAGTGTATGTACAGATAAGTTACTATATAACATTATTCTCATTTTAGAGAATAAAAGCAAAATCAAAATGGAAAAAACAAACCTCCTGTAGTTCATACACATTTTGTGACTTTTTGATGGTTATCTGCATCATATTCAGAATCCCTCTCACTAGGTTAGTGCATAGGATGGGACAGTCCTCAGGGGCGAAAATACTTCCAACCCTTCCCTCAGTGTATTCAAACTTAAAGGCTTGGCTGAAACATGCAGCGATGGTCTCTGTGAGCCTCGAAGACGGAGTGAAGGGGTCCGTGGGCCAGAAGCCGTTGTATTCCTCCAGCTTTGGTGATCGAATCTGTGAACAAAATTAGGAAAACGTTCATCCTGTTCATTCAGTTTGAAACAGTGCAATAACAGGGAAACTGGGCACTTCCAGTCCATGACTGGACACAAGCCACTTGTCCAACACTGCAGGAAACGTTTTCCTCCTTGGACTCTTGTGCTGGGCCTAGGAAGCGTCCTTGAAAATGCAATTTCCATGAAGGATTTCTGCCAGAAAAATAAGATCATGCAAACAGCATTCAAAACTTCAGCAAGTCTGGTGAAGGTTGCTGGGTGAGCGAAACACCGGCTGCCAGCAATCTGTACAGAAAGGATACTCGCCCGTGTTCCCCAGATGTCCAGTGAGATCTCCCTTCAGCCTGCAAGGCAGCCAAGCCATTGCTCAAGCTGCCTGCCTAAACACATTGGGACTATTTTGGCTGCTGCTCCAGGTCCAGCACGTCCCACAGCGCCAAAGCTTCCGCACAGCTGATGGGGAAGCAGAGGTGACCGCAGGACCTCGCACGGGAGATGGCCCAGCAGGAGCTGACATCTCTTTCTTTGGCAGCGGCCGTCATCACTTTGAGCTTATCAAGCTGTAAAGCTTGCACACAAGTCCTTGACTGCTACCTAGTGGGAAATGCGTGCCTGCATGCATGCGTACGTAACTAGTCGCATACACATACACATGCACATCCCACCCTCCTACATAAAAGTACATTTAGAGGGAAATGGTGTGGGTTTAGTGCTCTGTTTCATTTTAGGCATGTATAATCAATGCTGCAAGGGTGGCTTGCCTCTTGTCACGTTTTCTCAAATTAAATCCTACTCAAGACTATTGTCTGCAATTGCTAAATAACAACTCCAGCGAGGTTACACAGAGCCTGCAATTGCAGCAGTGTGTAAAGTTTGATAATAGGTATTCCTTCATGCTGCTTCAGTAATATATGCACAGGATTATAGATTGAGTAGGACAAACGCTCAGTGCCCGCTTACAGCTTTCTCCCCACGTGGTGTCTTCTAGATCCCTTTTCTGTGGTCTTTCATTCCATGCCAATATTTTAAGCTGTTTAAATTAATCTTTTCGATGAGTAACAGCGCTTCCAGATCTGATATCATTATGCCAAGCACAAGCATTACCATTAGCGTTCTTCACATTTGAATTAATGCCTATGTGAAGAACGTCAAAAGGAAGATAATGGAGACAGACGGGAATTTCTCATGTGATATCCGAGCTTTTCTCAGGTTATGGATCAGGTTGAAAAACATGGCTATTTCATGCTTGAATTCGCCTCATTTTCATACTCCAGCTTAGTGTTGCCTTAGTAAAACTGTCATAAGGCCATTTCTTTAAAGGAGCTGCCTGCCATATTTCTGCATGGAGATGAACCTAAGGCAGCTTTAGTCAATGGGGCTCAGGTACTGATGGCAGCAGAGCTGGAGCAGCTCTGGCTTCCTCCTGCAGAGGTGCGGGCTGCGAGGAAGCCTGTGGCGCTGTCTCTAGGTCACTACCCATAACCCAAAGCAGTTTGGCTACAGCTGCAGACACTCCAGCGGTGCCCTCGGCTCTCCCCCAGCTCCCCGCCCGCCCGGGGCGGGGGTATGGGGTGCAAAGCTCAGCGCCCATGCCCGCAGCTCTGCCTGCGCTGGGGAAATTGCCACTGCCTGAGCAAAGCCGCTTGGTCTGACGTTGGGCTTACAGGGTCATCTCAGCACCGGGAAGAGCCCTTAAGCTTTCGTGTGAGCTTTGCATCTTTCTGTTGCCAGACTGGAAGTATGAACCGAACGTCTGTAGCCGTGTCATGAGGGCAGGCGGGTGGGTCCCCATGCCCACGGTGATTTACCTGGAGAAGGTGGTCGCTGCGAGACACACGGCTGATATCCAGCTTGCAGGTCAGCCTCACCCCCGCCATCGCCAGGCCTCTGTCAGGCAGCCCATGCAGGATGAAGCTCTTGTAGCCATAGAGGTAGGTCTTGCCAGTATGAAAAACAGGCTCTATTAAAAAAAACCACACAAACCAGAAACACCTCCTTTGCTATGACTGTTGCGATGTTACCCGCAAGAACCATCACCAAAGAAGGGTGAGGCTGCTACTGCCAAAAAATTGGTGCAAGCAGGGGGCAAGGCATGGCCGTAGGGGAGGGCAGCGTGGGAGCCGCTCGCTGGTGGTGGGAGCGCACTTACCGAGGCCCTGCTTCTGACCCCCTGTGTGGGAGGAAAGAGAAGGATGCGTGAGAAACCCGCCATCTCTGTGGACACTTTACATTTATTATTCATTTATTCAGTGTGCTAATGGTTGGCAAACAACCAGTAATGGGCTCCCAGGGTGAACCCCAGAACCCCAGGACACCGAGCCTGCGCCAGCCCCGCTCACTAGCTGCTGCTTGCTCTGCTTTTCCCCTGCTGGTAAACTTAGGCACAGAAATCTAATAGTCATAATAGGGCTTCAGCAAATTAAGCTGTAAATATCCCTGAAAGGCCCTGAGGAGTTGCAGTTTGCTCAGGACCGCAGCGGCCACCACGGCTCAGCAGTACTGGTAAAGCTTCAACTTACCTGCGAGGGCAAGCACCAGGGCCAGGATGAGTCCCTTCATGGTAAAAGCAACTGAAGACTGCAGGGGAAAATGTGCAGCTTTTATAGAAGAATTATTAACAGGCACAGAGAATTTTGTTGAGTTATCAACTTTTTATCAACAACTCAAACCCTTTGAGGGAGAGGGGGTCGGGGACAAGGCGCTGGCTGTTATTGCTGAGCCAAAACCATCAAAAGCAATTTTGTTCTCACTTCACCAACTGAATGCTCTGAAAGTACCTTTGGAAACAGGTGCTTAAAAGTACTAAAATATAGTTAAAGCCAAAATATTTATTGTGTAAGAAAACCTACTGACTATCCTTATTCATTGGAAGCACCCGGTGCTATTGCAGTCTGTGCTAACCTTGCCCAGGTTATCCTGACCTGACCACACGGCACACAGCTTATCTAACTGATAGTGCTCCAGCACGATTGTGCAAAATCCCGGGCAGCCCTCCTGTGAGACCGCACTGATACCCACCCTGCTGCGAGTGGGACACGCCGTCACCCGCGGCGCTGCTCTCTGGGGACGGGGAATTCACCCAGTAACACAAACCTCCCATCATTGTCACGAAGACCATGGCTAAACGGCGCTGACGTTCATGCTTCCCTCACCTGCCTTCTCTTACAGGGCTAATGTGTCAGCCCCTTTCACCGGCGCGATTAGCCATAGAGGGGTGGTGGTGAGGGTTGCCCCTGCGAGGTGGAATGGGTGAGGCTGACGGGCGTTATGGACACAAACCTCCTAGTTTACAAAGGTGTACGAAGTCTGGTTCGCCCAAACTCATTTCACGTCATGAAACAAGGGACGGCATCTTCACCCCACGGTGGAGCCCCCTTCTCCCATTGGTAGGCATTTTCCCTGTCCCTTTGGAGGCAGCCCCACAGGTCCCTCAAGCTGCTCTTGGCTCCAGGGTTTGGCCAGGTCCCCTGGTCCCCTGCAGCCAGGGCATGGAGCTGGGCTTGGCCAGGGCTGACGGGAGCCGCCCGCACAGCTCCGGTCAGAGGCATGCACGGGGAGGGTTACGGCAGCCCTCGGGCTGAGGGATTCATGTTGGCCCCCCGCAGCCCCCCGCGGGGGGGGAACCGAAGCTGCTGCCCAGCTCACTGTGGGAAGGGACTGGATTCAGTTTCTCATCAACAGATCAGTGCCTCCTATCCAAGAGGGCTTAGTTTTCATAATGGTCTTTAGCTGATGTTTTTTTTTATAATTGGCAGTTGGGATATAATTTATAATGTCTGACAAGCTGTGGATTTGTTCCTAGATCAAAGATTGCATCTGTTAGGGTAAAAAAAATTTTTGAAGCATGGCAAATACTTCACCGTGTTTTTACCGGCACTATATTCCGGTCCCTTTTGTTTTAACCCTTTCCCTTGTACAACTGATGGCACATGATAGAAAAGCCAAGCCATTCACTAGTGAGTTGTGTCACGCCTTTGGAGATTTGGTAAACAGTAAATGTAGCTAAAGGATTTGAGTATACAGCTACTGGTGACTGGTAACTGAGGCTCAAAAGCTAATATATTATAGCATAACTATATGCAGCTGCACAGGCTTTTTTTTTTTTTAACAAAACCATCTTGTGGGCAGCGAGGAGTCAAGGTCAGTGGCAGTGCAAGCAGAAGAGCGCTGCTGTGGCGGCAGATTAAATGTGACAATGCTTGTATTCAGTGTCTCAAAATTATAACACTAGATACAGCTAAACCACCACACTATAACAGTGACACCACGAACCATAACACTCCTCAAAATAAGGGTCATCCCTGGGGGCTGTGCAGACTGTGCCTGGCTGCAAGGGCAGGGTCTCCCCGAAGCCCCCATCCACCCAGCCCGGGGCTTGCAGAGTGTCACCCCCATCCCCACTGCTTTGGGCAGAAAACGCTGCATCCCCGGTTGCCCCGGCCGTGCTGTTGCCACGGGGCAGGATCATCTGTGCTTCTGCTCCAGGCGTAGGCAAAACCTGCTGTTGAGGGCTTTGCCTTTGGGGGTTTCTTTATAGAGTTGAACCCTCTTATTTTCTAGATCATCTCTCCAGTACGTCAAGAACGATTTCAACTCCCAGCCTGTCCCCCATACACTCACAGCCCTTTCACGCTTCGTATTTCTCCAAAGGATATAACCTGAATTAAAAAGAGAAAGGGAAAAAAAAAAGTCCTAGGAGAACTGTGAGGGTGACAAACAACTTTGCTGTGCCCCCCGGACAGCATTTCCTTCAAGCTGTGCTCGTCTCTCTCTGTAATGGCAGTGGGGGAGAGAGGCAGAGGCTGGGGGGGGGGGCTGAGGCCTCCCCACAGCCCTTCGTGAGGTGGACACCCACAGCCAGCATCCCCCTGCAGTTCCACGGGTGCTCTGGCTGCCGTGGTGGTTGGGTGATGCTCACCCGCAGGTCTTCTGCCAGGGCATTACTGCTGAGCTCATCGCACCCCTCGCACCTGAGCACGGGAGCTGGAAGACAAGAGTCCCCCCAAAGCTGTGCTCCAGCCTTGGCAGGCTGGGAAGAGAGGAGCCCCATGGGCTGGCCCCACTGCACCTGGGGGTTCATGCCAGAGCCCCCGTGGAGCCCAGCTCCGGGGTCATGCAAAGCCCTGGCTTCTGCTGGATTCGGCCTCAGGGGTTACCCGGGAAGTCTGTGCTTCCCATCGCCGCTCCGTGTGACTTCCCGGCAAGCAGCAAACCCACCGGCTCACCGCTTTGCTGCTGCTGCTGGGTAGTGCCCAAACACTGCCTGCCGTCAGCTCCCCATCGCTTTGCAGCACAAGGTACCATGACAGCATTTAAACTGCATATAACATTTATGTCTGTCTTTCAAACATATTCCTTTTGGCACTGAGGACGTTACCTTTCCAAACTATAAAACTCACATCCAAACTATAAAACTCACATACGTACATCCGTTGAAGGTACCAAAACTGCTGGGGAAAGCAAAACGACACAATTTTCACAGAATATTCTCAAGTATTTTCAAAAACTAGCCAGTGATTACCTCTCTACCCCACGCGGTCGTAGGTAAGTGCCATTTTTCTTCATTGGTTTCTACTGATTTTAAGAACCAAATCGTTTGTTTCTCTTTTAATTAATTTACTGTCGATCTACATTTTTAACAACTCAGTAGGATCACATTCTGCTTTGCATTAACAAACCTAAATATAAAAATGAATGTGTGGTCAGTCAGTAATAAAAATGGCTGGGGAGAACACTGATGAATTAAGGCAGGTAAACCTGCAAGTGAGTACAATACTATTTCTATTGAAATTTGTGCAAAACTCCTCATGACTTAAGCTGCCAACAATCTCATTGACATCAACGGTTATGTCTGCACCACCTCCTAAGGCAGTTCTCTGAAAAACAAATTCACCCAGCATGCATACTTGGCCTGAAAGCACAGCCTTGGGGACAAGCAGAAAACATCTTCCAGATCTGCTGGAATCCTTTGGGCTCCAGCGCTCACGGCAGAGGAGCACATCCCTCGCCGTGCCCACGCAGACCTGCAGCGCCCACCTGCTGATGGTGGCCACAGCAAGGGCTCATGCTGGACGCGGAGGCTGGGGCACCTCACCCAAAGTGCAAAGGTCTCGCTGTGCTTCAGATCCTTTGGCAGGTGATGTATTTGGGTAACTCCACCACGTCCTCTTCAAACACCCCTGATTCACGCTAGCTTCTCCACGTGGTGCATCAGGAACATGACGTGTTCTTGACTACCTCAGAGCAGCCTTGTCCAGTGGCATGAGGTTCAGCCTTATTCCCTGATCTTGGTGTTCCCTACGGCAGCACGGGCACATCATTATTGTAGAGCACCACGGCTGCGTTGCTGCAGCAGAGGGTGCACAGGATCCCAGCACCAGGGAAGAAAGTCCTGGGGGAAACAAGCTACCACAGCTACCCAACCCATATCCCCGATGGGGCCTGACACAGACACGTGCCTGGTGCACAGAAGACTGAAACAGACTCAAGAAGTCTATGAAATGGGGGGTGAGGAGAAGCTCACCTCCTCTTTCCATAACCAGTGAAATAAGGAAGCCGTCATCAATTTTTCCATGCGTGGATTTATTACGAAATCAGATATTTATGGGCAATCATAACAGTTTATACAATAATAAAGTTTAATACTTTAAATTACTTGGGAAGATTCCAGACGTCCTTAAACACTTAATTTAGTATCTCTATTATTCCTTAAAATGAGTTTTCTTACACCACACAATAAAAACATTGAAGTGTTTCTGTTTTTTCCTGTGCTGCAATGCACAGCTTCAGGCACTGCAGTCTTCGTTCTCACAAGAACATGCTATGTGTGCATCAACAGTGTCCTGCATATCCTCTGACTTCTGGTCGAACTTTGTCTGTTTGTCCGTCAGGCTGGTAGCCGAATCTGATGGGGAACAAGAAATGAAAAGTAAACAGTATACACTTCAGAAGTGGTTTTGCAAGGTACAGTATTTACCATGCACTAGTCATTAATTACAGCAGGCTTGGCTTCTCCTCACTGGCTTACGTGTTTATATTTGTCTAAGTCACGCAGAGACGTTCCAGGAAACCCACTTAATTAATCAGCCAGTTCTACATTGAAAACTACTACTTCCATGTAGAATTTTATTAGCAATATATTTAGGAAAGGATATTGTGGTCTTAAAGGAAAAACAAACTTGGAAAACAGACATGAACCTATTATCTATATAATCTATATCTATCCTATCTAATCTCTTATCATCTACAATATACCTATAAAAAAGACATCCTCCTACATCACTGCACCCGTGTGCAGGAATCCCATCCACACCTGCCCTCCTATTGCCTAAATCCGCTCAGTGAAATAGGATCACGTTCAAAGGCAGCGATCTATAAAAAGCGAGGATCCTCATTTCAGGGTGCTGCACGTGATCAGACGTGGCTGAATCCTCACAGGCTGCAATAGGCAGGTTTTCAGCTGAATCACAGTGTTGACTGTGCTGTTATCCTGCCCTTACCCTGTTAGTTCATAGCACCATGAAGAGGAGTTCCGTTTAGATTTTAAATGCTGGCACCATGAAAAACATAGTAAAATTACAACAGAAAAACATCTCTCTCGCTAAAGAAAGTTTTACGTATTAATGAAAACAGGGCAAGGTCTTCAGTCAATACCGCAGTAAATCCATTCCTACCTGTGGATATGTTATTCAGACAATTCAAGCGGAATAACTGAATCAAGCCACAATCTACTTAGACTTTTGTGCAGCTCCTATTCAGTAGGCTTTCTGTTGACTTACCAGCTGGGAGACAGTGGAAACCAACAGTGACTGGAGTAGTCTTGGTGGTGGAGCACCCTTTCATACAGCGCAGCACGGGCTCTGTAGAATAGCACTTGGACTCTACACCCGCAAGCTGAACTGTCTTCTCAAACTTCACAAATGAGCGTCGCAGTTTGCAGGCTGTAACACAATTATTGGTGATAGTTTATGTGCTTATGTACCAAACCTTCAGATCTCCCCAGACTGACCCATCTACCATTGTTGCCAACTTGCAAACAAATTTCCTCTATGAAAACTATATTTTGATCATAAGTAAAGCAGCATCCCTGACTGTTACAAACTTTTCAAATCGGCTAATTAGATATGGAGCTACGGAAAGTTAATTTCGAATGCAACTGGTTTGTTTCTAGATTAGCATGTAGAAACATAGTCTGATATACTTTCTAATAAACATTTTGCCAAGTAAGCTGGCTCACACAATAGCTGCAAACCCACATTCGAAAGCTTTGAATATTCAGCAGTGGAAAGAAAGGGGGGATTTCTGAACAAATAAAAATAATCACTAAAGAATTACACTATTACCACTGTCATTCAGACTCAAAATTGCTGCAGAGAGAGACCAAAAGCCATTGCTGCCAGCCAGTAATATTGTTCTTGTTTTGGATTCCTGGTACAAGCAGCTACAAGCGTGTGTTAAGCTAAATGGACCACGTTTATTCCTGGCTATAAGCTTTATTCTCTAAAATTCCATCCATCTCCACTGCATGTGAAAAGGAAACACAACATGTGGCCACTACCAACCATGTGAATCTTATTGTGTACATGCATGTGGATTCCATATCCACCTAAAGCAAGTTTGACGCCCAGTATTCTTTACAAAGACACAGCAGAACAACAGTTGAGGTACAGCTAAACATGTAGAAGCCTTCTCCAGGGACCGAGGAAGTCCTTCCCACCAGGACAAGTCTTCTTCACAAAGGCAACGTGCCTCTTCTCCTTGCGGCACTGTGGTATGCTGTTGCATCATAACCTCAGCCGAGTGCACCGAGCACACCATAAGATCCTAATCTACTGAAACACTTAAAATACAGCTTTTTATTTCAACCATGTAATTAAGTCCCTGGAACTGCTCATGCGCTTGAATGCTTTGCTTGACAGGTTGCACTGGTTCAAAAATCAGGTGGGCAGCCAAGGTAAAATAATTACTAATCCCCATCTGATTTTTTGATGGATCAGATACTGGCTGGAAAATGCTGTTGTGCTTAAATCAAAGCATTCCGTGTGAATTTATCCTCTTACATTTTTTTCTGATCTTCTTCTAAAACACTTCAAAACTGAGACAAAGATTTTGTCTCAGCTCGGTTATTTAATTTCAACTGATTTGTGGGTTTTGGCTTGTTTGTTTAACTTGTAATTTCTTATTCCTTTCTAAACTGACAAATACTTTTTATATTTAATATAACTTAATAACGAACCCTTTTAAAATGCTTTTTTCAAACTGTTTACGGATTTAAAATTTTCTAAATAAATTCTACATTTTCTATGCAACTGCAGTAATATTATATTAAATTTATCAGAGCTTGCATACCTCCTGTACAAGGCTTTTCTTCCAAAATCCAAGAATGCCCAAAGCTCACTGCATCTTTAGCTAGATATCCATTGGGCATCCGATATTCCTGTTCACATTCTGCATCATATTTTCCACATATTCCACACATTTTCCCTGCCATCCATAAAGCAACTTGAATCTTTGAGGAAAAAAATCAAAACCAATTCAAGTTAAAAAAAAATAATACCTATGGAGCAGATTTTTGCTATGTAGGTCCCTTCCAGTATAAGTTAATGCACAAACATTTAAAATCTCTTTGCTGAGAATTCAAAAGGGTCTGACGGTCCGATGCCAAACTCCCGTGGTGCTGCTGTGTCTTTAACTCTTACGGCCTTTAAAACCTACTGTGCCAGTCTAATATGTTAAGTTATTAATAGTCTAGACTATTAATACGCTGAAGCTTTCGTCTGATGGATGTTTTCATAGTATAGATGATAGATACAGCATGGTTTACCGATTTCTTACGTTCCCGTTTCACATTCTTTTTAGTGCAACCCTTAAAGCATTCATTCATCTTAAAAGAATGGCTGCGTTTTTGCTGATTTGAAGAATAATACATCTGTAAGAACAGTGGACAGGAGCTGAAAACTCATTTTTCTGGCAAATGCACTGCTGGCTCAGTGTGCGTACGCTCACAGGCCCATTTCCCAACACACACCTGTACTGCAAGAAGAAGGTATTTTTGTTGGTGAAAGATCCTCACTTCTCCCGCTCAGAAATAAAGAGGAGGACTGTGCAACCCTGTAGCGTCATCTTCCGTTGTGGGTTTTTTGGGCCCTGCACACATTTGGCTTTGCCACTGTATAGTCTTGCACTTATACATATGGATTTAAGGGAATCCTACAGAAATATCTCAACACCCAAGCTTATGAGGAGGAAGAACGATACCCTTAATGTGTATCCATCAAAGTACAGTTTATCAATGCCGTAGGCTGGGGCAACAAGTACAAGCCCTTGCTTTTCACTGTGGATCCACATGGAAGCACCTAGAAGAAAACAAAATAAAACAAAGCAAAACCCAAACCAAAGCAGACCCAACCTAGCTTCTTTAAGAAAGAACAAAGCAACCGTCATGTTTCTAAAATGTTCTTTTCCTTGAAGTTCCTCAATTGTTCTAGTCAAGAAACAAAACATACAGCAAAACAATGTAGAACAGTGTACGTCTAGAAAATAGGTGTTTGTAAAAAGTTGGAAAACAATTTTAATGAACACAGATTTATTAATTTTTCTCTGGGTTATTTTTCTTTGGGTAATTAACATATTCATATTTATTTCTAGAAATTATTACAGAGCCGTCTATAATATCTGTATAGTTGTGCAGCTATACAAGGCCCTGACTACACTATAATGGAGTAAGGGAATACAAAGAACACCGTGACTGTCACTGGAGCCATTTCTAGCACAATTATCACTTCCCAAGTACGTAACAAATAGGACAGAGCTCAGCACTGGCAGATGCTAACCCAATTTCAGCAAGCCTTAGCCTGATTTGTATACTACAGCTCTACAGTCAGGAAACATCTGCATTGTATATAGCCCCTGACTGCATAGCACGGAATGAACCAAGGTCCTCCTGTGTCCTTTCACAGAAAAAAACCTATTCCTGCTTTGAGAGAAGCAAGCAGGCTATTCACCAGTTCTCCATGTTTATTCCTAGCAGATTTCAGAATGCTAGCCTTATTTATGCCTACAAATCAAATTAGGAAAAACATTGATATAGAAGTGTGGTGAATTTTAGAAAAGCTCTACTTCAAAATGTTTTAATCAAGCAAGATTTTATAGTATAGCCAAAACACTTCTCAAATTTGGAACTCCAGTGTAAGCTGCAGTAATGTATGAAAAGGAGGGATCTTCATGTTAGTTATATCTTGCTTAGTTTGGCCACTTCAAGAGCTTCAGACTCTAACCAGTCTTTCTAAATGTTCCTGTGCAAGGGAGTACAATACATGTTCTTAAATATTAACCTTACAACCAAAGGTAGAAATACGTATTGAATACAAACTGGTGGAATCTCTTTGATAGATTTTTTTTTTTCTTTCTTTCTTTCTCCTAAAACATACACGAAAATGAAACAACAGATGCTGCGTCACTTACCAGCAGATATGTATGAAACGTTCCTCGCGCGGCTTTCAACCCCATCTACCAGCAGTTTCACCCGTCCGTTCACAGGACGCATATCAATTTCACTGTTAGGGGGAAGAG
>NW_008824053.1:7220618-7226421 GCF_000699105.1 Pygoscelis adeliae | reverse complement strand
GAAGAGCGTTCATACCCTGTTTGTATCCCATTCATACACATGCAGTGACGAAGGCATTTTCCTGCTCACTAAATATCACTGGTCACAGCATAAGCTCATTTCAACTACTTAAATTACGTCGGGGTGTTCTTGTCACCTGAGATAACATTGTCAGCATCACATTCAATATGCATGGAAAGTAAATAAGGGAAATGCTGAAATCCCATGGGCTGCTAACCATTGCAGTAAAGCTCAGATCTAAGCTCCTCTCATGTTAAATGTGGATGAGGTAGTCCCTCACGCTCCCAGCATCTGGCAGGAGTTACTTACTGACTGCCAAGCTTGATGTTGATTGCTTTCAGGTTCACAGCTTCTTCAGCATTCCTCATCATCACCAGGAACTTAAGGTCAGAGCTGCAATCCTGAGCCAAGATGTGGTAGCAGTTTGCCGGCATTGTGTAGTTAAACTGAACTCCGTTAAAGGTTGTGATCTTGTTGTGGGAAATGGAGCAGCAAGCTGGTTAAATAAAATGCCAGTGAGGATTTGCTTTTCCGTAAAAGAAAGTTATTAAATGGCAGATTTTATTTTTAGTGCCATATTATTTTAGCTTTAAGTTTTTTTCCACTGTGATATTTTTGTATGGATTACAGGGGCTTTTGGCTACTAAGCACTCATAAATTTTTAAAAAAGCATGGAAAATATACTCCTCTATCTAACAAAAAATAATTGCCAGAAAGTTTAAATGTTACCAATTCAGATAATTGGTATCTTGATCCCTGAAATGCTGATGATTTCTGTACTATATGCACAATATTCTCTCCCAGTTGAAGCATCCTCGCGTTATTACGGCATATTTCCTAATTAACTGGAGACAAATAATCCCAGAAAAATTCAGAAGGTGCTCAAGTAATCTGGGAAACTGAGGATGTCATGCTTCTGAACCAGACTAGACCCTGACCTTTCAAATTCTCGAGCACTGCAGAGGGGGCTTCAGCAAAGACATTCCAGATGGGAGGCTGCAGCTCTGAAGCTGGTATCCTCGGACCTACAGGGAGTGACAGGGGAAGCCTCATGGCTTTTTCATAGAGGATCATCTGAAAAGGAATTCAAAAGCACATTCAAAACACACTTGTGCCAGCTATTCACAGCAAACAGCTGAGATCAGCTGTTTTCTCCTATTTGGAAATTAATTTCAGATTCTTCTACTTTGGTTGACACAGAATTTATGTGAACATAATTCATCTGACTCACTGTCTATGAGCTTTTTGCTTCTGCTTACAGTTTTCTCTCATGGTGTGGGTCATCATTCAGATATTATTTGGGAGAGAATGAATTACTCCCCTTCAAAGGTGGTTAGGTGAACACTTATGGAGCTACTACAGATGGAAACGCATGTCATTGTGAGTACCCACAGCACTCTTTTTTCATGAATAAAATCACGCTATGAATATTCTTGGATGTAATATAAAAAGGTTGAAAATAAACAAAAGTTGTTTTCATCATTTGCACACAAACTGATGCTTACTTAGTTTTTCTTTCTCAGAATTGACCCATGGTAATTAAAATGCAACAGTCTCACTTTTCTACTAGGAAAAAATAGGAGAGCGGTAATAATATTTCATAATTACATCAGGAAGCTTGATAACAACATCGCATGTCCTTGGAGAAGTTAGAGCCACAATCACCCTGGCTTGTCGAGAAGGATTCTTGTCCGTTTTTTCAGACAACCCCAGCATAAACGCAGCGCCAGGGACAAACTTGTAAAACCTTCAAAAATTCAAATCAGAAAGGTCTGGTGAAATAGAGAAACAAAAAGCAGCACACGTCCTAACCAGGCCTTCTCCCATCTGTGTGTAGTATACACATCGCGCATCGGTAAGTAGCATACCGAGTCTGCAGGGTCAATGGTTAGGTCCCCATGACCACTCTCTGCCTTACTGATCAACTGTTCAGTGAAAGGATGGATCTGTTCCTCAGTTGTCAGAAATTATGTCCAGTATAAAGAACTGCTGCATATTACAATAGGTTGGCTATGATCTCCCACTCAGCTTTTATGTCCGAAGGCAGTACTCAGATAGATCAGAGAATAAAGTAATAGCCGGTACTTTAACCGCTAGAACCTCATGGGTAGATGCTGATTTTTCCCAGTTGACCGACATCATGAACGAGAGTCACTAAAGACTAAAATCTCACCATTCTGCTATGGATCTGATGCTTGAAGGAACTTTAGGCCACTCCAGTTTCACTTGTACAGCAGGATAGGCAGCAAACCGCCCAGTTACCAGCTCAGCTGACATCTTGTAGTCCTGGCAATTCTGGCCCCATTTCAAGTAAGCCTATAACGGAGAGAGAAATGGCCCATTTTTAAATGCATGGAACATGGTTTTCCTGTGATGCATACAGCTTTATATAACTATTTTTGAGCCTTACCGCTGCCTTGTGAGCATTGAGGACTGAAGCATCAGCGCAGAACTTCCACTTGCTTGAATCTGTGAGGTTTGACACAAATACCTGCATCTGGGGCCTTATGGAGTCCGTATCAGCATATACCACGAGCTGGAGGCCTCCTATCTTCTTATCATTACGAACGCCATGAAGAAAAACAGCTAATACTGGTGTTTTAACATCTCCCAAAAACTTAGGCTAAGAAGAAGGGGGAGAAAGTATGCAAAGAATATCATTATAAAAGAGTTACCATGGAACATTTTAGATGCAAGATCTAGATGGATAAATGGAAAATAAGCAACTGAACTGCAAATATATACCAGTATATGTACCACACATATATACATGCCTATACACTCTCATGCGTATGTCTTTAATGTGCATGTGCCTCTGCATGCACAAATGGATTTTGTCACTGTATTTTACGTGAGCCAAAATTTGTGCCATTTCCTGAGCTACAGCTGATGCCATGGAAATATTCATATCATTAGGATACAGTATCATAGAATCATAGAATACCAGGTTGGAAGGGACCTCAAGGATCATCTGGTCCAACCTTTCTTGGCAAAAGCACGGTCTAGACAAGATGGCCCAGCACCCTGGCCAGCCAACTCTCAAAAGTGTCCAGTGTTGGGGAATCCACCACTCCCCTGGGGAGATTATTCCAATGGCTGATTGTTCTCATTGTGAAAAATTTTCCTCTTATGTCCAATTGGAATCTTTCCAGGAGTAACTTGTACCCATCACCCCTCATCTTTTCCAGTAATGACTATATGATTTGGGCTTCATTTTTAATACCCATATATTTGCCTTTGAATGAAAGAAAAGTGGTTTAATTTGACTAACAACATCAGCTGTCAGTTGTACTCATCACTCATTCTCGCAACAAGAACATCCCCCAGCTAGTGTCCTCCTGTTTATCTGTCTGGTTGGTCTGTTGGCTTTCACCTCATACTTCAGCTGTGAGCTCTGTGGGGCAGGCAGGTTTTGTGTTTGCGCAGCACTCTAGCACAGAATATAATCCAGAACATTGTCTTCAACATCAAGAAGCTCCCCCCTTGAAGTAGGGCCTTAAGCACGCTATGGCCTGCAATTCCTTCACTCCATCATTAGACTTCACTTCATCACTTGCCCCAGAGAGCAAGCCTGCACGCATCAGACTGGGTGCTGGTGAGGAGCCAAGGTGCTACATGTCACGTCTGGAGCATGCCTTCTGCTGAGGCTCCTCTTAGCCTCGGCCTCCACCACCAATGTCCTTGCAATGGCACTGCAGCACCTCAGCTTCCCTCCTGGTTGCAGAGGTCACAAGATCAGTCTCTGCAGGCATCTGTTGGATTGGATTGCCATGAGGGAAGGCTTGTGGTGCAAGTTAGAAGAATCCTCACCTCACTGCAGAGGAAAGTATGTCTGGAAACTATGGTGTGTGTCTCACTCTTGACTGATACCTGAGACTTGAGAGGTTGGTATTTCTCTCTTCCCATTATCCTAGCTGTACAATTACTGCAAGTGCACAGCCACTCTGCCATTCTTCCAAGCTGTCAAAAACCTCTAAAAATGATGCAACTAACCCAGGAAGCAGCTCGAGATGAGGCACGACTGGATCTGGAAGAGGGGTATGTGCTGCTAAGTCGGTCAGCTGGGAGTTTCCTTTTTGGGAACTGCAAGAAGAAAACACATCATGCTCAAGAGGGTAACTGAAAAGCATGCTTGAAGAAATTGCATGAGGCAGTGCTGCAGAATACTCTGTCATGGCACTTGGTGTTGGCAAACTTGCGTTCCAACACTGAGCAGCTCAATGACTTGCAGTATTACACACTTTGTCCTGCTTAGTACATGTGATCTAGCTCTGAAAAATCTTGTTTACCCAAATTTATCTGACCCCTCATAAGAGACAAATAAGGAACATGTCTAGATGAGAATTCCCTGTGTGAAAAAACAATGGACCAGAGCAAGTCAAATTGAACCAGCCTCTCGATTCAGTATGAAAGACCAGAACTGATTCATTTTACTTCTGGAAGGGCCTGATCAACTGGAGGACACAATGAATGGACCAACTGAGTGGAAAGGATCAACTGAATGGACACACGCAGCTGAATTTTTTACTTTTTGAGGAACACTAATAAAAAGTACACTGCTCCTGGCTGGATCACGCCCTAATGAACATATTCCGCTGAACTAAAGTACCATAAAATAAAGTATCCTCCCACATTTGTCAACATAGCTATCCCGGTGTGTATCAACAGTGATTCCAACCCAAGAAACCAAGTGATCAAAGCCAGTCAAATGACCCAGGCTCTTGACGTTAGGATCTTTGTTCCTCCAAAGCGTGTGTCCCAGTGCCTTGTACTGTTTTGGTGGAGCTTTGCATCTACTTTGCAGAGCCACAAATGGCATCGTGCGCACAATACAAAGGAGAACATAGCTCTCTGTATTTATGCATCTCAGAAGAACCGCCACGGTTGATTTGGTGTTCTAAATGTTATCAGTACTGTAATTTTCCTCTACAAAGACAACAAGTTGCCTTTAAGGTTTCCATTTGACTCATGGCAGATTCCGTACTTAATTTACTGAGGAAAGAAAAACTCACCTCTTGTCTATGCGCTGATTTAAAGCGATACTGATAAATCTCATCATCTCCCTTTGAAAATGACAAAAACAAGAAGATGAAAAGCCTCAGAAGAAAAGAAGTGCTGCAATTACATTGAAGTCTAAGCACTGGGAATTAAGTAAGGATTTTACTAATTCTCATTCATACATAGTTCTGTATGCTTAGTCACAAGCACAGAATGCAAGACTTGAAGTAGTTTATATAAAGTATTAATGTTCCTACCACAAAATTAAGACAGAAACATGCAATGCATATTGACGGGAAGTAGTAAATTGGCAAAAAATGGTTCCCTGCCTATAACAAAAGTTTCAACAAACTTGTGGGAACTTTTGAAATGCTTTGAAGTAGACATTTGAGCCAATGATTGCAGGTGTGTTTGCAGAATAAATTTTGCAATTTTGTGTTGCTAAAATTTACTGTGTCAACTCATAATTTCCTGATTTATGATGCAAAGCCAGCTGCCATCAGGAATGTGATTCACAAACATTAGCAGCATCAGTCAATTTACTGACAAAGTTACCCATATTTTGGAATATGTGCTGCTGCTGCTGCTGTCGCTGCTGCTGCTGCTGCTGCCACCTTCCAGATGTCCTGAATGATGCCCATGGCTATGGTGACTCAACGACTCGCTGCTGCTGCTACTGCTGCTGCTACTGCTGCCATTCAGATGCCTTGAGTGATGCCTATGGCTATGGTGACTCAATGACTTCCTGCTGCTGCTGCTGCTGCTACTACTACTACTGCTGCTGCTGCTGCTACTCCTACTGCTG
>NW_008824053.1:7199409-7220587 GCF_000699105.1 Pygoscelis adeliae | reverse complement strand
ATGCTCTTCTTGCTGCTCCTGCTGCTGCTACTACTACTACTGCTGCTGCTGCTGCTACTACTACTGCTGCTACTGCTACTGCTGCTCTTGCTGCTGCTACTGCTGCTCTTACTGCTACTGCTCTTGCTACTTCTGCCACTACTGCTACTGCTGCTGCTCTTGCTGCTTGCATCTTTGTTTCTCGCTTGCTTTACTTCATCATTCTCATCTTCATCCACGGCCTTTTTACGATCACGAGAAGCAGCAGATGATGAGGAAGAAGAGGAGACAGTTGAGGAGGCAGAAGATGAGCTGGAGGGATTTTTTGCATTGGGGTCTGTCCCAAGCTCTGTTAGCATAGTGTTTCCTTTCTTAGAAGGTTGCTTCTTCTGGTGTCGTGTTTTATTTGCAACCTGCAAAAACAGTTCAAAGAGAAGTGCAAGAGCGGGGATATGTCTGGTTTTGTATTTACAAAGTAAAACCTCTCTGGGTGTCAGACAAGCTGCTCACATAAGCCTTTCAAGGAAAAACAACTTCCCTGCCTCACTCACTGCAGAAGCTGCAGAACCCTTGGATCTACTCTGCCCAGCTGAAATCTAGCCCAGCACGGAGGAACAGCCCCAGCTGGATGCACCCCATAGGGTCAGTTCCTCCAGATGTGGCACTGGCTGGCAGGCCTGGCACTGGCACCTTTCAAACTAGCCCCATCCTTGCTTTCCCGTGCCAGCTTTCCACACTGAACTTCAAACCCCTGGCTTCATTTATGGGAAAATATTCCCCTCTCTCATGCTCGAAGTCTCTTACCTTGAACACTTTTTCAATGCCTAGAATCTTCTTCAGTTTAGCTTGAATGTCCTCATACGGAGATGACTCATCTTCCTCAGACTCCGAGTTTACCACATGAATTATTTTGGAAGCTGCTCTGGATCCTGCCTGAATCTCCAGCTGAATTTTGTCAATATCAGCATCTGTTTGAACTACACACCAATTGCACACGTTAGAAGGTTATACTGCTTCAAATAGCACCGACAAACCTAAGACAACAAGGCCTGTGCTCAATATTGTACCTGGCATCAAGACTATTTTAGCTTCATGTTCTCCAATTAATCTGTGCAAAAATGTATTTTTTAGGAAACTGGCATCTCGTGACCTTCTGGAAAAGCAGAGCTGACAACCAAGATGATGCAGTTTGACGCAAATGTCTCTTTTACGAGTTTTTCTTCCTGTGCCATGGTGAAGATCCTCTTGAGAGCTATAGGCTTGTTTCCTTGGCATGCTGTCAGCTCCTTGCTGCATTGGAGATGAGTATGTGAATACCACTGAGAGCATATCATAGGCAAGAGTAAAACTGCAGACACGTGCATCACAGAGAGGGTAAATATCACTATACAAGCAAAAAGAAATAGGTTACCATTGTGAAACCTTCACTGGAAGCTCTCTCTGATGGTTTGAAAGGTTCTTCCACAATATTTGATGAAGCACCTTCTGGGAGAATTGAGGTCCTCTTTTCAACACCTAGTTCTCCTATATTTCTTGATACAGCAAAAGCCTTATGTCTGTTGAGAGATGCACAAAAAATGGTAAATTATTCCAGCCCCTTGTCTTTGGATTAAATGAAATATGTCCCTGTCAGTATCATGTGACAGCACAGAGGTATGTTGGGTATGAACATGGGGATTGTATATACAGCTATAAGTATAAATATTATTAAAGACAAATAAAAGTTCATGACAATCATCAGTTCCTTGTATCACAGGAAGTTTTCAAAATCTGGATAAATTTAAACAAATGTCCAAAACATGAAAGGCATTCATTTAAAAATAGAAATTAAAAACCCTAAAAGGCAATAAAAAGAAACAAATACAAATTAAAAACACAAAATAATAATAAAATAATAAATTAAAAATTAAACTCCTAAATAATTTAGGTATCTTTTGACTTTTAACTCCCCTATTTCCCTTACTTGCTCTTTCTCCCAAAGGTTATGCTACACCCTGAAAAGTCACCCTGCCTATCTAGAAACCTCCGTAAGAAGTCAGTGAATAGTGAACTTTGTAAGGTTTCAGCAACAGAAAGTATTCTGACGTAATGCTACTGTACCTTCCAACCACTATGTCAGTTTCCTCATGGCATGGACTTGTTTCAATCTTAATATTTTTTAATTTCACGTCTATCTTGGCATCAAACTTCATTGGCACTCTTGTCAGGACCTTGCCTTGAATTTCAACAGCATGTTGAAAGTATTCTGTGTTGACACCCATTGTTGCAACTGTATGTAGGTATAAGCTGAAACAGAGTGAAGCGGTCAGGTGTAAGAAAGGTGCTCTTTTTTAACATGTGGTTCTGCCTTTTCATAAAAAAACCTCCATCATATGTACAGCCTTAGAAACCTGCCATACCTTGGGTTTATGTCAGACCGAATCTGCACGGTGGATTCAAGAAACTGGGAAGGTCTAAAATCTCCAGTTAAAGGGGGGGTTATCTTTCCATCAACTGCAAAGGACAGAGCAACATTTAAAAACGGTAAAAGTGAAAGAAAGAATTTGAATTTAAGCAAGGCACAGTTTTCAGGAAGAGGTAATATTTTTGTTTACACAAAAAATATGTCTGGAAAACAAGATGGACTTTGGGGTACACGAGATCTTTTATGAGTCTGAAAAATACTGAAAATATATAGAAAGCTTGTTCTATAGGCAAAGGTTCTGATGCAACATACTGAAAAAGGAAATAAATAGAGCTGACCCAAATTGAAAGTTTGTTAATTAGTATAACATTAAAATTTCAGAAATGCTTGGAGCCAGAAGAAAGGTGGGCAACCAGGCTAAACAAGCCCTGCTCTCCAATATTTCCTCACATCAAGTGTGAACATCTTTCTTGTACTGCGGACCCAAACCTGGACATTGTACTCCAGGTGCAGCCTCCAGTGTGCTAAATAGAGGGGGGAAATCATTTCCATGCTAGCTCTGCTCTTGCTGCTGCAGCCAGCGATGCAGTTGGCCTTCATCACCACAAGAGCACACTGGTGATTCGCTATACCAGCTTGTCCACCAGGCCTCCCTGGCCCTTTTCTGCAAAGCTGCTTTCTGTCTGGGCCCAGCCTATACACTTGCATGGGTTACTCCATCCCAGGTGAAGGACTTTGCATTGCCTTTGTCAAATTTCATCACGCTCCTGTCAGGCCATCCCCTCCAGCCTGGCAGGGTCCCCTGGGGTGGCAGCCTGACCCCCCAGCGCAGTGACTGCGCCCACCAATTCAATGTCATCATTGACATAGATTTGCTGAGGGTGCCTTCTTTTCCAAAATTCAGATTGTTAAAAGAGACAATGAACAAGTGCTAACGACACAGGAATGTTGCTCATAACAAGCCACCGATTAGATTTTCATCTGTTGGCTACTCTTGGAGATCAGCAGTCCAGACAGCCTTCACTCACTTTGTAGCCCATCCATCCAATCCATACCTCCCCAACTTGGCTACAAGGATGTTATTTAAAAAAAAAAAAAAAGATTACAAACACCCACAAAACAAGGGGCAGGGGTTCAAAGACGTTATTAAAACAAACTAAGAAACCAAAACCCAAGAGCAGCGAAGAGTGGGCACATATGAGACCTCTATAAAGAGCACAAGTACATGTAGTTCACCCTTCATGCCTTACGTGGTGTCAGCAAAAGGAAGGGTCAGGATTGCCTAAATTAAAAGTCTGCTGCACAACAAACAGTATGATCACCGAATTAACTTCTTGATAAGTATTTGTAGTTGCATATTTATTCTTTTAAAACAGAACTCTCTGTCTCTTTTCACAAGCTCTCTTCTCTTCCTGCCTTCTCTAATGTTACTCTTTTGATTGTCTTCTATTTTCTTCTCTGTTTAAATCACCATTGGATCCTGCTTAGCTTGTGTGTGCGTCTCTCAGGAGCCACCCCCTTCTGCCTCTGTCTGCAGCCAGGTCCCCATGCAGCTCTTGTTTTTTCTGGGCTTGAATGCTGTGACCTTTCTCCCTCTTGGTTTCCCAGATTCTCACCTCACTTTCTCTGTCTTCAATCCATTCAAAGATGAGGCAGAAATCAGCTGTGTCCAGCTTTTCTTCAAACATCTTCACTACCTCCCCTTCACTGCAAAAATCAGTTCTTTTTCTAACTTCCTGTTTTTCCACTTCTTTTTCCAGCCTCTCTTAGCCTGTCCCTCTCATCCCCTGCTCAGAGCTCGCACAGCTGATCTCGTACTTCCCAACTCACTGTTGAGCGCCGCACGTGCCAGAGCAGTGGTGTATGACCCATACTCCAGCGGCAGACCGGTGCAGGTAGGAACGATGTATCGCAGCTCTCCCAGCCACACTGGCTGTGTCCATTGTCCTGCAATGCCACTGCGAATTTGGCTGGCGATTCTCTTCATCACTGTGTTCCTGTCGGCAGGATCTAGCACAGTCTGCAGTAAAACAGACATCCAAGAGGTTGGGATATAAAAGTACAATGGTTTCAAATCTTGCAAAGAAAAGTAGTACCTGGTACTACTGGTACTACTGGTACCTTCATAGCCTGATGGAGGACTTCCTTATTGATGTTGACGTAGGCCAGCTCTTGGCCAAATAGTTTCAAGTAGGCTGATATCAAGGGGGTTTCTTCTGGCAGCTCCTGTTATCCCAGCAGCTAGGGAACATAAAGATAAAGAAACAAGCAAAGTTCTTTAATGCAACACTTTACAAATGCTAATTCAGCAAAGTGATCAAACCCATCACTGACCAAGCTGCAGCTTTCCATTGCTGCTTGTGTTTCTTTGCTGCTTTGTAAATAGCACAGTGTCACTAATTCAGACTTACTCCCTGTCGTTGAGATGCCCACGAACAGCCTCCTGCCCGGAGGCTGGAAAACATTTACACAGAGGATCTGGGCCATTAGTACCACTAAACCCAGTTTGAAAGCACAGCAACAAATCACCTTTTCTCTTGAAGACGAAGGTATATTCTTGTAAACTAAGTGAGGTAGATGACGGGAGGGAGGAGGAAGCCTGCCAGGCATGAGACACACACTGCGACGTCCACCTCCCCCCTCTCCTCCCTTCCTCCTCCTGCAGCCATACATGAGGTGGGGAGGAGGCAGGGCCAGAGCGAGAATTTGCAGGAGCTATCGCAACCCTCGCGGGAGTGATGTCCCCTGCAGTCCCACTGCAGATCTCGCTTTCACAGAAATACTCGAGCTGACTGCTGGGCGGGTAGTTTACCTTCTGAGACAGGGCTTAACTAGTATGAGAAGCCTCACTAAATACCCCTTCATATAACCCACACATTGCATTGCTGAAAATACCTACAGCTTTTCCAACCTCCTTTATCTTTTTGTACGCGGGATATTCAGCAAACGGTATATTTTGTTTCATGATGACGTCTGTGAGGCCTTCCACGCGGACACCAACCTGCCAAAACAGCATGAGAAGGACCAGTCTGAAACATACTTACAGAGAGGAAACTTTGTGGTCAATTTTAAGTTTAATTTGCTTTAGTATCGATTTAGGTAAATATTTACCTCCACCAAATCAGCCACTGACCCTGCAGAATATGCCATCAGCTTGGAAATTATGGCTGATGGGAACATTGTTCCCGGGCTGTTCATAACAAAGACATCTCCAGCAGCACCAACTTTATAGTTATCTATGGCAGAAGTAAACAAAAGACACGTCTTTTTTCTAACCACTCTGCTTATCATTCAAGATCATATTTCTGCAGCTTCTTCCATTACTGACTCTAAGATACATCATTACATAAATTTTAACTGTTTAGGCCCAAATTAATAAATGGTTACTCACGCACTTTTAAATATGTGACTGTCACATTTAATTCAATTTCTTATTGAAATGCAGAATGCCGTATTTCTCCAAAGGACTTAATGTCTCTTAAGAATGGATTTCTGAAGGGAAAGTTTCCTGGTCACTGAAACGCTTTTACTCACCAAAGTAACCACCAATACGGATGACCTTGCTGTACCGATAGCTCAGCCTGTCCAATTTGGGGGCCAGCAGCTTAAGGGCGATATTGCAAGCCGAAGATCTAAACAAAATGAGAAAGGTAATAATATCCAGAAATAAGCTGCACCCTTTCAGAATGTAAACTGAATTCAGTTTGTCAGCACATGCAGCGCTCACTGACAAGAATGTAACAGAACTTATTATTTGCAGAAGATCGCCCACTTCGTTCCTGCCTCTGCTTACATGTTGTACGTGTACGGCAAACTGCTCTTCGACAAAGCCTTCATGTGGGAATACACGAAACTGGCCACTTGCAAATTGCTCTCCTTCATTGCCACGTTAGCTATCGTTGTTATTAAAGGCAGGGCAGGCCTCGTCTCAAAGATAACAGCACAAGCCATCATTCGTACTTCGGGGGGAAGCGACTGGTCTGCAAGGATCTGGATGAGATATCCCTGCACCTGCAGAGGGAAAACACAGTGTCTGGAATTACCAACATTGAGACATTTTTGCAGACTGGACCCACACGTAACCCACAAGAAATATGGGAGAGGGGGTCATTACCCCTGCAGGAAGGTTTCCTGATCTTTTTTACTGCATGGTTCCACATCATTTTATTAGGACAACTGAAGGGGCCGTGGAGGAACAGCCCCATGGAGAAGGGCTGGCACTGAATCTGAAATAAATGCCCACATATTGGGTCAACCCACCACAATCAAAAAGACATCAGCATAGCTTTTTGCATTACTGACATTCAAAGATCGGTGAGTAACTTCGGAAGAAACAATGGTAGATAATAAGATAGATTCATTCTTTGGAGTAACTCCACTGACTCGGTGAGCATGCTTCACTATTTTAGACCACTTTTAAAAGGGGAGCTTCAGCAGCTCACCAAAGGCAGTCTGCGTGGGTGCTGCCTCATATAGCTCCTATATCTAAACCATCTGGAAGGCAGGAGTCTTGCCTATGCTCACCGCGCCAGCAACCTCAGCGGGAGGTCAGTGGGGACTCATCCAGCCTTAAGGGAGGGGTCTAAAAGAGGCAGAGCAATGTTGACATTTTGCCTAGGAGATCAAGAGAAAGTGTCTCTCTCTCTCCTCTTGACTATCAAGGCAGGTTAAATTATATGTCTGACTTTTAGGTGGCTAAATTTCCACCATATATAACTAGCACAGGACTTAATGGGTTATGACAGATGACTAAAGAAACACTGATGATATCCTTTTGGAAGCTTCCTACTGACTAATAATTATTACAGCTTAGCAGAAAACATCAGCTGAAATATAGAACTGTATTGTGTTGTTCTTAAAAAGAATCCTTTTTTTTTTTTTTTATAACATGCTGAATCCACACACATGATAACATTAAATTCATTACCCTTACAGTATATATTCTCTAGCTCACTAAGTAAAGAAATCCCTGACAGATCCTACTTACCGTTTTGGGGTCCTTCCAAGCTATTTTTCTCAAGGCCATTATGGCATCAATCTGAATGTGGATGGGGATATCAGAAGCACTGGATGAAGATATGGGGAGGAACTTCAGGACGCGCTTGATGCTGGCTGGTTCTCCCATATTACCAATGCACTTCAGGGCTAATTTCATTTTGTCTTCACGGCCTCTGCTGATCGCTTCATCTGCCAGGTCATGGATGGGCTTAGAGACAAAGCACAGTTCAGTCTTTTCTTCCTAATGTTTAGATTGTCAAGAGTCTTCCCCTTACTCATGGAAAAGCCTATCACAATAAAGCAACTGGTTTTAATAAAATCACTCAGTGATGGCTTCTCTCAGGATTTTACCTTACGATGTGAAAACTGTGTTTTCAATGATGAAGCAAATATCTACATTAATAAAATGAGTCATTGCCTTTGTTCTGAAGGAGACCTATGAAATGTGTATTTGTAAGTCCAATTGCCATTTTTATACTGTATCTTAACAGAATTAAGCTAATGTAATGAACGTTACTAAGCTATTAAGAACAACCTGACAAAAAGCCACCCACCTGAAGAGCTTCTTTAGGACAAGCTGAGGTCTGAGAACAGTATCTATTGACCACAGAACTGTATCCCAAGCAGGCAACTTGCTGAAGCATGGGATTTTTCTGGATTCGAGAACTGGTGATTAAATCCTGTGGGGAAAAAAAGGAAAAAAAAATTAATTTAGTATTTAATACAGTGCTTCACATAGCTTTCAGAGCAGGAAAATCATCAGAGCTTATCCGAGGGGATCAATTGCAGAATGATTATTGTTCACATCCAAACAAATTAAATCAGCTTGTAGACATTTTATTTGCAAGCTTCACTCAGGAGCTTAATTCCCCACTAGTTTCAATATATATAAGTTTAGATAGCACCATTTTGATTTTCCTCGACTGAGCATAATACTGAAAATACAAAGATTATGGGTAAACATCAATCTATAAATGGAATATCCTTAGAACAATGTGTAACTCAATTATATTAATGATGCATTCTCACATCATACCCTTTTTTCCTATTTAAGAAGAAGAATATTGACTAGAGATGGGAAGAATCCTGTTCAGAATAAATGATTCATTATAGTGTCAAAATATTTTATGTTTGCACTAATACTTTCACTTGCAGCACTTTCCAGTTCATAGGAATAGTTTGCAATTAAAAGAGCTATTCAAATGCCATAGCACACAAATCACCATTTGTTTCAGAAGTAAGGGATTAAAGTGGGCAAAGTTTTGTCTGTAGAAGGCGTGACATGTGATCCCAGCAAACAAAAATGGGAATTATTCTCAGAAGCTGTTATGGGAGAAGGGCTTTATATCCATGTAGCGAAATGAAGACACAGGACTGAACTCTCCTCTCATATATGTAATGCCAAAAGAAATTCATGGTTCAACATTTGCACAAAATTGGTGTACATGAGAGGAGAATCCAGTCTTTAATGTACTTAATAATCAAAGGTAGTCATCAATTATCATTCCTTTTGTTATCAGATAGGAAAGATTCACACGGATTTACTCACTGCTGCTATTGGAACAGTGTGTTCATCAGCTTTCATTAAATGGAGAGCAAAAGAAACACTTAGAAGAGTCTGAAGGTAGTTAAGGTCATCGCTGCGAATTCTGGTCTTAATGAATTTGAGTGCTTCTGTGGTGCCTGTCGCAGAAACTGCACTCAGCAGCCATTGCCTGCAAGCAGGTTAAAAAAAAAAAATCCTTAATTTTAGCTGTCAGTTCTCCAAAAATGGAAAAGTTTCTTATAAGTTGATGCGATGAAATACCTGTAGCGGGGTTTATCTGAAAATTGTCTCCAGATGGACTCAAGAGTATCAGCGCTTGCTATCCGGCAGAGCTGGACGAGCTCCAAGAATCTGTATGGAACATCGTCATGGAAATCTTGTTGGTTATTCAGGACTATGTGTTGCAATGTTTCTACTATCTGTTACAAAACACAAGAGAGAGAGGGCATACATAATTAAATCCTTTGGAATTTATGATCATTACTCTTTCATTAATTTTTTGATTAGGAGAGCAATTTGAAGACCTAAAAATGCTATACCCGTTGCTCTGGATTTTTCGTCTTGATTAGCTGCAGTGGCATCTGTGGCAATACTGATGGAAACTGGTAACGAAGGCTTCCGTAGCTCTGCATGGAAATGTCCGGGGCGCTCCCCTGTTCGCTTCTCACTTCAAGCAAGGTGAGTTGTTGTCTGTCAAGAGACAAGTGCCGTGGGAGGGATGAATTAGCTTTCTTCCTCCATCTGCTTTGGCTGTTTGTTGGCTCAGTGATACTGTGATGGTATCAGTTCTACTCTTTAATCATTTTTCGTATCGTAGTAAAATCACAGTTTGCTAACGGATAAAGCCTTCTAATTGGAACAAAATAGCATTAGAGTTATCTACAATGAAATCGTTTCTGAGGAGGAGCTAAACTGCTGTCTTCTGAATGAGAGCTACCAACTCAGCGTAATCAATGATCTTACTTCTATGTGCACCATCTTCCTCCTGACGCTATAAATTAGCCCTTTTTCAGGACAGAGTAGTAAAGTTGCATTCTTATGGTATAAACGAGCAAAAGAGCTTTTCTCCTTTTCTTCCATGTAATTGTAGTGCCAAGTTCACCAGGGTACAAATAAAGGATGGTTCACTGAATTTTTAGGAGTGTGGCAACCCTGAGTATGAGTACTCGCAGCTCTACCCAACTGCTGTGGAGCTCAATTCTCATTCACTTCAACTGGGGGTGAAAGGGACTGCCAGAATCTATAATTACTCTCACTTTGTGAAGCAAGCCCATGTCCCACCTACCTTGCTTCCATGACAGCAACACCGGTAGGTTCACTGAGTGGTGAGATCTGATACACCTGCTGCGACACCACTTCTGTGATCAGGGTGCCACTGTCTGACTGCTTCAGTTTGTAGGAGAAAGCCGCAGTCCCTTTTACGAGCCTTCCCTTCTGCAGGAGGACAGAGAGACCCAAAGAGTGAATGGGAACAGAATGGCCGTGCTTGTAATCAGGAAGATCTTTTCACATCTCTCGTACCATCATGTCGACAGGACAAGGATAGATGTAAGCCATTCCAACACTCCTCATCACCTTTTCCTGGCAATTATTTTGGTCTACGGTTTTGGTAATGGAGACTCGGCTGTTCTTCCTGTCTTCCTGGATGATGTACCTTGTATGGCAAACACCTCCAATTCCAGCCTGTGCACATCAACAGAGGCAATGAGACTTCCCAATTATATCAGGATTTCACTGCATGGCAAGAAGTTTTATTGAACGAAGATTCTGAAGGGTCTGAAGGTAGGAGGCTAAGGAGCTACTGAACAGTCTTAATTATGTTTTGTAACCTGTTACCATTACTCACAATTAATCCTTTTGAACTAAAAAATAGACATGTGAACAATACTCAGTCAGGGGACTCAGTTTAAAATGAAAAAGTAATCAGTTAATTAATATCAACAATGAACAAATAAAATGGACCAAGTAGCTGTATCAGCGAAGCCACATAACAAATACATTCATAGCTAGTAATTCTTTTTTCTTCAAAGGATTGCACCTGAAGTCTTAAAGGCAGACATCTTAAAAAGAATCCAGCTCAGATAATTCGTTCAACACATATGCACACATCTTCTTCTATGTGAATAAAAATTGACCTTTTTTGATGATTTTTCTACATTTGATAGTAGATGCAAATAAACAGACTCTTGAAGGAAGAGCACCTAAACAGAACACATCCTTTCAGTAAAGTAGTTTTAGAATGGAGAAAACAAACCTCTTGCAACTCATACACATTCTGTGATTTTTTAATGGTTATCTGCATCATGTTCAGTATTCCTCTCACTATGTTAATACACATAGCGGGGCAGTCTTCTGGGCCATAAATGTTCCCAATCCGTCCGCTACTGTATTCAAACTTGAAGGGCCGGGTAAGACATGAAGAAACCATTTGGGTGATTTTGGAAGATCGAGTAAATGGGTCCCTGGGCCAGATGCCATTGTATTCCTCGAATAGCGGAGAGCGGATCTGAGAGGAAATTAAGAAGAGATACTTAAGTGAATAAAATTACTTTGGTACTAAATATGCATACCGATTGGAAGAAATTAACATAATCACTAGTTCAGTATGCTTTCCTTCCAAATACAGGCTTAGCAATTCACACAGCAGTTTATTCTTTTGTCTCTTGCTTACACTATTGCAAAACCAGTATAAACCCTGTGGGCTCAGCAGTGTTATTTTATCTTACAGAAGCAGTTAACGTATTGCTATTATCTCCCAGGGACATTTTAAACATTTTACTTGCATTAACTCTATAGGGAGCAAGGCTGATTCAAAAAGTAATTAAAAAAATTCAAATAAAATTCTCTCTATTTTTTCAGGCTCAAAATAAATATTCTGCTTTAGGTGAAATTTAGCATTTAAAAAGTTTATATCATTCTAAATGTCAAAAAATTACAGTTTTAGAGTGTTTCATTTTAATCCGTCCCCTTCCAAATTTTTTTGCTATATTTGATTCATATTTGTGAATTGCTTAAATCAACCCTTTCTTTTTTTGTTAATAATGAACAATGTAGCCATAAACCTTCCCCCCTCCCCCCCCATACTGAGACACAATGTAAATCAGGAGCAATTTCAGTAACTTTGGCAAAGTTACTGCCAGTTTAGGTGTCTCGGAGCACAGCCTGGTGCACACCATATAAGAATTTCCGGATGAAGACTATAGTGCGAAATGCAGTCCCTAGCCCATAATTTTGGCATCTTGCCCTCATCAGTGAAAGATCTACAGCTCGACTACAACCAGTGAGAGCTCTGGCACTGAACTCGGTGCTCAAAAATGAAGCTCTGATTTGTAACTAAATTAAACACACAAATAAAAGTATTTTTCTGAAACATTTATTTCGGATGGGTCAGGTCCTATCTCTATTGATGTCGGCAGAGGCATGATTTCACGTGTACAGATCTTTTACTGCATTATCCAAACACTAAATATTATTACATTCTCCTTTTTGATGCCTTTCATTTTTTAATCTTTCTTTTATCGCTTATCACTTTTTATCTTTAGCTTTTAGCACTTTTTAAGTCTACCTTTATTAATTGCCTGCATGACAATGATTTTACATACCCAAGTCCTGGCTTCCCACAGAAGTTGGAAATGTGTGTTGAGACTAGAATCAAATCTTAAACTCAGAGCAGCCTTGAGTGCCTTGAGTTAGAAATAACCATTTTCTAACAGAACCCCTGATTTTGGCACCTCTATTTCTGACACAAAGTCTTGAGGAACACCTGCTACGAACAATTGCCACCACAAACACTGGTGGAAAGCCAAATCACTCATCACTTCTGAATCTTTAGCTTGCAGATCATTCTCCAACATCTACAGCACTAAGTCTCCAGTTGTGTTTCCTACAGCTTTCCTAAACCACAGATTAGCCGGATGCAATTACGACTGTGATTTCTAGTTCACTGTTGCATGGTCTGTTTGGAAGAGGACACGGTACCTTGAGGAGGTAAACGTTCTCTGACAACCCACTGATCTCTAGTTTGCCGCTCAAGCGCACGCCGACTTTGGCTAAACTTTTTTCTTGAAGCCCGTTCAACACCCAGCCTTCATAGCTGTACACGTGGGTCTTTCTGCTACCGAATCCGGGGTCTGTGGGGAATAACAGGCACTTTCACAATACTTGCAAGCGTGTTCTAATAAATAGAAATCACAACAAAGTCCCCGAAAGAAGGTTATGGAAGGAAATCTACTTACCAATGTCAAGCTTCTGGCTACCTGCAAAAAGAGATGGAAAACCAGATGAGTAACATTCAGTCTAGATCCAATTGTTGCCACTGAACTTGGCAACAATTTCCCTGAAATTTCCCCAACTTGGAAATTTTGGGAAAGAGAGATGAAGAAGGGATATGTGGGCTTACCTACAAGGGCGAGCGCTAGGGCGAGTATGATTCCCCTCATAGTGAAGGTGAATGGGGCTCTGCCGGACATGGGGAGACTTTTATGGAAGAAAGCTCAGGAACACGTGGCTGTGTTCTGCTGAATTCTCAAGTTTTTTATCAGTTTATGTAAACACTTCCCTTTTTGCAATCATACTTTCTCTTCAGATGGAGTAACAGAAATCAGGTCATACCTTGGCATCCCACTGATTTTCTCATATAAGTCCTTTGCTGGATTGTTTAAAAGTTTCTACTTATCCTAGTAAAACAATTTTACTAGGCCATTTACAATAGTTTACAATAAACACATTACTTAATTTCCTAGATTGTGTCACAGCTGGCTGCTGGTATTTGGTCCTGCCATAGATTAGGTTGATTTTGCCCAGGTTATGCTGACCTGGCATCTGACCCAAACTGTTATCTCACTGATAGTGGCCCAATTAACAAAGTAGAGGCAGTGTCACACACGTTAATGGTGTTGTTTCCCTTCCCTCAGCATTGGTTTACGGCCACCCCTGTAGAGAGGGGATGAGGACAGCTAAACCCTTGCTATTCTTATATTCATATGTGCATCAAAGCACATTTAACATCCTACTGAAAACCTGTATATATGGAATATATATATATTTAAATAAATCAGAGGCTCAGCGTGTCCTTTCAGCTCCGGTCACACTGACCAGGAATATTTTTTAAATGAACAAAGATTTCATAAGCAATCTGTAAATATTTTATCTTCCAAGGTAAATGACAGCTAAATGTGAACAATTAAAACCCGCAGAGACTCTTAGCAGGGAAGCAGGGGGAATGGGAGTGCAGGTCAGCTAGAACTTTTGCATTTCCTAAGGAGCCAAATACAAAATGCAGCCAAGTACCTGAACTGATGTAGGCTTGCAGCCGGCTTCATCACTCATTTACACCGACAGCCCAGGAACACGTTCACGCAAGTGTTCTGTTCTAGAAATGTCAGGGGCATGGAGGCAAGTGGAGAGGCACAAAACACACTTGCCCTTTTTGAGCATGATAATAGATTGATAATCACAAAAAGGGTGGAATGAGTTCTGGTCAAGCCCCCCCCAAAGTTACACAGTCTTCCAAAGTTGAGCTGGGGGGCAGCTGGATCAACGAAACAAAAAAAAAAAAAAGGAAGAAAAATGCACAGGGGCTTCTGAGTTGGAGGGCATTTCTGGAGGAATAACTTAAAGCCCACAATTTACTGCATTGCCTGAAGTCACACAAAAAATGTGAATCCGATTCTAATTCAACATCTACAACATACTGGTTATTCAGTCACTTTATTTCTGTTCCCACAATACCTACAAGATTAGCCACAGGAGCGTGATCAGTGGCAAACACTATTTTAACGACCAGAAACGAACACTTTTTTCTATTCCAGCAGTTTCTACAGTCTCCCACTAGCAACTGCTCTTCCTGGGTCGTCAGTCCCACAAGTCTTGACTTTTTCAAACAGATTTCATCTGGGCTGCAATTCCTCCTGGGGTTGTGCAACCTCTATTTTGGGAGCTGCCATCCAGCTCACTGCAGAAGACTACATTTTGCGGGGGGACATTAGCAAGAAATGTCTCCTTTTTCACGATTATCAATCTATCCTTACATTCAAGGGAACAAGCATGTTTTGTGCCTCAGCTCACTGTGTCAGTGTGAAAACTACACCACAGTGTATACCATGGGATTTTTTTTTTTAATTTATTTTTAATTTTTTTTTTATTACAATGCAACTTTGCTGGGCATAGTGAACATTAGAGGTCAAATGTATTGTCTGAAAGCAATAAATAAATAAATCGGATAATTTGAACATTTCTTTTGGGATCAGTTTTTGGATCCAACTATATCAACCTTTCATATCTTGCCATCTACTTCTCTCGCAAATTAGATGGGGGGGTGGAAAGGAAGACAGTAAAAACAAGATGTCTTACGTGTCTTCACACACAAAAGCTTTGTGGTAACTGCAAATTAAGAAAAAAAAAAAGAAGAAAAAAGCAGCACAAAGCAGTAGCAAACTAATTCAACATGCACAGCATTGCCATTACCCTGTAAATACTTCTATTTTCCTTTCAAGAATAACCTGTTTAAATTGATAACATCTTGGGGATTTATTAGTTACCTTGGCCCGGGTGAAGTGTACATAGAATAATCCCCAAGAAAAAGCTAGGATATGGTCTGTTGTTTTGGGGTTTTTTTTCATACACATGGGGATATTTTTGTCCTGCTGCAACTGAAATAGAGCAAGTCTGCAGAAGCTGGTGGAAGCAGTTCTTCAAATTAGGAAGAGGGCTGTTTTGTAGGGAGAAAGTTTTCTTAAGTAAAGTTTTCATTTTTTGCTATACAGTCTTTTGCAAAAGCTATATTGTATCATCCTCAACCACTGGGGATGAAAGGGAAAAAAATTAACAGCTGTAATCTAATCCTGGAAAGTACGTTCTCATACCTAGTCAGACTGATGTTTATGGTGAAAGCGCTCTCTCATCACGTAGACTGAAAAAGCAGCAATACATATTATATCGACAGATTTTGTGAAATAAACCACCATAGTTTAAGAGATCCACTCATCTTTTCAGTATCATGCATAGGTAGCGAACGATAACTGTACGCGAATCAGTCACTGGTAGTCAGTACTTCTTGTTCCTTCTTAAGTAGGCCGCTTGCTCCATTATCTCAAATATGCACCTGTGTGTAGCGACACACCCGTATCACACTCCTGGGAGCAGTCTCCCTCTTTGCTCTTCAACAGTCTCTCAGTAAGAAAGATCCTGAAGTTGTTTCCAACGCAGTGAAGTATTACAATGTCACCGTACTACCAACCAGACCCCCTGCAGTATTCACACCGTCATTAGCAGTGGCTTCAGATTTAGAAGCTTCCCGATCACTGCATATAGAGCAATCCGAAAACTCTAGGCATGTTTTCTTTCTTTACAGGGACAGGGCTGAATCTGTACCCCAGACTTCCAGATCAGGTCTAAGAGGTCAGCTCGGGACTCAACTGCATACACGCTTCTAGCACAGCTGGTTCTCCCACGGAGGCATTCAAATGAATTTCCACTTCTGTAAGATGGGTTACAGAATGTTGAAGCAAAAATTAGTACAAAGTGTTCATTGATTACTAATCATTCAATAATAGGCACAAACAAAAGATTAAATAGGTAAATAATTTTGTTCTTCGAAGGCATTATTATCCTAACGATTACTGTCATGAAGAAAAGCTGCCTAGTAAAAAAGTCCAACTAAACCGAATGCATTTAAGCAGCCCAATAAAGCACCGGCAGGCACACCTTAATTACTTCAGAAGAGCAGCAGCCCCTAGTGGCATACTGATACTGCCTCAACTATGGCCTTACAGGCCTGGAATAACCTACTAGCTTGAAAATAAGAATCCTACATGTAAAGTACTGCTCTCCCACTCAATTGCCGATATATTACATTTTTCACTTTACATCTTTAAATATGTTTTATGTATATTTATTCTTCCATAACTAAAATTCAGGCAAGAGCTGTCCAACACGTTGTGGGGAAGGTGTAAGCCCAGCAGTAACTATACACGGCTAAACCCTTTCAGCAGATGACATGACTACGATCACCCATTTATTGAGGGGGAACTGGAGAAATTAAAAAAAAAAAAAAGAAATTTGATGTTATTTGTATCGTCTTTCCAACCTGACTACCTATGCAGCAGAAAGCTGACCAAGAATATCATTATATACACGTCTGCTTCCTTAAGGGTGCTGTGCGCAAACCATACTACAAGTATCCTCTGCAGTTTGCATTGGCTACTACTTCATCTCAAGCTGCAACTCAATGTACTGAACTAATCAGCAGAAATCGCAGTTTTCTGTCTTAGCTCCTTGGAGAACTCCAGTTTCTTCCCTTTCCTATGTTATTCTATTGCTGTTTTTCCAGGTAGTCCAATCATTCCACTACATCCAATTCTGAAGATAACGGGCAGAGCAGCAATGCGCTTTCAGTGAAGGATTCTAAGCTTCAGAGTTAATTTCCTTCCTACAACCCTGAGAAAGGCAGAAGTTTCTTAGACATCTTCCAAAAGGTCAATTACAGTAGGATCAGAGCTACACACATGCGTTCACAGATGCACGAAAACCAACAAGAGACAAGATGGGTTTGTAATGGGGAAGAAAGAGCGCATGCTTTGAGTCAGGTGAAGGAGACTTCAAAAGATCTTACCTCTACTTGGCTACTTTTATTACATTATAAACAAAACAGATTTCCCAAAGGCTACACCAAAAGATTCTGGAGTCAATTAAAAGGAAAAACTAACAAAATACAAAACCAGCATCAGATTTGTTGACATAGCGTACAGCCCTACAACCATGATAGCTTAAAAGTTTAGTGCACACAAAACACAGAACCAGGGTTTCTTAGAATTACACGTTTATTGTTCACATTTGAAATAATTTGGTTCCTGACTGAACCACTGAAAGTCCTAATGCATCTGTAAACTGAGTATCACTATAAAACATTTAAAATGCCATGTAAAATAATATTATGTATGCATGGGTTTCATTTCATGGTTTCTCAGCATAATCACTTTGTCTATTTACAAATATATAAAGGTTTTGCACTTTAAGTCATCTGAAATATATCAAAGAGGTATTTTCAAATCACACAACTTAATAAATATAGAACCTGTTTTGTTAAAAATCTACAGTATACTGTACATTCAAGTTGAGGCAAAAGAAGTTTTAATACCAGTTATGCTTGAGACATAAATGAATGTTTCCAATAATTAAACAATTTCTAAAAGTGCTATCTCTGCCTGTGATGAAAGGTAACATTAGGATCCAATATTTCGTTACAGTCAAAGTTTCAGACCATTGCTTCATTCACAGAATCAGAGCTTCTGTTACTAGAAAAATATCAAAGCTTTTATATATTTTTAAATTATCTTCTTTCAAGAGTTGCAAGAAAGAGAGGCAAAAAATGGTCTAAAAAAATAAAAGCCATGTGCACGCACATACACACACACGCCACAATTCAGATCACCACATAATCCTCTAGAAGAATGATCAAACTCACAGCATTCTGCTTCACTTTAGAATGATAAGTTTATGAACAAATTTCTAACAAAAAACCCAGCAGGCAACCCTAGGAAGTCTAAGGCAGTTGTTCTATGTGCAAGTTTCTACATAGCAGAGTGCCAACTCCAGAGTCTTCCCATGACTTTGTGCGTTACTCGGTTTCTTCTTTGTCACTTTCCACCCACTGATTTGGCTTGCTGTCTCCAGCAGGTTTTTTTGATGCAGCACTGGAACTGGGAAAGAGAGAATGTTACAATGCAAATAAATTATGCTTTGAATAGCAACACAATACTGTTTTTATGATATGATGTTTACTATGTTTTGCTCTATATCAATCATAAGCCTTAGATTAGGCTTTCTGCAAGTTATCACAACTTAGTCTCTGTGCTCTACGTAGAGTTTAGCACTATAAAAATAACCATCTGCAACATCATTTCAGATACCTGTTACATGTAATATGCTGAGATGTCTGGCAAGGTTCTGCTGAAACAGGACCACTCAACATACAGTGAGGTTTTCTTTGCTGAGATGTGGATTTCACTAACCGATTGTCTTGGTCAGAACCTAGGAGAGATACATATCACCAGTTAAACTACAGTGCAACCAAAAATGTTTGAAGGACTTGCTTCTTTATGCCTTCTGCTTAAAAAAATTAAAAAATTAAAAAACAAAACAAAACAAAACCACACCAAACATCTAATGGCATGTCTATAATAATAAATCTATTGCTGTAGATATGTGATACAATTTTATAAGTACACTTAATGCTATTGAATGAAGTTACGTTAAAATTAGGATTCTAAATTTGAAAATGAAGCATTTACATACACACCACTGCTGCAAGTAGTCATATTGAAGTCAAGTTTAAAGTCACTCAAATGTAAAGTTTCTTGCTTTACAACTGATAAAGCTTTTTTACTCCTTAAAGTAAAAACTTCTCCAGCATGCATATACAGTAATTAACACCAACATGAGAACTTGCAAACTTGCCAGAGTATAGAAAAAAAATTTAAAAGGCAATAAGTTAGATGTCTTAGCATTGATATGAACTTAACCATCACTAAAGTCAATGGAAAGACAAGGCCAAACTTGGCAGGGCCAGATCAATCCCCGCTAACGCTTCTTCACATTTAGATTTCAAAGCTTTCATATGAAGTGGAAAGAAATAGAATGATTCTGTATTCTACAGTAGTCATCATAGCACTACAGAATTAAGAGTTTTTGGACAAGTGTTGTGAAAAAGGAAAATTTAATGTTAAAACAATTCTAAAGATAACCTGTGGAGTAACATCCAAATGGAGTATGATTCTCTGTGTGGTGAACATATTTTTGTTTTTATTACTATTACCCAGTAGCTTAAGATTAGGATATATAAGATTGAAGAATGCCATTTAGAAGAGAAAATATGGCATTAAATACATCCAGAAACACTAGAATTTGGAAAAAGGCAATTTACAAATCAAAAGCTTTAGTGTACAATGAATGTTAAACAGATCTCAAGTTGCTCACAGGTCACTAAATCAAGTCATTCTTCATGAGCAACAGGCAAACAATCTCAATTCTGTTCCTAAAAATAAAAGTTTTCCTACTGTGGAAGATCATTTCATTTCACACTTACAGAAGCACTACAGGAATTGCACAGAGGAGAAACAAGGAGAACCCAGAACACATGAGGCAGGCTACTTTATCTAACAAGAATACACATTCAAGCTATCTTTACTTGCCAGGTGTTTCACACATTTATCTTTAAATGTTGGCTGCCACACAAGAATCTATTTAACAGAGATTATTGTTACTTTTTCCTCCCCCATCCCTTATTTTGTCTCTCCCCCCACACCCCTTAGAAAGTATTGAAGGCTCAGTGGTGAAGACCAAAACACTGCACAGGCATGTTCAGGCATAAGGGGGTGGGAAATGAGCTTACCAACTTGAAAGAAAAAAAAATTGTAGAAGAAAGGAAGTAAAAAATACTTTCAGTAAAAACAGTATTCCAAACTATATGTCATATAGCCATATTTTCATTATCTTTTTCTGAAGAAATTATTCCTTTACGAAGATTTGAATCTTAAAATTTGTTTATTGCTCAAATTTATTTTCGTTATCATTATGCTCTTTTCACTATTTCTTTTTCCAAAGGATTCTTTTTTACTGAATATGTATGTGTACACATGTTTAATATTTCCTCATCTCAAACAATTAATGCTGCTCTCTCCACGTTATGGTGCTCGTTTCCAAAACTTTTTTCTAATCTATACAGATCTCTATAGGTCATGATTTCTTCAACTGCCTTGGCAATTAATATGCTCACATTTAATTTAATTTAGTAATTCTAAAAGTTCCCCGTTCTTAACAGCTGTGCTGTCAGGTATTTGACATTCACCAGATTGCTTCAAATATAAATTCGTTACATAAGTAATTATCAGGGAGGGAGTTATCACAATTCCCTTTTTAAAAGGAGATTTTGAACCATCAGTTACCCTGACAGTAAAGGCATAGAGATACATGGTAAAATTTGTCTTGGGAAGTTTTGGGTTTTTAATAGTTTTGTTCATATTTGCATCTTCTAGTTGAAAGGGGGAAAAAGAACACATTACAAGAACATAATTTGAACCAAATACTTGCTTCCTAAGAAGGCACTTGGAGTTGTCACATTTTCAGAGTGCTTGTAATCAGTACACATACTTAAGAACTGTTGCTTCAGCCACGCTCCTCTATCTTCTTCAAATGCCTTTCTCTAGGAAAAGAAATGACAGTTTACATTTATGACCACAGGAACAAGCTTAGTC
>NW_008824053.1:7176608-7199349 GCF_000699105.1 Pygoscelis adeliae | reverse complement strand
AGTTGTAACATGTCCATGTAATTAAGGAGAGCCAGCAGTTTAACACAGAATTACAGTCATGTGAGCAAGCTTTTGAATCCAACAAGGATTAGCTGAAGAGGTATTTATTTACAAGCCAAACCCCATGGTTTGTTTCACAGAGGTCTGACTAATCCTTTCATTTTACTGTTCTCCACTTCAGTGACACAATCTGCTATCACTGCCTCCTATGCTCCCCTTCCCCCTCAGTGTAGCACTACCTCTTGGAGGTAGCCCTCATTTCTGGGCAGCTGCCCCTAAGAATTACTGCTTAAACCTCAACCCTGAGCCCTCTCCTAGACAGATAAAAGTGACGTTGAAAACAGCACTGATTACTTCTGTCTGAAACTGGGGCAGAAAGAAAGGGATTGTTTCATTTTCCAAGCACTCTGAACACAGAAAAGGAAAATAATGGCTAAAAAACAACCTCCAAAGGATCCAATGGCTCTGGAATCAAGCAAGGAGCTATTTCATCTCCAAAAACCATCAGTGAAACAGGACGTCCCCATTATATAAAATTATTTCTGCTATGTCAGTAGAAAATAGAGCAAGCTGAACTCCAATGAAAACTTTCACAGACCCCTATAAAGCTTAGAGCATTGCTTCTCTTTGCATACTTAAGCATTTTAACAAGCAGAAGCATGGGTAGTTACACTTATGCTGCAATGTAGTTCTAAACATTTCTGGACAAACAACTGTAATTTATTATCACTCAAGACTTTTAAAGCTGAATTCAAGGTCCAACATGAAATTCATGAACTCATTAAAATGCAAATAAAATTAAACAAAAAAGTTGAAGAATACATATCTATATGTAGCGGTCTGAGTCAATATTTGTCACCATGTGAACTACTGTTGTGCCAGTATCTCAAGTAAAATCTAAAGTATTTTATGTTCTTTACAGTAAATTTTACAGCATAAGAATAAAAAAAAGCTGTCTTGAATCAGACAAGTTATCCATCTAGCTCAGTATTCTGTCTCCAGCAATGGCCACAAGAGATGCTATTTATGAGATCACATGAACCTGGCCACTTTCTGCAGTGTATTCCCTCAGAGGTTCCCAGCCCCAAAAGTCATTTGATTAGAGATGTTGGAAGGCACCCCCTTGTCCCCCCCTTTCAGCATCCATCTGTGGACGTGTTGTTCGAGCTTAGGCAGCTGCTTTTTGAACCTGCTGGTACTGATTGCCTTCACCAGCTCTTGTGGCAGCAAAATCCAGGAGTCAACTACTTGATATATAAAAATGTACCTTTTTTGGACATGGTTTAGACTTAATTTCAAGCATTTTCTATAAGTGCCTTCTAGTCCTAATCTTGAGAGATTTGGTGAACAGCAGTACTGCTTTTGTCTGACCAGCTGAATCCACAGTTTTATAAATTTTAATCACATCCCACTCCAACTTTCTCCTCTGCGTGTCAAAGCAAGCAGTTCTGTAAGCAATAAATCTGAAGTCCATTTCTTTTTTCCTTCGACGGCTTTTTTTTCCTGTCATATCTGTACCATCATAGTTTCCCGACCACCTCATCGTAACCTCCTTTCCCTGCTGCACTTGTAAGCCCTTGGCCCTAGCTATTGGCTAGACCAAAGAACACACACGCTAGAGCTCATTTAGAGACACATCTACCCTGATTGCCTTCCAGTATGTGCGCTTATTGGCCAGCTTAACTACAAGAACAGAACAGATAATGACCCTACTAAGGGAAAGGCAGCAATTACTTTGTGTTTCTGCAATAGTCACTGGTTTTCACAAAAGTTTAGGAATCGAGTACCTTTGGGAATTCAAACCTGCAGCCAAATGTGACTGAAATTTGCATAGGCCTTGCTTCCATAAGAAACCAAACTTAAGCAGCATCCAATAAAGGATTTAGTGAATAAGTGGACTGATTTTTGGAAGTACTTAGATATTTCAAAAGCTGAAACAAAAATGGGTCATTCCAGTTGCAGCAACTGTATTTTCCAATACACACAAAAAACTTGGGTTTTTTTGAAATGCCAACAGAACAATCTCCTACAGTGACCAAAAGATATGTTTTATACAGTATGGGAATGATCTTCCTCTATAGATGTTAGCAAACAGATATTGTTGGATGGCTGCACTTTAGTGCGTATAACAGTAAAACTACTGCACAATCGTAACTCATCTTCCATAGGAGTTCCCTTTTCTAATACCTTTCCACTTTTCTAATACCTCAAGTCCTAATCTAATAGCAGCTTCTGTAAAACTTCTTCGTTCCTTCTCAAAATTCTTTTTTTGTTCTCGAAATAGTCTCCATTCTTCCTGAAGACGCTCTCTTTCTTCCAACAAATAGCAGTCCTGTAGTAACAGAGTGGTGTCATCGTCACATGGAGACATAAGCTGCTGCTGCAGACATAAAGCAACAAAAGACGCAAACATTAATTTGGGAGTGACTATTAAGAGGTGCAGTATTTCCACAGGTTCAGTTTTATCAGAAAAATGGTTAAAGTTTAATATGGAAAGAACGTAGTAAGTATCAAGTTGGTGGCCGGTGGGAGCAGAGTTTCAGATGGCAAGCAAAATGTTCAGGCAGCTGACCTCATCAGCCTTCCTCACCTTTGTTTATCCCCAAAAATTATTCCTACCAGGATTACAACCTCATTAAATTACTAACCAACCCACTAGCACACCTATACTCGGACCAACCATTAAGATATTTTATTTAAAAAGCATTACCAAAGAATGGAGAAAGGCTCAGAGGTGAGAAAAGTGGCACATTGAAAACCAAAAAAACTTAGATTCAGTTGAGAAAAATAAGAAAAATTAAAGCCTACTACCTGTAAGAGCTGCTGCTGAGTTTTGATCATTTCTTTACATTGCTGAATCTCTAACTCTAGCTTTTCAGTTTCCAGCTCATGGTCTTCTCTTGAAATGACATCTTTTTCATTCAAAGCTCCTGAATGTACACGTGACACTAAGGGGGGAAAAAAGCTACTTAAAAACGAGACAAAAATATCCCTCACATCAGGGACTCGTAGCAATAGCAAAAGATTTTAGACTCTATTTGTTTCATCCTGAAAGACAGATACACAGTGTATTCAAAAGCACTTCTGTCAGAGACAAGAGATCCAGAATCAGTGCTACACATGTAATTATGCAGAAAATCCAGTTCAGGAAAAAATGGCAATGAAAACATAACTGTTTCACATTCCCCAAGGTAAATCAAGCGTCTGCACTGCAATAAGTGTCACACAAAAACCCACTTGTTTCAGCAGCTATTTAAAAGAAAAATCAAGACAACTGAAGACTTCTTTTCACTGACATGCTGTTAGCCTATTCTTCCGAGCCCATTTTTGAAGGGCTTGTGCGTTCATAAAAATATGACAGTAACTATATTTATCACAGATATAAAAAGAAAGCCTTTTCCTTCAAGTCCTGTGAAGGAGAAATGGAGCTAACAAACATTGTGTGCATATTTTCATCCCAGTAAGGGAATGAATTAGAGAGGAATAAAATTTATTTTGTATAATTACATACTGCTTTATTTGATTTCATGCATAGCTATCACAGTGACTGTAATGAGCCAAGTTTTGATCCCCTGATGCCAGTGTTTGAACATTGACTCCTAAAAGGACTAGACTGTGTTCATCTCTATAAATCCAAAAACCAAAAAGGTAACTCCAAGAAAACAGCAAATACTCGAAACATTTTTCCTGATGCTTACAACTATTTTTTCAGTTTGTTACACCAAATCAAGTATTACTCAGAACAAGTGTTCTTAAAAGTCCTTTCTATGGTACAAACATATTCCCATAGACCATCTGCTCTTTTATTTGCAATTGCATGCGTGACCTTCTCGGTCTTATTCCTGACTGCAAACATCCCTGTGGTAGCAGCAGCATTTGCTTGCATGGGAAAATAATACTAGGAAAGAATTTTATATATTTTTAGCAGTCTTTTAATGCTGTTCAACAGCTGGAAATGAGGAGAGTCCGGCACCATACTACCAGACAGTTCACTTTACAATGCCACAAGAAACCTCAGAGGTATGGATGTGGCAAGCCTAGACTCTTGAGAAGGGTTTGCATATTTTGCATCCAATTACTTCAAATTGTTACATCTGCATTACTTGAACATCTCAAAAAGGTGGGGAAAGGCAACAAACATTATGACAGGGCATGTACTTTCAAAAGAAAAATAATTATTTCTTCAGAAAGTTGCTGTTTACTGTGTCAAACTATAATCGCGTCCTTTCTCATGATAACAGGCTTGGTATGCAATTGCTTCCCTAACTACCTACAATTAAAACTCACACAGAAAAATGCCATCGCAAGTCCTTTCAGAAAGTCTACCAGGTCACAAATCCTTCCATTTTAGCTTCCTTTTAGCTTAGACAGTCAGTAAAGTAAATCCTAAGAGCATGATACCGAATGTAATTATCAGTAGCATTTTCTATGTACATGTAATACAGTTAAACATCACCTTGGTTATCCAGCCTTTCAACATGATTTTTCAACATTCTCCATTGTTTTCTAATGCTGTTGGTAAGCTGCTCTCGCACAGTTTCACAAGACAGTTCCCACATATTCTCTTTATTTAACTCTCCAATATCTTCCTCCAGGTCTGACAGCACCTATAGGAGCAGAAACAAGAAGCTGCAAACCACTCCACCACTCCAAATATGCATATTTGTTTATTGAAGTATGTAGATGAATTTAATTTACTGAAGAGAATGAAAACCCTTATATACAGGAAAGATTTTTCCATCCAGGGAAATGTGAGTGTCAGGGAGTTCAGTTCCCTGACAGCACAATGCTGAAGAGACAGAAGTAACGTGGCAATCCCCAGAACCCCACCACAGACAGAGTGTACCAGCTAGCAAGACTCACTCACTCTCACACATCTTCAAGCTAGAGAAGTTCAGACTGCTGAGTTCTGCCATCAAACTTAAGCGGTAGCTGCCCATAAACTCACTATGCAGCATGAACAGGATTTAAGACAAAGATTTTCTCCTGTTGAGAATTAAGTAATTTGTCCCTGCCTTATTTTTCTCCATGACAAAAAAAAACCCCACAACACGCTGAAGGTAGAGTGGAACTAGCACCTGCCTCTCCCACTTCCATTTTACACTACTGTTCAAACAAACCTGAATGCTATCTCGAAGAGCTAAGACATAACCGTCTAAATGGTGGAGAGAAGACTAGCCCAGGACAATTTACTAGATTTAAACTGAAAAGCTATAGCTGTTTGAAACCCGGCATGAATACTCCACTCTTGTCAAGCATCTAAACCATTCTATACAAGCCCCTTTATCTACAAGTAGATAAGAAAAATGGGATGGGAAGTACAAAATCAAGAAGTTCAAAGGCATCAAAGTAATTCATTTACATATGCAGTAAGCACTTTCTTTCAAACCTGGATCACAGGAGATCTTAAGGAGCAAAGCAAGAGGAATAAAAAAAAGCAGGTTTTTGGTTTGGAGGTTTTTTGTTGGGTTGGGGTGGTGGTGGGAGGGGTTGGTTGGTTGAAGAGTTTTATGTCACTTCATAAAGAAACATCTTATTCCTTTACTTATATTTATATATGCTAACACAATGAAAGCCCAGTCTGAAGTAGGCCTCTGGATAGTACTATGATAATGACAGTCTAGCTGGTTTCATGGCTGTTATTTTGCGATGGGAAGCAAAGTGATAAATGATGCAACTACATCACTAGCCACACTCCAAGGTGTATGTTCCCTTCTAAGAATCAATATGAATTAGCATTTCTAAGTAGAAATGCAACATTTGGTTTTTTTTTTTTTTTTATTCTGTAAGGGATTCAATAAGAGTTAATATTTTGGGGATGAAATCTGAAAAGAGCCACAAACAAGCATGAACTATCAGATGCAGTGTTTTAAACAGAAATTTTATTTTCGGACATTCACAAAGCAATCTAGTACTTCTAAACAAAAAACTAATTGATGTAAAATACACATTGTGGGATTGACTAAGTCTTAAATACATAATTTATTTGCAAAACCATAGTTTTTGGCAACATTCTTCCTGTTTATATTAATTTGACAAAATGTAAAAACAAAACAAAACAAAACAAAAAAACCACAAACCAAAACTAAGCAGTGTCCCTACCATGACAAAAACTATCCCCAATTCTAGAGTGGCATGAAATTAGAGAAGGCATGAAATAGATCAAATGGAAAAAAAACCAACCCCAAACAACAAAAAAAACCAACCCCAAACAAACCAAAAACCCCACACCACCCTACAACCCTGCTGAAATAACTCCACCTGAGGCTTGCATCTAGTAAGTACTTCTATAATTATTCTAGTACTAGGAATTACTATTGTCTAGTAAGTAATTGTTCTACTTAATTTGGTTAATTAGTACTATTACAAGAGAACTAATCAGAAGTTTCAGTGCCGTCTTTTAATATTTTCTTAGTAGTCTATTAATGCTACAACAGTTAACAAATACTTGTCTAATCAACCAAGAACAGTGAATTTCAGAGCATTAAGGCCCAGTATTTCCTTAACTTTGTTTCAATGTGTAAGTTCATAAAGACCCCATTCTCACAGCTGGATTTTCACCAGTGTACTCAAGTTTGTGCCAAACACTCCTGGTCTCACCGGAATCCTAAAAAGCAGGACCATCTACAGAACTGGTACCCGATTATGCTTTATACTATAAATTATACCCAACACCCATTACTGAAGATCAATTTCTTGTTGCTTGAGCTATAGTAATAACTAGATCTACTGATTTCCTATATGATAAACTTTTAAGATAAAGGTTAGCACACTGCACATTACTACTTCACTAAATACACATGGGAGTCATTCTGTGTGGTATAGGGGGCAAGTCATCCAGTGAAGTTAAAAAGAGTTTTATTCACATCTTACAAAGAAGTGGCCAGAGAGAGTCTAGTGCTTTTCTACACAGCGCATTCTGGGGCTGGACAAAGGCACCTCAAATGGCTCAGAAATAAAGGAAGTAGTACAGCAACTTGAGCAGGACAGAGGACCTTCTGAAATAGCAAGCACGAGATTCCACAGAAACAGCACACTCTGGAAGGCTCCATTTACACATTCTTATGTACCAACATGTACTATTTACTGTAATAGGAAATACTTCATGCTTTGTTCTGTAGAGTATCCATATCCTATTACTAGTACACCATCAATCTTGAATGATTCCTAGAATCTGGCCTTTATGCACGTTTTCTGTATTGCAACCCTTTCTTATGCCTAGGGATACTTTCTCTTATTGCTAAAAGAAAGCTCAGTTAACCTTCTAGATTATTCCCTACTTCACTCTAACATCAAAACAGAACTGCAACTTCTAGCAAGGAATCAGCAAAAGGAATGAACAAACTCTGATAAACAATGAATGTGCAGCGTGCTGTTCCATAAAAATAAAGTATTCTGTGTAAACAAAGAAATACTTAAAACCTGGAAACAAACAGAAAACCCTACAACCCATTTTATTTGGAAATCAAACATTTTTCTTGAGTATACCAGCAGCTCTGTAAAAGGAAGTAACAGCTACTATAATCCATGTACTACAGGAGCGCACCCTAATTACGTTTCCTCCACCCCCATGGATTCTATGGGAAGCCTGGTTTCTTTGCATAAGCACCTTGAAAGCTAGCATCAACATCTTAGTATGGATGGCAGACAAAATCCAAAATGCATCGTTATATAGAATTACATACAGGTAGCTACGGCATTCAAAATTCTTTCAAAGTATACTTTCAAGCTTTCCATTGACTGACTGGGAAGAATACACTGGGTATTGTTCACAGACAGTAGAACATGTAAACACGGATGGATTTCAGGCACAGCACAGGATGTGCAATCCACTGCAAGTCTCACAAGAAGTTTACTTTTAAAAAAAAAAAAAAAAAAAATTACTCCAGCGCTATACCAAACTATCATGCAGGTTTAATTTTAACTGAAGAATACTTACTGGCCCATCTTCAGACCTTTCCTTCGGTTTCTGTTTCTGTGGTGGGAGAAGTGAAATAATCTCTTTCTTCATTTGCTGAAGAACTTTTTTCAGCTCAGCATTTTCCACTAAAAGCTGTTTTTGGCGTTGTTCATAATCACTTAGCAGAACTTTGTACATTTCTTCTTCATTTCTGGAAGAAGAAGTCTTACAGTAACAACATAACAGCCATAATATATGCTTCAATTAATGTTCTAAGACAACTACCTGGCTTCTGTCTTATCAGTCCTCCATGCACCTCTCTTCCCATCAGCTCTACCAACATAATTTAGAACTTCCATAGCTACAAATGAAAAGGATATTTCAAAGCGTGAAACAACATGCAAATATATAAATATTCAGATGACATTGCATTTACATGTAGTTATTGTCAAGAGACCACATTACCCAAATATCCCCCTCAATCTTCAGACCCATATGAAACCACATTGCCCTGCTTAAAGTAAGAATAAGATAGTCAAGGAAAGAAGATAATTTTTATGTTTGGAAACTCACGGAGGGATGTACTCTCATCCTGTCATCTTTTTAATGCATTTCCTAATGACACCTTCATCCCTATTTCAACCTTTACGTCAATGGTGTGTCAACTCTAACCTCTCTTCTGGCAATAATGCTAGTTTTATCTCCAGTTTAGAGCAAGCAACTTCCTGATGTTTCACAAGGTGTTCCTCAAAACAAAGAAACTTCTCTGTCCATGTTCAAAGAAAAAAACAAAACAAAACAACACACACCCCAACAACAAAAACACAAAACCAAACACATCACTACAGATTAGTGGCCCAAGCTCAATTCTAGTTAGCTATCAAGCAAACAGTAACTAGATTTAAAACCCTGTTATTTTGGCCTCACTGATACTTGAGATAGTACTAGCCAACTGGAGTCAAGAACGTGCCGCAAGTAAGTTTTGCTGACCTCAGGGTGAGGCTTCTAGCGATTACCGAGCTGATACCTAAAGACCTTCTAGAGTCAAAACAGGTGTTCCTGCTACAGTGTCCTAAGATGGTCTGGCTTACCCACAAGCACTTTCAGAAAACTGAATCAGCAGAAAACCAACCTGGCAACAACAGGAATAGTTTTCTTCTGGTTTACTGAACTAAACCAGCTTACTAAAATACAACACGCACTACAGTCGGCAAACAGCTGAGCGTTTTGGGGGTGGCAGGAGGGATAAGAGAGGAAGAACAGGACTTCCCTTCCACTGGAGACAAATGATACAAATACTCTACGGCCAGATATATGAACCAAAAGATGCAGATACTTTTTTCAATTGCATAACGCTGATTCCTGTTTTCAGCAACACACCACAAAAACACTGTATTCATTCTAAATAGCACTGATGAACATCTCGAACGCAATTTTTGGGCAGCACAACATACGAGTACTCATATGATAAAGGAGATTTCTCCTCATTCCACATAGCACTAGATGCTATGTCTATCTTGTGTTACTTCCTCTCTAAAATTTCTCATCACTTGTCATTAACACAAGTAGATTGTAGTATCTCAAGGGGAAAAAAGCTCGTGCAGTGTTCCTTCCCGATTGTAACTTCTGGGCATAATACAGTGTTTATGACACTATCCAAAGTCTTGCAATGGTAGTAGTAGCATGAAAGTAGGAGAGGAGAGACAGCTCTAGCTTAGGAATTGATTCCAAATAATTCTCCCTAGTAAAAAAAAAAGTCATTTCATGAAGATCTCCATTTGGTTTATGCGAGGTAAACAATCTTATGGAACACAATATAAGAGTTTTTTAGCCTTACACAGTCAGCTGACATGAAATATTACATCTTTTACGTAACATTCTAACATCTAAATTTAAAAAAAAAAAAAAAAATCTACAAGAGGAGGGCCATATTGACCTTAAAGATACCCAGAACCAAATTTAAGCATTTTTAAAATACAGAATATGCTATTTTGCTGTAGTAAAATCCACAGAGCTACTTACCTATCTTTTTGTCCTTTTTGTTCATGACTAACTGATGCAAGCGTTCCTTTAATTTGTTATATTCTCTCTCTTTCCTCTTCATATCATGATTGTACTGTGTAGCTCTACTTGAAATTATGTTCTGTAACTTCTGTACCTAAAAGCAACCCCACAAAAACTGTGTTTCTTCAACTAAATCATAAACACATAAATTTCTTCAGAAAACCAAAACACGTGAAGCGAAATGACGCTTCTATTAAATTGTATTTCTGGTGAGAGGAAGTGACAAAAAGAATCAGCAGAACTCTCCCAACCCATGGATTCTGACCTCAGACTTATGTCAGGGGATTTAGTTTCTTTTCTGCAGAAACCAACATCGTAAGCAACATGTTATAATACTATAGTTCCTCTGAAGTACAACTGAACTCATGTTCTGGCAATTCGCATAACCTTCTTTAACACCTTTATTGAACAGAGCAGAGAAAGACATATTTTTGGTTTCAGAAATTAATGTTCAGGATCTAGTTTTACTCTAACTCTAAAGTATGCTTGTTAGGTTTACACTAAAAAAAAAAGACAAACTATTCTTCTTTTGGGCAGCAGGATGCTGGAAGACAGACTGTTCCATTTGGTCTAAAAGAACATTAAAACATATCATAAAGCACATTCTTGGCCTGTACTGTCAATACCTGGGTTGTTTTTGGTTTTTTATTTGTTTTTTTTTTTTTAATTGTCAGTTTTAACCTTACAAACATACAGCACATTCAATATTTTAAGCTGGAACTTTAGACTGTTCACAGATAGTACTGTGATTGCTAACTGTATGAATATGTTTATGAACACAGAGAACACTCACAGAAACTTAGGAGCCACGTGAAGTACAGTGGGTGGGAAGGAGCACACTGGAAACAAATCCCAAACTAAGCAGTGCCTTAGATGTCAAAGTGTTTTCAGGTCTTGGTTCTTCCAAGACTCCCAAGTTTAATGAGACTGTGCTTTTGGGCTGGGTTTCCCCCACCACCACCCTTCTTTTTCGTCTTTCGCTCTCCTCTACAATATAACTAAAAAAAGAAAAGCTCCTATACACAAACATTTGAGGAAGTGACTGAATCCTGTTGCCCCCTCCTACTTTTTGATATTTTTAAACATTCTAAGATAAATCTATGCTCAAAAGTACAGAAAGCCTCAGAAAACTGTACATGTGCATTTTTGCAGTACTCTCTACTATTGTTATAACTCAGACTTATTCCTTACAGAACCTATTTATCCATATGTAACATGCCAATTTCACTTTGGTGAAAGACAACCTTTACCAACAACAACAAAAAAAACATTCAAAGTGAACAATTACAAGACTCCTTGCAAAAAAACGTATTATTGAATATCTATGTAGTGACTTGTGTTAATGTACAAGACAACTCACTTCATCCTTTTCATTTTTAAGTAACTGGTGCAAATTTCTGTTCTTGCTTTGCAGTTGTCTGTCTCTTTCCTGAAGTCCAACTATTTCCCTTTTAGATAATTCCAACTGTTCCTAGAAAAAGTGTCGATAGTTCAGTATCAATAAGAATTAATAGCAAAGAATTAACAAAAAAACGCAACACACAAACCAAACTGCCAAACCGCCTCCCTTGAGGTAAGTTTGCCTATATATTTGATGTCTGATGTTTTGGGGATGATCTTGCATTCTCAATGACAAGTTAGTTCTATTTTCTGGAGCAAGAAGTATGATTCTCCAGTACAAGAAACACTCCTGCTCACAAGAAACTAAAATTTGGCTTGGTATTTAACAGATACTATCTTATGCAGTTATTACTTTTTCATTAAGTCAGGATCCTGTAAGCATATCTATACTGTGAGAGTGTGTTGGATACTAAGCAACCTGTATGAATTTGGGACTACAGTTTTACTGGAATGTTTCTGTTAAATAATCAAGGGAACAATTAACACAGATATGCAGACTGTGACCACAGCAAAGCAAATGGGACATTTCACATATACACAGTAAGGCTAGACAGATGATCTCATAACAGATTATGCAAAACTAGCATTTTAGAAATCTTTTTCCACAAATGAGACTCAAACAAACCTGAAATTGCCAACTTAAATGACAGAGCCAAACACAACATACAAGCTCTTTTTCTTCGCATGTGTAGTGAGCTACAAATGCGTAGAGATATTTAAGCAACAAGAACTTCTAAGGAAACCACGTCAGAATATAGGTAACACAATAGTGAAAGTCAAGAGGATCACTGCATGGTATCTGAAAGAATTTACATGAGAAACCTTACAAGCTGACAGCTAAATTAAATGCCCTGGGACTGAAGTAGTACTAACAAGTTTCCCCCCCACACCTTGAAGCCATTTGTCTAAGGAAAGTAACTGGAGCGTTCTGGAACCTAACATTATACAGCGTTTGTATAAAAATGAGTGCAGTTACACAGGATTTTTAACGTCACATTGAAATGCTTCTATGTGGATGACCAATCTCAGCAGAAGGACTACTATCATTCTGAGAATCTACAGCAGTATTTGTCAAGGAAACAGTGCTGGCCAGCCCTAGTGAAAAGCAAGCCTAAAAGGCCCCATATCATGCATTGAAGTAATCTTTTTTTTTTTTTTTTAATTTTCTTGACTGAATCAAGGGAAAGGCAACACTCTTCTAATATGACTGCACATACAAGTACCCATGAAGTAGCATAGGCTGTGAACTTCCAATATATCAGCTACTCCACAGTGATTGGCCTTGTGCATGTATTTATCCTGTGATAAAACGAAGCTTAGTAACTTCAGTTTTGCCAACAGCTTCTGAGCAATTCTTACAAAGAGACTTTGTAGTCGGCTATCCCAGGAATCCAACAACAACAAAAAAAATACATGGAAAAAAAACAACAGATATGGAGAAAGACTGATAACAACCCTGTGACACACACTAGAAATGCTACGTACGCTTTTAAATTCCCAATATAATTGTAACCAGTATCTTTGAGAGCTGGGCATATCCTTTTAAGTGATACTGAATGATATGAACTGAAGCGTTGAACATTTTCACCCACAGCATGCATTAACACTTCCAATCTGAACAGTCTTCCCTCTTCCTTGATTAAAGAGGCCATAATTCTAAATAAGTTCTCAGTTCTCTCATGAATTCATATTTCATTAACTTTAAGGAATTTTCAACTGGAAAAAGACTTAAAAAAAAACCCAAAATGCACATAAAAATACAACTGCAGATTAGTACTGGGGAGAAAAACAAAAAAAGCACTCACTGTTAAGAATGTACAGTATCTGTTAAACATAAGTGCTGCATAATATTGGCGGAATTATCTTGTTTTCTACCTTTAATTTAGCATAGCAGTTCTGTAAGTGGTCCATATCACTACCCAGTTTCAGATGCTGCATTTCTACTTCTTCCTGAGCTCGAAGGTTCTTGTGCTGCAGTACAAGCAATTCATTCATGCAATTTATGATAGATATTAAATTTAATTCTTTTCCTTTGGACTCCGCATAAATAGAAGGAAAGCCCAATGTTGTCAATTCCTGGTAAAAGACAAGGTGGGGGGGGAATAAATAACTGGATCAATCTCTCACAATTCTCTGAAAGAGAGAAACAATATCAGGTGAAATCCTATATGAAAGGGAAAAAAAAAATCCTATTCCCCACCAACTTTGGCTTCTGAGCATTGAGAAAGAAGCTTTCTTAATCCAGTGAATCTTTACTACCACAACTGATTTAACGGCACCTTCACACCTCCAATAAACAAGAAGATCTGGCTTACCCTATTGAGATAGGATATACTCTGTTCAATATTCTCTTCTGTGCAGAAGGCACTGAAAAAGCTGTGCATGCTTTTGGATGAAGGCAGTGGCAAGCGTAGCACTTGTGAGTTCATGCTTGGAGGAGATACCTTTTTTTCTGAGGTATATTGAAAAATATTTTTGCTATCTAAAAGTTAAAAACATTAAGAAACAAGTCAGGGCTGGTAGTTTAGGACACATCACGTACAAAAAAAAAATCAAATCCTTAACTACTCAAATTATTCTTTACAGAAATTTACAATTCTAGAGCTTAGAGTTTCATCTAGAATGACATATATTAAACAATTCACAATAAAAAAAAACAGATAAGCTTCCACTGAAGGTTTAAAAACTCAGTACCTTAAAATGTTATTATATCTTTCAAATTTTACTTGTCCGCCAAGAAAAAACTGCTCAAACTCTCTTCCTAATTGGCTTGCTACAACACAATTTAATTTTTTTTTCTCCATAGGTGCAAAAGCTGTGCATTTAGTGAGAATTCTTATAGAATGTATGATACCCTTATTCATATTAAATGTATGCTGTAATTTACTCTACCACTAGGTAGAAGTAGGCAAGAAAATATTTACTCCTTTAATGTATTTGTAACCAATTTATGAGGCAAAAGAACATAGAACAAGTAAAGAAACCTCTGAAAATGCAAGATATCCTAAAAGGTGCGATTAAAAAAAAAAAGTGTGACTGAAAAGTGTTAGAAACCTTTTATATATATACATATATATATATATATATAGTGTGTGTGAAAGGACATTATTTTACAGTAGCATTTCTGTAAGGACTTAATCCAAAACAAAGCACTGTATGTACTACATATGATTTAACATTCTGCTTAACTAGTCAAATACGTCATGCCCAAAACTTCAATCTCTCTCTCTTTAGCAGCTATAACATCACTGGTGAAGTTAGCAAAGCCACTAAATTCAAAATATTACCAGTTTACCTGATGACAGCACTGGCACAGTAAGAGTCTTCCAATCTCCCATAGCAACAAAGACAGGCAGGGGAACTGAGCAACCAGTGAAGTATTTAGTACAATTGCTGGCAACGTGTGTTACGTAGGCATCTCCTAAAATAGCAAGAGCATTTTAGATTAACGGTAGCAGGTAATACAGCTAGAAGATTAAAGCAGGCATAGGAGAGTGACTATTGGACTTGAGCCACATGAAATTGTTCTACTTCTTTACACAGCACTTGGAACACAGTAAGTGCAGCAATTATTACGCTGTAAAAATGATGCATCTACCTATATTTGGTTAGCCTTAAACTTAAACTAAGTCTTGTAAACCATTAACTAAAGCTAAAATGCCATACACACATGAAAATAATAAAGACTCACGCCGTAGAGAGCTCAGTTGTTTCTGTTGATGTACATCAAAGAAAACACAGCAAGCCAAATATTAAAGTTTTTCCTGCCATATAACCAGGAAGCAAGATAAGATAAACTTACATGAAGTTTTAACATAAATCTGAGCGGGATTATTACTTAAAGAGAAAGACAACAAAGGCTCTAGAGAAGATGTATTAGCAAAGAGAGGGCAAAGGAACTTCTAATAAATATTTAAACATTTAAATTTAACTTAACTTATACATTTAGTTATATTGCCTTTCCCTGGCAAGTTGCTTGCTTCTCTGCAGAATCTCTAAAATTGTTGAAGAAAACAAATAGGAGAAGCCTTACCCCGTTGGCACAGCCACTCAGTACAGCACTGGCCCTCTGGAAACCAAGGCAAAGTCACACACTCAAAAGAAAGAACAAACCGATGTGCCCTCACCCTACCTCCACCTCCCAGTAAGGAGGCACATAATAGCATTAGAGTTACCACACTGCTGGAAACTCAAAATCCAGCTTGGATGCTTAAGATTTGGACAGTGCAACCCCTCAGCTGTTACGTGAACAATGATACTGCAGGGAAACAAACTTTCCACTCGACAGGAAGGAAGGCCCCCTTTTTTTCAATTAACACTTTGGAACAAAAATCTCAAGTCAGTTTTAGATGGACACTGTAGACTTTTAGAGCACAGGGATGTTTTCCCCCAACCCCCTCTTCCCCCCCGCTAATGTTCCAAAAATGCACCCTGGAGAAGCAACTTCCAAATTTCTGATGCCAAAACCTTGTATTTTTATCACTGTGGAAAAAAGCTATCATTTGGGGGACAAAAGAAGGGGGGGGAGGTGTGCTCTGTTATCCATAAGGTCTCTTGAGGACACAGAGACAGTAAGAATCCTTATCAACATATCAAAGCACAGAACACAGTGCCCAAAGTAACACCAAGTTTTTAAAGAGATCATACAATCACACTGGTGCATAGCCATGTTACAGAATGTTCAGCACTAGAAAATAAAATATCCAGCTGGATGAATAGTTCTCCAGGTTCATAAATTTACTTGGATAAAAAGGGTAAACAATTATTCCTCAGATGAGTTGAAAGCTTGCAGAAGCTACTGAATTATATATCAGAAAGTAGACGTAAGGCAGTAAGAAAACACAATCTAGCAGCTGTTCTTGTTTTAGAAGTGCGTTTTTCTGTTTTCCTTCTGCCCATATTCATTTACACACTTTTTTCAATTTTTTTTCCCCTGTAAAACCAAAAATGTCCAGAAATGAACTATATGAATCTTCACTTAAAGACAATAATTGACTTCATAGCAGAAATCTGCAAGGCAATCTTTCCTTTTTTCACCCATCCAAAACAACTGTGCTTTTAAAAATGGAATTCAAAGTCAAACTAAGGATTAAGAGGACACACTTCTTACATGCTAGTTTTGTTTCTGTTGGATCCATCAGATAAAAGAAACCTGCAAATATAAGGGGAAAAGAGCGCAAATTAAGCTACAAGTATATTCTCATTACTGCCATCGCAATCCTGCATTCTAATAAGGTATTGCAAAAGGTTGTTAAGACACACAAATTCCATTAAGGACTGTTGGAAAGGCCACAAAAATACTACTCACATTTCAGATATGCCATTACTTTCAAACAAACTGGCTTTTATTCTTTAAGAGGCTGCATACCCATTATGAGATCTTATCACCCAAATTCCCTCAAAGTACAGTATTAACAACCCACAGGTAGCTTTACTCTGACAATACTATTCTATCACCCCAAACAATGTTTGACTGGTAGCAGAACCAGGACTAGTCCAGGTGTGGGAATGCAATGATTCTCTAAATTTTAGCCCTGCAAGCTGCATGCAGATTCATTCAGTGCAGGTGCTTTATCAAGACTACTCTCCAGTGACACACTGTTTCTAGGTACACCAACAAGAGGACACAAAGAAAATTAACACACAAACTCAGGCTCACAAGGACGTCTAGAGAAGACAGAGAAAGTAAGAACACATGGGCAGTACAATAAAGTCCAGACAATGCAACTATGTTCTTCTCACATAGATCAACTTTGAAGTCTCAACTTGAAGACTCTTTGTCTTCAAGACAAGAGCCTTTTGTCTTGAAAAGGCCACCTGCAGTACACTGCACACTGATTAATACATCAGATTAAAAGCCACCCTCAGCAATTTCAAGATTTGGAAAGCGCCAAACTCAAACTTCCTTCAACTGTTAAACCACTATCCCAAAGTATCTTAAATTGTTACGTGTCATCAAACAAGTGCAGTAGCTTTGAAGCAGTAATCATTTCAGAGATTGGTCAGCATTTTGTACTTGAATCATCTTTACAGTTTAGAATCAAACTCAGATGTACAGAACAAGACAATCCCGTGTCAGCTGCAAAAGGGAGTGCTACAAGCCTTCAGTCCCATGCTAAGATCATCTCATCAGTTCCACGTGGCTTCTACTGCCAGTTCAGGACCTTAGTCGTGACTTCTAAAGCTATCTAGTGATTAAGATGCATCAGATACATTTCCTTCCCTGTCTAGGCAGTTCCTCTGGAGCAACACGGCTCAAAATAGCCTCACTGAAGTATGCAAGAGCTAAAGATGAGCATTCCTGATGAAGACAGTGTGGATGCAAAATTAATTTAGATATACTGTATTCAGAAGGGACTCTTCACCTTTAGTACACTACAATGCTCTCTTTAACCACTGTAACATACCAGGGAACGTATTCACAAAGAGGAGGAACGTGTGTAACTCTGAAGCAGTATTTTGCCTAATTATGGAAGAATAATAAAATAGTACATAAGATTGAAAAGTACTGTAGGGGTCTCCCTAGGCTACCCTAGCTAACACAGAAATGCTTTAACCAAACAAAAGTAGTAAGAAGGTTTTGTGGGGTTTTCCGCCTCCAGGAAGGGGAGAAAAAAGAAAAAAAAAAATCAAATTTTGCTGTTTCCCAGCATCTCATACTAATGTCAAAAATCTGACTGACTAAGGGTGGGAGAGAAAAGAACCACTGAACAGCCAAAACTGCTGTAACTACTTAATGATTTTCCTTCTGTGTCCATTCTCTGTACACAGGGATTTGTTGCAGTTACTTCACCAACAGGTTCGATGACTTGCCCAAAAACCTGTAACGAGCCAGTGCTCGCCAGATGAAATTCCCCCAATTGGTAGTGTCGCTTCCTGTCCCAAGCAAGAAATTTCTGGGGTGGACAAGACCTAGGTGGATCGTCAGAAAACAAGCCTCTGGGGCCCAATTTCACATACGTGAATACAACGGCAGAGTGATCTCACTGCAGCTAAAAACCAAACAAAAAACCGCAAACACCCACAAAAAAATGCTTACACTAAAATCACAGACAGCTTGATTAATACCAAGGAACCAGTAATCAAACCAAGGCATACAAGTGCTTGTTGGAACAAGTGAAGTGCAAAAAACCCCCAAGAACTTAAAAAAAGCCATCATGGTAACAACATACTAGAACTTGATTCTTAGAAAGGCACATGGGGAATTTTGACAAAAATCTATAGGAATAGTTCCACAAACTCCTACATGATTCATTAACAAATACATCTTTCTTTTCAAAAACAAGTTTAGAATAAACTTCAAAAACATTTCACAAACCCAGAGAGCTAAAAGGAGCCGTTCTTAAAATTACTGGTTTGTGTTTTGGGGGACAGGGGAGGGGACTGACAATGAATGTGCCAAGATTCAGGATAGAAATCTGATTAAGTAAGCCTGAGTTCAGACCATATCACAACTCAAAGATCACGAGCAGTAAGAAGTAGGATTATAAGCTTTACACAACACAGCATACTTAGAATTTCTTAATATCATGCTTAAACTTGAAAAGGAGTGGTTGTAACTGGGTTTGCAAAACTCATTCAGACAATCAGAAGAGAATCGCTTGTCACAGCGCTGTGCTGTGATCATATTACACCATCTGGTCATCTCTAACCTACACAGGGTGTGACACAAATGGGAAATGCAGTATCCGGTAACCCAGAACACTTCCCCCCCTCCAAGGTAGAGAGGATAGGGAAAGGCAATTTTTGGAGAGGTGGTTTCTACCTGCCCCCAGTATCACAAGGTCTTGGAAAAAAAGTTTAAAAAGTCAGTATCAACCAGAAATTGTCAAACAAACATTCCTTCTCTGTATATTTCAAATAATACTACAAGTTGTGACATGTATATGTTTCAACTTGTAGGGGGGGGGGGGGGGGGGGGCATAGTTTCCATTTACTTAAAGGGCAGTATGATTCCTTCTACTAAAATTATATCCCAAAAGGAGCTGTGAATTTGCTTAAAGCTTTTACATTTGTCTAGTAATCCACAGATGCCACACAGATGGCTTTTATCTGGATAGACACAAAGACGTATCAGTCTATGTGTATTTAGGGTACACTCCAATCATGACATTGTAGGTTTACAAATATATCCCTGATAATGTCATAAGACATATACTTGTTTTAATTCATGTAATCACCATGAAAGTCCATGCATTTCCTCCCTAGAGTTTTGACACTTATTCTCTCTCTACAGCTGTTTTAATAACACAGTTTACAATTAGTACTAAAATACGCGTACCGTATCCAGTGATAACTGTATAGTTGAAAGAACTCCTTCCTCTAAAAATCTATTACAGTTTTAGTGACCTTTATTTAATATTGTAATTTTAATGATGGGCCTTGCAGTCAAAGCAGATCCCAGATCTTTCCTCCCACATTTACAAGATTGTGGCAATTTAATCGTTATTCTATTAACTGCAAAATGGGGGTGGGAGATTCCCTCCACTTATCCACATTCTATGGGAACTTTAAGTAGTGTCAAACTTCCAGCTAAACTTCTCAGTATTGTCAAAAGTAGCATGAAAAGATAAGTCAAACCACCCAGCCTGCAGGTATTAAGTACCCACTTCATTCTGAGCGTATCGTACTTAGAAAATCCCAACTACATTTCTCTGTTCCATTTTACTTAAAAAACAAACAAACAAACAAAAAAATCAAGACTTTTAAGAAAATAAATCTTTATTTGATCTTCTCAACACGTATAACCGCACAAGAATATACCCTCACATCTGACAAAATTCAGTGTTCAATGACTGTTCTGTCACGGTCTTTGCCTCAAACACTCAGGTTACAAGGAATATAATCTGATCTACTACCTCAAAATTCAACTCTACCTTTTACATACACAGATGACTGAAATTCTGTTAATGCAATCACTGAAAAAAAAAAATTTGAAACAAATGGAAATATTTCATCTGGCTCCCAAATTCCTACCCCATTTTGCACTAACACTATGGATCTTCACATTAGCATTTTCCTATCACTAAACAATAGCACTGGTTTTGTTAATCTTAAAAATTGTATTCCTCTGTTTGCATTCACATACCACTTACTACATGTAGCTGGAGCAGAACATTCTGCTACCAAATCTCCCCATGTCACAGATAGTTCCTGAGGCTTTCCTCTTGGGTGTCTTCTGCAGTTCCCCCTCGTTTTCCTGAGATCAACTTTAGCCAAACTTTATAGCTTGGCTGTCTCTGCAAACAGATGACTTTTAAAAAGAAAAAAAACAAACAAACCAAACCACAATGTTACTAGTTCGTCAAGTTGGTAATATTTACTGGGCAGAGCCAGAACTAGTATTCCAGATCTCAGAAATGATGAAACTCACAAGTTTCAGTAGCATATAACCTGTAAGTTAAATCAGGCATGGAATGGAAGATGGTAACTGTAACTAATTTCTCTAAAGATTGCCAGGTGACTGAAGGAATGGTTCTCCTGTAAATTCTAGGTTTCTATTGAGCAAACCAGAAGTGTCACAGAACAGACTTGGTAATTGCAAACAAACAGGACTGGTGAAATGTCAGCATACCTTCTGTGGAAGGAAGGAACACTAACAAGTCTGCCACAGTGCTCTGGAAGAAGGAATGAGCCAACATACCTGGGCAAGACAGCATAATTGGATTTCCAAAAAGCTTTTCACAGTGTTTCCTACCAAAAGCTCTTAAACTAAGATGTCAGCAGGTTTATTAATGACCGATTATAGATGGGGAAGGGCAAAGTGTTAACGAAGGGTGAGGAGAGGGTATGAAAGTATATCATATGAAAGTCCCAAAGAGACAAAAATTAGAGTTCCAAAGGGGTCTGCGCAGGCATCTCTAGCGTTCAGTAAATTTAAAAAGGTGACAAGCAGGTAAGTGAGAAAGCTCATGTACTGTACAGTTATTCAGAAAAATAAACACGCAGATTGAATGACAACTGCAGAAGATGGTCCTCATACTAAGCAAATGGATGATAAAAATCAGCAGCTGAAATTCCATGTTCATAAATGCAAACTAACACAATGAAAAAGACAACTCTGCTACGTACTTAAACCAACAAGCCTCTAGTTAGGTATTATCATGCAGGAAGAGATCCCAGGGTCACTATGATTAGTCCTCTGGAAATAACAGCTCACGGGCAGTTAACAGAACATTGGAGCAGAGGACAGAAGAGAGATGATCATAATGTCTCTGTATAAACACTAAGCTTCCCCAGCTTAAATACCACACACAGGTACAACCTTCCCTGTATAAAAGACAGAACAGACCTGAAAATGGTGCAAGAAAGTCAATCAACACTTTCATACAAGAAACTAATAAGCTACGACTTTTCAGCTAGAAGAGGAAACAGCTAGAGAAATAGGACAAACGTACAGAAAATAATTATTCATTGCTTCTTTTAACACAGCAGTTATGCAGAATGAAACATTCAGTGCAAAAGCTGAAAAATAAGAGCATTTTTTCCATATGAAACACAGTTAAATTGTGGACTCGCATCACCATGAGGTGCTGTGAATGCTAAATATATAAACTGGCTCCAATTCATTGAAAAACATCCATCAGCAGCTATTAAATTTAAAAACAGAGATACAACCTCTTCTCAGAAATCCTTCAGCTCCAGACTGCAGTATACTGGGAGGATACATGGATAAAAGCATCGCTGTGCAACCAACCTATACTTACGATCTTTTCCTTAGCATCTGCTGCCAGCCACTTTCAGAGACAAGATATTGACCCCAGCGAGCTTGGTATTACCCTCTCCTATGCTCCCTCCAGTCCAAGTGATAACCGATATTAGTGCCACAGCTTTCCCCCCCAAAAAAAAACCCAGAAAGAACATCTTCCCCCCTGAATACTTATAATCTGAAATCTCCATCAACGGTATCAAATAATTTCTCTAGGTCTCCTTTCTAAGTTCACTATTAAGATTTACCTAATACCCTCACATTTTACTTCGAATGCCTCCTATTTTAAGTCATTGCCCTGAAATTCCTATCATACCTTTGTAGCATATGGAGCCCCGTGTAACTATTTCACTGACAGCACAGAAAGCAGCAGAGTGTTCTACATAAATAGGGGATGCAGTAATACTACAAACTGATCTTGCATTATGATTTGAACTTCAAATTGAAATGGGCTTTGCTGCAGATAAGGAAAAAAAATATTTTTAATTAAAAAAAAAAAAAAAGCCGAAATCCTTTATGGAATCCCTACTCTCACATCACGTGAAACTACCTGCTATACCCGAGCAGTCACAAATTCACTGACTCAGTAGAAAGCTTTACGACTCTCACCTCCTCGAGCATCCGCCGCTTGTAGCTCCACAGAGATGAACAAAACGCTCCTTCCAGCG
>NW_008824053.1:7173143-7175820 GCF_000699105.1 Pygoscelis adeliae | reverse complement strand
CAGGCCCCGCCGCTGCGGCGCCCGTGAGGGGAAGAGAAGACGGAGGACGGTTAGTTTGGCTGCGAGGCGTCCCCCTGGGGCCTGGGCCCTCCGCTGCTGCGCCGGAGCGCTGCGAGTAAACGGAGTTCTGTCTCCTTACCTAATGCTCGGCCCAGAATGTCATCGCCTTTCACAGAGCGGTCATAAGTTTTGGAAAAATCTGTCATTAAATGTTCGCTCTTACGTTTGCCTGTATGTTGCTGCTTTTTTTTTCCTCCCCGCAGGCAATTTCAGCGGCTGTAGACAAAAGCGTAGGAAGTCCCTCCCTGTGTCCTGTTGTTACTCAGCTAGTCTAAGATCACATTTCTGTAGAACACACTGTAAAGAAGACAGCTTCATAGTTGATCTCGAGAGTTGCTCGGTGCTGTCTGAAACAAAGGCGTTGCTGATTTGAGCAATGAGCTTACACCAGGAATTCCTGGCACTCGCCAAGAGCAAGTTTTGCCCGGACATAACAAAAATGCCGCCCTGTGGGAGACCTCACGTATCTGACAGCCCTCTCTGTGGCTGGGAGTGGTGGTGGAGGAGGTGGAGGAGCCCCAAGACACCCGCTCTGGCACATGCCTTATTGCCCAGAGAACATCAGTTAAATTGTCTAGCATTACCTCGCTAAATATGTGAGGCTTTTAATAAAATTACCCAATAGAACTCAGTAAAATTAATCGAGTAATCATGGTCCGTAGGATTTGATTACTTTCATTATTGGGGTTTGCAAGACTGCAGCCTTCACTAACTCGGTGACATCCTCACTGATTCTTCTTGATGCCTACCACCTTCATACCCAAGTACATCAAATTCTGCAATCGTGTATGTATACCTGCAGTATCCAATTCTCAGTCCTGCCTGTTGCTGTATGTTGACATCTCCCATCTCTTTATTCTTATAGTTTGGTACAGGAGAAGAGGTCAGTTTTTATGCTGCCTTTCATAATTGGAAATTTTCATCCTAATTTCTTTCCAGGTTAATAAACAATAATTTTCAATATTATCAACCTTATTCTGGTTTTGTTTTTAAAGGTGAGGTCACCAGAACAGGTTCTGCTGAGTAAAATAACATTTTTAATACAGTAAACATTTTAATTTCTAATGACTAATGAGCCTTTAAAGAATATTCAGCTCCATTCTCTGTAAACTTACTTTTATTAATCCAATATTCTCTTTACATTTAGCTTTGAGTATCCTGTTGGGGGACTCGGTGCAAATAATCATAAACATCTAAACACAAGCAAAGTGAAGAGATTGAGGATTATGTTTGTCAATTTGTCGAAGGCTAGGGTGTTATAGTCCAGGTCAAGAAATAACAGAACAATTACTGACAGAAAAGAGGCTTAAAATGTAGTAGACAGGGTGGCTGTTATGACTGGAAAGCCACCATCACAGAAAAATAGCAGTAATTGGGATATAAAATATTTCTTTTTAATTGATTATATAGTTATATACCCTTTCGTAAATTCAGTTATTCACCCAAGTTGGCAAATTTTGATTATTTTTCTGTATTTTCAGCATAAGAAGGTGGTAACACAGGATACAGGCCGTACATTAGCATTTTCGCTGTTAGGGTCACTAAGTGGACAGAGCGATGCTCTGTGGCGTGCAACAAGGGATGGAATCGCAAAAGAAAATGAGTCTTGTAGGCTTTTCTGCCACAAACATAGCTGTGATAAACCTCCTTACATCTCTTACACACTGCTTGCTCTGCTTCCAGATTCTTTTCCATTCAACATCTCTTTTTTTCAAAGGTCAGCTTGAGAATGGAAAAATGCTGAATAAGGTCAAAATCAGCCTTTCAAAATTCTCACCAAAATTTAAATCCCAGGAATGAAATGCTCTCCTGTCATCAAGATTGGAAGTAAAGCTCTTCCTCTCGTTTATGGGTAGACCATAATGACTTCTCCAGGCAGATGAAAAAGGCATATATAGGGCTAGTAAACTGACTGGTTCTTGCTCGGTAGGAAGCACACTCTGGCAGCTTGCAGAAATACTGATTATTGGTTTGGCTTTCAGTACTTTTGCGATAACAGTAATCAATATTTTTAATAACAATACATTCTTTTTCGAGTTATTTAGGTCACAGGAAATCATTCCTCGCAGTGCAGAAGAAATGTTTCATTTTATGACTCAGGTTAATTGCAGAGACTTTGGACCTTTATACCGTCGCTTTGCTGCAGGTGCACTCTTAGGAGGAAGCAGACTCACACAGAATATAATACGTCAGTGGTAATGGCAAGTGGGACAACAGACTTTGTTCACAGGAAGGATTAAGCTCCCGGAGCTTTAAAAGATAATACATGGGGTGGGTGGTGCTGAATTCCCTTTGTCCATTTGATCTTAGCAGCTGTTCCTGAAGTTGATGCTATTCAAAAGAGAACTCCCCAAGCACTTTGCTGTGCATCACGGGGTGGGTTTGGTTTATGTTTTTTTTAAAGGGCTGGCCAGGAAAGGAGAAGTCTTTGTGGGATGCGTTCAGGCGAGGGCACCAGAGGAAATTTTACCTTATGAAAAACTGTAGCCCAACACAGTTCTTTATTGATAATGCACTGGTTTGGTATAACACCATCTTCATAAACCACAGTGCGAATTAAAACACACCTTTCTAAAGTGGTTCATAACAAGGTGGCATATAAGCAGGGTTTTGGTGT
>NW_008824053.1:7165498-7173033 GCF_000699105.1 Pygoscelis adeliae | reverse complement strand
GGAGAACATCAAGTATTTCTTGTGGTCTCTTGAGTAACATCATAAATATCCTGTAATCGATGTCAGGTCTTTGACAGTAACCCAGATTTTAAGAGTCCAACTCCTTAAACAGTTTTTTCCTTCTTTACTTGGGTTCGCTTGAATCTAATTGATGGAATTAGCTGGAGACTCACTTTATTTTGCTTTATAATTCAGCAGCTTAGAAAAAAAACTTTTGTTATTTCATAGGTGTTCCTCTCTGTGATATACAGACCATTACCCTTAAAATTAATTTTAGTCCCATTTCTTTTATAAATGCAGTTTATAGAATAAATTATTAGAGAAATTTTGAAGATGTATTTATCCTTTTTTCTTTGTAATCCTTTGCTAAAAAGTGGGATGAAGAATTATAATGGGAAAAATATTAAAGAACCAGAGGAAACTGGATGCTTTGGGAAATGAGATGTACAAGATACCTCTAAAAACTTAAATGCAAGCTGGATTAAACTGTAACACGGACAGGAGGGCAAACAGGCTTCCACAATTCAGAAAGAGATGGACTGATCCACAGTTTGTTTGCATTTCAATTCAAACTCATCTTCTTAAGTACATTCAAAAATGCTGTTTGCTGGAGTGGTTTCTATAGCAGTGTCCTGCTTCATTACAAATCAGCAGGGCTGATGAACCATGGACTAGCAGAAGCTCATTAAAATGTCTGATCCTGTTATGCAATAGGCCAGTGGCAGCCTGTGACTCCTTTATTGTCTCCTGATGTAAGAACTGTGTCTCGACAAAGCCCAGCTCATAGGGCTTTCACATCTCTTTGTGGAGATGCATAAAAATAACCTCATAAGCCAGCCTGTGGGTTGTGCTGTGTGCTGGTAAGCGCTTTAAGATCTCTTCTCGGTTCCAGCTCATACATTAGAAGCTCCAGTCAGGCGGTGATCTTAACAGATACCTCTACCCGTGCAGGGCCCGTTGGAGGCTTCAAAGATGCAGACAGCAGCAGCAGGGTTTAGGTGGACTTTACATACTTAAGTCCACCTGTGTGATCCAGTCCCTCCTCTGTCCCCCTGCCCCACTACGTGACAGTCACTTGGCTCAGTATCTAAAAGACATTCAACTTTTGTCTGAAAGTTCCCTCTGCTCTTGCACTTGGACTGTGAGGTTTCAGGCTAATCCCTGTTAGATTGCAAAAAGTAGAGAAAAAGATGCCTGTCTTTCCCCAGGGGTTTGACCGAGCACACCAACATTCACAAAACCATCCCTGGCATGAGATGGTGTTGCTGCCTGGTCAGAGCATCCCCCACCCAAGTCTTTGTGCCGAACCAGTGCCACAGAAAGCAAACTAAACATCAGGGATCCAAGAAGATGCAACACAAGAGGGATGCTGACTCCGCAGTGAAGAAACTACAGGCAAAACTTTTGAACAAGAGCATCTCAGGGTGAGTGACAAGATGCCAACTAAACCACGGGCTGTCACTGTTTCGCTCGTCCTCCCCAAACTTGTCTACACTGTTACGCTTTTGCACAGGCCCTGGTTTTTATTGCACCCTTGTCTGAGTCAGTTCAGCTCACTAATTCTATTTCTTTTATTTTTCTGTTGGGCTAGTGCTCCAACAGCTTAGCAAGTGAATTGACTCACAGAGGGTTCCACATACGCTAGAGCCAGTACAAGATAATCCAGGGGAAGAGAGAGGGAAAAGAAAGAATGGGGAGAGGAATGGGACTTCCCAGTTTTAGTGTCAATGAGGCGTTAGATCCACTCAACCCTTTCATGGAGCTACACCCCATGAAACCCCATTTCTGTCTCTGCAGCCTTATTTCTGGTTAAAGGTGGGAGCAGATATTCACCTCATTTAACTATCTCCACGCGTGATACAGGCACCGTAGGCACCCAAATTTTCCTTTCCATTCTGGGAGGCAGGCACCAGGTAAGCTTTTATTGAATTTACCCCAAAGTCCTTTGGAGGAGGATAAAACATCAGATAGCTACAACACCTGCAGCAACTCGGGTTCACTTCTGAAATTTTTCGGACTATTTCGAGTTCAAGGGACTACTTCTGTGAGGGAAGGAGCAGCGCAGATAATGCCATTTAATTCAACTGTGTTGAAGGGTTTCAGTGATGCAGATACTTCATGAAAAATTTTGATCTTAGTAGCTATAGCAACTTGTGCCATAGAAGAACAGTTGTTCTTCTTCCCACCCTGGCCTGTGCTACACATACACCATCTTCAGAGAATATGTGCAGTATTTTGCACGCCTGCTTCAATCTCCATCTGAAAAAGCTTCACAAACATTTGTTCAACATCTCACACTCATGAAATATCACTATAGGCAGGGCTAAATATCACTGAATCGCGTGCATTTAACTGCTTTCCTTCATTCGGATAGTTGCTAAGATAGTTGGGCAAAAGTCATTACCAAACACTAAGGCGCTCAGAAGCATTTGAAATTGTTGTAACGTGTTTGTAAAGGAGGAAGAGCAAAAAGTAGTGTCAGGGAAATGAAGAGAAGCTCCCACAGCTTGTGAAAAGCAGCAAAATAGCATTTCAGGGGAAAGCGGTGAATGAAGAGTGTTAGTGTGGTGTCCGCAGAAACAGTCTCTGGTTTATTTGACCTCTCCCCAGTCATAAAAACAAGACTTTTTTTATTGTCAGCAAATAAACATGTCTGTGTTGTTGTTCAGCACCCCAAAATAACACACAGAACCCAAATTCTGAAGGGTTATCAGATAAAAAGGAGCAGGAGTGCTGTTATAATTTTAAACATGTGGGAACTGAGGCACCAAAGTATTAAGTGTGTTTTCAGGGAAGTCCATTCCACAACCCAGGGCTGTAATTTATTTTCTTAGCTCCAATTTCAGATCATTAGGACTCATATACTTTTAAAAATTAAATTTCAATAGAAATATACCCCTGACACTCTCACGTGAGTTTACCATTCATTTTGCACTCCTTTGGAGCAGCATGGGCCTACGAGCTACCAGGAGTGACGCTGCATGCAAGTACAAATATTCTCCTTCCATGAGAAAATTTACTGCAGCATCATTTATTGACTGTAAAAAGAATTACACGTGTCAGAAGAGAAGAATTAAAGCTTTCACCCAGTGCCACTATCAACCATGCAGTGAAATATTTAGGAAAATAAAATTTCTAGAATCATGTTTTACCACAGTACAGCCCTTTCAGTGTGAGGCCCACAAAGTAAGACTAAGTGTCAAAAAGGCGACATAACGTAATGATTTCAATCCTGTCTCTCTTTAGCTGGTCTGTGAGTAGCTTGCAGAGCAATTAAACTACAGTTATCCACGGTGAACACAGCTGATACTCTGGTTTTTAAGCATGCTCAGCTGCAACTAGTTTCAAACGATTCAAACCATGCCTCTCCCAAGAGAGGTGCTTCATGTCATGCCACTGGAGTATAGTCCTAGCTAGGATGAGTTTACTGCTTAAAGACACTTAAATGGAAATCCTTTCTTTTTCATTTTAGGATAAGCTCAGCAAAAGCATAAGGAAACAATTGTGTATGTGCTTCTACACCACCCCTCTGTCTGGCAAGTGCTGATGCATGAGTGCCTACGTACAACTTAAACTTCACGTGCACAAGTACCATTACCTGTTAGAAAAAAAAGTAAATGTCAAGACAGATCACCAGCTGAAACTATTTTGTAAAAATGCAATATTCAAGTTAATGTCTTAAAAATAGAATCAAATACTTCCTGTTTAAAATAAATTTTACGGGCAACGATATGGAAGCGAGCAGTATCTCTCAGCTCTGCCAAGACATGCTGTCTCTGCAGATAGCTGGCATGCCTCCTGCACACTGCACCTGCAACAGAAAAGCAGAGACAAAACCAAAAAAGAAGAAAATATTTTAAAATCTAAATGTTTAAAGATAACGAGAAAATCTTGGTAATGTGAGTTGTTTTCTCCTTAGTTCTTAATCTGAAACCTGCACAAAGAAACTTCTCATTCACTTGTACCCACACAGTTTAAACATCACAAATACAGCTAGCATAATAGCTCTCTGTCCAGAACTGGAAAGACAACGATGAGTAACTTGTTCTTACTGGTCTCTAGGGTAATGGTTTAAGAAAGGTTTTCTGTTATTTGAAGAAATAAAGTGAGCTGCTTTACAAACAGATTCAGCTGCTTTACAAACAGATTCAGGCCAACAAATGGATCTTTAAAATTAATGTCCTTAAGTGAAATAATTTTTGTAAAATTGTTACCAGGGGTTGCATTCCAGCAAACACCTGAACGCCCCTCTCTGTAAGCTTAGGTTATTTCTTTGAATGTCTGTAGAAACAACGTCTAAAGTTGTATGCTGTGGGCATAGTAACAACTGTACTACGCACCTCTACAGTCACCGTTTAGGCTGTATCATGTGCTACCAGGACACTTAGATTATTATTACATCAGGTCCCTCTTAAATGAAAACTGGTATTCTACACTGTACGCTTGGATTTACAAGAAGTTAAAGAGTACCCTTTTGAAATGAAGGCAAAGAAATCTTTTTAAACAGCTGGGGTGGAGCATAAAAGGAATCAGCAGTAAAAAAAAAAAGGCCTTTTTTCAAATAAATAGCATCAGGAAGCATGGTGGAAAAGGTTTGTTGTCATATTGAAATCACTTCAACTGCTGAAAATTGCAAAAGAAAAAATATGAGCCATGGAGAAAATTTTTTTTAGGTTCGATCATAAGTTATACTGTCATTTTTGTCTCCATATCCACATAGATGACAGTCACCTTTCCCTGGTGACTAAAGTACACTTGCTGGATTCTGAAAGGCAGTTACAAAATGAGGTTAGGGATCCCTCAGCTCGGATAAAGCAATTTTGATTTTAATTTCAAACATCCAGTATTTTTCAGGTGTGTGAAATTGCCTATAGAAGAAGGAGCGTGTGTGTGTTTCATAAGAAAAAAAGCGCCTATGTTTCCCTTTTATACTATCTATAGGAAAGGGAAAAACTTCTTTTTAGTGCTACAGTTAGGTGCCAGTATCCAATTATCTGATTTAGTGCAAAGTTTTGGAGCAGAGGATTTAAGACCTGCAGTTGTCGTCTTCACCTCTTGCTGGAGGTGACTGCCTCTAGAATATCAACTAGAGCAGCTAAGAGGGGAACATCTATTCCTTCCTGACAACACCATTAGGAGAGTCGTCTCCTGGAAAGGAAAAAAACACAATATGGCTGCACAGCACAGACAGCGAGGGATGAACGGTGTTGGTGTGTAGAGAGCTTGCACAGGAGAATGCCTGAAGAAAAGGGGCACACAAGCAGCATCGTTGCTCATGCTTTCTATTAACTAGAGCAGGGCTCAGTGCCAGCTCCAAGGGGCAATTTAATCATGGAAAGCACCATCGTGAAATAATATTTACACAGATTTGGTGGCATGGGATGCAAGTGTGTGGAGTCTGGGGCAGCGCTACACCCTGTGGCTTATCACAGAGGTGAAAGGAAAGCCCTTCCCTTGCAGGGGGGAAGGCTGCAGAGCCACGGTGCAACCCTGGGGACACCTCAGCACTGCACCGTGTCCTGAGAGCTGCAAGGTGTTCCTGTGGGCTTCGAGAGGTGGTACATCTTGAGGAGCTGCACACGCAGACCTGCGGATGGTGAGAAATACGGCAATCCACGACCCGTGATTCTGAAGACAGAGGCAGAATTGGTCTGGTTTCAAATACATATACACATTTTTAAATGTTGAAAACCGTATAAGGCTTTTAAAAGCAAGATAACACAAAAACAGTCATTTAGAGAAAATTTTGCATTTTTTTTAACATTGTTTTCTTCCAGTCTTAAGGTCTTTCTGACATGCAGCTTACTACTTAGTAGTAAGCTTACTACTGAAAGAGGCTGTGAGCTCCGCTGAAGCCTCTGTCAGCTGGGGACCACGGTACCGTGGGGCAGAGGGAGGATGAGCCACTCACTAGCAGTCTGCCCGACCGGCTCCCCAGTTCGGGTCTCCGATTTGTTGGGGACCAATGTTAGATCATTCATCTCTTCCTCTTTTCCTGAATAACACCTAAATATTCTGCATGGCCAGAATGTGGATTTGGAATTGCTTCTCTTGAGTCCAAAGATGGGTGTAGCCCACCAGGGGCTTTGAAGGGAGAGACTGGTGCTGTGATTCTGGCTGAGAAGGGGCTCTGAGCAAGGAGGAAAGTCAAATGTCTAAACGCAGTAAAAGCCATTAATAATTGCAAATCTAACCGCTTATTTTCTGCGGAAAATTGCACATACCGGTGCTTTTTAAACACCCCTCTTCAAGGGGTAGTAAGCCGGTCAGAAAATGACAACACTACACTTCATTTCAGTGGAACAATAGTGGCATCCAGTGGTCAGTCAGCAAAATTCAAAGCACTCCTTCCCCGGGGTTTCACTGGGATACTGTGGTCTGCTCAGGCACCTTGTATTCTGTCCTTGATTGCTTTTTTCTGGGTGGTGGAAAATAATACTTCTCCTTGAAAATGGGGTGTATTTGCACCTCAGTGGAAAGAGTAAAATACATTTTCTAAAGTCCAATAATTAAAAAGTTAATTGTCTGAGGCCCTATTGCAGTTAGCAAGTAATTGTAGGGAGGGCAGCTGGCCTTGGTGCAAACCCATTTGATCTAAAGGCCCTGTTCTTGCGGTGAACGAGGTCAAACAAACTGTAATACATCGTTGCAGCTATGTTCTGTTTGGTTCCTCTGATTGTTTAGGGGAAGATCTGTGTGCAGCTTTATAAATCACCAGAAGTAATACTTCGATTGCTATAAATCCTTGGAAAATTATTTTTGCCATGTCACTGAAGTGGGTTGCATCATGTCTCCTTACTAGCCATCATTTATACTATGAAAATATCATTGCATTGTGTAGCTTTATACTATTTCTTCCTAGACTGAAAGTAAGTTTTAAGAGGAGAATATGATTTGTCATATTTGGTTTTAAAGCCTCACCTTTAAATTGTGGATGGAGAGCTTCCATTCACACCAGGCTGATCATCTTAATGCCCATTGCCTCTCCTCCTGCACTGAAAAGAAAGGGGGTATTTACTCCACCAGACCTCCAAGTAGCTGATTTACATCCATCTGCTGCCATTTCACTTAGATTTCAGCTAAAGCAATGAACCTAACCGTGACTCGGTAATGATAAAAGTGTCTGCTGCAGTCTCATTTCTGCAGGAAACGAAGTGCTGTAAATGAGATGCTGTGATACCTCAGGAAAAAAATGCAATAAAATTACACTAAAATCTCGTAACAAGCATAGTATTTTTTCCCCTCAGATGTACTTCTGACAACTTAAAAGTTTAAAGATTCATCCACGGCACTTGGTTTTGAGTTCTACATCTTCACAGTCATTATATATTTGCACATCAACCAAGGGGAAAACTAAATACTTACAATCCTGGACTCAGATCTCTGCAGTATAGATATTGATACACCATCCATGACTCTCACAAGTAATTGTGAATGCTCCGAATAGTTTATCTATCATCTTTCCAATTTCCACCTTAAAAACTAAATACAGCTTTTACTTTCAATCAAAGTAGCATCGTAAAATACATATCAAA
>NW_008824053.1:7148436-7165432 GCF_000699105.1 Pygoscelis adeliae | reverse complement strand
ATATAATTTAAATGTAAGTTCTATAGGGTTTAGCCTGTTACAGGTTTATACATTGCCTTAATGATAACAGTTGTGCTACTGTCAAATAGAGAAATACAATGAATTAAAATTATGTGTTGTGACATCTGACAGAGAGAAACTGAGTGAACTTCTTTGGGAAGTTCAGAAAAGTTTACTACCCTTTAATTTAATTATATGGCTGTTGAGTGACAGAAGGGGCATTGTATGGAGGAGAGGGGGGAATCTTGTTCTGTTGTGGTTAGTAGATGCTTTCCACCTAACAAAAGATGTCTGCTATCTCAAACATTGCGTGCATTTTATGTAGACTTATGAAATTCCCAATTCTGATTTTGTAGGCGTTTGCGCCCCCCTTCTTTTTCCCTCCTCCTCTTCAAATGTGTAAGGTCCCAACTCAGTCCCCATTGAAGTAAATGTAAAGACTCCCACTGACGGCAGTGGGAATTGGATTAAATCTCTAAAACAACAATTACATGCCTAATTGCTTTTTACTGCTCACTTAAAAATGCATTCTTTGAAACACTACCAATATTTGTAAAGGCTGAGAGTTTAATGTGCCAAACTATTTAGGTTATTTGGAGACCTATTTTCCACCAGTGCCTGGGGATTTAAATAAATGCTATAAAAGAGTGTTATTTACGTTCTGCATTTATAACACCAGTGTTTATATTGCATCGTTATTCTTCATCGTGATTTTCCTCTAAATGCCAAAACTTTGCTGCTTTTAAGTCAGTGGGAGATCTGCCATTGACTTCATTCGAACAGAAACTGGGAGCTAGCGTGAGCAAAAGGGGATGCGGGTTTCAGATCATTCTGAAAGAGAGGCAAGGCCTGTGAAAGACTCTTCCCAGAGCTCTGTACTGACTGTCTCTTCTGGAGATCACCCTTACTCTGTCCACTCCAGTCTGCAATGTCTCCTGAGCATCAGAAGACCACGTGTTAGTTTGGCGGTGCCTGTAAATAGTACCTCCTAAACTGACTGTGCTGATTTGACAGCAGCTTGCAGAACTTTAACCCTATTCCGCAAGTGGCAGTCTGCACCAGCTCAGCTCTCTAAATTGCAATCCTGACTCTAAAATACAAGACCCACACAGAAGTGGGTGCGAGAAGGTTCTGCAGAAATTAATTAACCATCAGAGATCCTTTACTTGGCCTCCGAGATTGAAAAAAGTAGTCACTGAAGGAAAACAGTGCAATCCTCCTCCTATAAAATCTACTTGAAAGAAACAATATAATTAAAATAACCCTGAATCTCACAAGCATGGCCTGGAGGAAGACTGTAAGATCTGAATTTGGCTGCATGCCTAATGACTTTTACTACAGAAGTGCTTCATTACCAGCATCCCCTCTAAATGTGCAAACTCAGTCTCTGCCACAGAGCTCCTTCTAATGGGCAAAGTTTAGGCATCTTTTTAAACAAAGATAGCAGGAACTCTCTGCATAGGCTTGGAAATAATTCTAAGTAATGCTGTTAGGCACCATAAGGAGGCAAGTCAGATTTTGGGAAATGGATTAAAATGGTTACAGAATTTTCTCTTTAACTTGACAGAGGATTGACAAAGGACATGTTGAAAGCAAATAGCCTCAAAACCCATTTATCTACCCACAAAACAGCTGATCAATAAATAAAAATAAGCATGCCATGAGTATAGAAATTAAGGTGGAGAGTACCTACACACTGTTAATTTCAGCATTATTTCAGTGTAAGATGTTTGCAAATCCTCTAAGAGGGCCAGATTTTTCTAAGAATTAAAAGCATACATCTCATTTTGCTATAATGTATTGATATGCTCACTGCTCAGATTTAAAAGCATTTCAAGATCATATCTTAATATGCTGCAGTAATAAAAAACCACAATGGTTTCTGGCGTACAATACTGTTTCTCAAGAGCTGATATTAGAGTAAAAAATTACTCTTCTGCTAATTCGATGAAGGTAAATAATTAAAACATCCCAAAGTTAAGACTGGCATATGAGCACTTTGTTTTCGCAGGACTCTTGGTAAGTGTAGATGGTTTTTCCACAAAACCATAGGCTGAGAAGATGGCTTCTAACTCTTTTCTTTGTTTGTAGCCCTGCATTTCACCCTGTGACTGCAGCCACAGTTTTTCCCTAAAAGCTTTAAATTTTTTACAGTTTAAATTCTCACGGTCAAGTTTATCTGCGTAGCATAATTTTCCTTGCCAGTATTGTCCAATTAGTAAAATGTTACTATGATGCTAGAGGCAAACATTTTCAGTACAGCTAAGAACCCTGTGAAACTAGGGTAAAGCTGGAGATTGCTGAACAGAGCAAAATGAAAGGACATTAATGTGGAACATAATTATATTGAACTTTATCATATATTATAATGGCAAGGGATCAAGCAAACACTTCTGGACTAACGGAAAGTGGTTGTGCAAGAGGACAGCCGTGATAAAAGAAATGGTCAGTCGTGACCGTATGCCTGGTTAGTTAAAGCAAACGATCCTCCTTCTGAAATCCATTTTCTTAGTGATGTTCTCCCTCTTGCTGGGTCTGGGCGGTATCTAACCCCTGCAATGCTGTGGTCAGTAAGTGCAATACAAATGGGAGGGTTATATTTGACCAGATAATTCAAATACAAACATGAACATAACACAGCTATAAAATAAAACCAACAAAGACTATAGTCCACTAGCTGAGACATTATTATTATTATTATTGTTGTTGTTGTTGTGGTTGTGGTTACTACTACTACCTAATGTCACCCCAGCATTTTTTCAATGTAAGGAGTGATGATTTTAGAGCCCATTACCCAGCTTTCAGTGAGCTTAGGTCCATTTCCATGGCAACGGGAGATGCAGCTGTCCGCGAAGTTGTCAGAAGGCTGTGACGTTTGGTTCCTGTGCCGAGCACGGCTGATGGCAATCCAACAGCGGCAATCCACACATTTATAGGAACTAGTCTCCACTGCAGTACTTTTAGCTAAATGAAACAGAGAAATAAAAATCCTATTAATGGGCTGTGGGGCTTTTTTTGTTGTACAATTTCTTTTTAAAGATTTCATAAAAGAAATCTTTTTAAGGAATGTTTATTGACTAGGAAATTCCAATACCTGCATTTTAATTATAGCACAAGCCTTTGCAGCCAGAAACTTCACCTGATCTATTTTTTTTTTTTAAATGAAGTGCTTTCTCCCTTTCTCCTCAGCTCCCAACTCCTAACGCAGGGAGCTCATTGCTACTGTCTGGGGCAGCATACACGGTGCAAGGTGCAGTTTTGTACACTGGGACCTGTTGACTGACAGTAGTTTGAATAGACTGAGGATGTGATGGGTCAGATGGTCTAAGGAAGAATTTGTTCAACGTAATAAAGTTTGTGTGAGAAAAACACTCAAGCCTCTGGAAAATTCATAGGTGTTCAGCTAATCCAAGAGTCAGTACAGCCCTCTGAAGGTACGCACTCAGCACATGCTGGTTATGGGCTGAACAGCAGCTGGATGTAGCTGTGGCCCTTGGAGCCGTGGCTGCCGCAGGGGCATGTCCTGTCCCTTCCCTGACAGCCAAACAGCTGCCGTAGCTCACAGTCCTGCATATTAACTCAAATGGAAACCCTTCAAGGTCTAGGTTAACACGCCAGGCTGTAAAACGTGGTGGCCGGGGTGGAGCTGTACAACCCCTTCAGCCGCATCTCCCACAAAGACATTCGTCCATGGCGTGGGCAGGGCAGTCACCTGGGGGCTGCGGTTTCACCGCTGCAGTTAACACCCCCCCTCGAACCGCAGCCATGAGCCCTAACGGTACTGCTCTTTGCCAAAACACTTCTGGCACACTCGCACCTTCCCCAGCTGCCGCGGCACGGCAGTGATTGATGGCGCCGAGCATGCAACAAACAATCGATGGGTTAGGCAGCTTTATGCTCCTAACAGGATTTTCTGCTTGCACAAGTGCCAGAAACACAGCACAGCCTGCCCCTACTTCGAGCATATTGAATTATAAGGAACTAACTAGAAAAGTACATGGGGAGGGCAGCGTAATATTGTGCAGCATATGGATGTTCTGGTTTGCCATGCCCAAATTCTGTCTGGCATAAATAGGCTCATTTCCCACTGACATCAAGAGATGCTGTCTTACATTATTCCTTACTGAAATCTAAAAGTGGGTCATGATCATCTCCCACATTATCACATAAAAACTAGTTGTCCAAAGCCAGGCAACATTGCCATAACAGCTCTAGCATATGCCATCAATCTTTCCCTGAAAAGTGATTTTCCTCCCATTGCACTGTCTGTCCTCTGATTCGGCAGTTTTTTCAGGACAACGTGGAGAACGTGCCTCTTCCAAATCCACGCAGTAAGAAATAACTCAATCCTGGCTTGCAGCTTGGTCCAAATGATGCCAGAACTGCCCCACACCCTGGCCAGCTCCCCTCCAGGTGAGAGAGAAGAAAACTGATGTTTAAGGGAGGCTGAAACTTGCCTCCTAAGGAAGTTGGTCCCAGGCACCCTGCTCTCCAAGAGCAGCCATGGTAGGATTCGGATCATGGTAGACATCCACCACCTCCAGCAGACAGCTGTGTGCGATGCCACTGACCCGCAAGCACATTTTGGGGATACGGGGCCATGCTGATCGCCTTTGCGTGATCAGCAGTGCCTCTGTTCCTCCAGTTATTCATGTTTTGCCTCCAGATAAGGGGCCATGCTTGCTCCTCTGGCATGGACAGTCTCCCCAGGGTGCGAGGGCTGAGCCCGAGGTGGCAGGAAGACATGACAGCGTTTGGGCCCCAGGATGCTCTGCCGCACAGCCTGGCTGTAGCACAGAGCCTCTCAAGCTCTGCTTTGCCATCAGACTGCAGCACCACATGAACACCCATGTTTTTTCATGGCAGAAGGAAGTTTCTCCAGGAAATGCCACACTCAGGCATTCGTATTTTGCACATGCAGCTTTTCCCGTTGAATCAGAGAAGCCACACCAGCTGTGAGTGAAATGCCCTTTGGACTGATGTTTTTCAAGTGGCCTGCTCTGTCGAATCCCTAATTGCACTAATGGACCTAATGAACCAAGCCTCCTAGGGGAAGCAGGGAAAGCCACAGTGAGAAAGTCATTTAAAATTAAATGGAACAAAGTGCTTGGGAATATATTGCTGGGAACAGCTCTGCCTCGGAGCCGGTGGCGGTCCATAGGTCCTATTCACCCTCTGCCCATTTTAATCTCCAAGAGCGCTTGCGATCCCCTTGGTGGGCAAAACCAGACCCACCTCAGCCAGGGCTGTGGAGAGCAGCAAGGAGACAGCTCTGCACCAACAGAGCCACAGTGCCCACGCTCTCCTGGGGTGCAGGAGGGGTTTCCTGCACTAGCACCTTCTCCTTCCAGGATGTTCCTTGTAGCTACATCCCATTCCACCCCACTTCACCCCACCTATGAGGTGCTGGTGAAAGAGCAGGGCACCCCGGGGCTCACCACTCCCGGTCCTGGTTCTGAGGAGATGACCCTTAACAACTCTGTCTTTGCTTTTTCTACAGGATTTGCTGCTGGCAGTCATGAATCTCTGCAGATTTTCCAGCACAGCCTTGCACTAGCAGCGCTTTCAGCCCCAAAGAGGAGAGGCTTGTGAACTATGTCATTTCTTCATGCCAAAAACTGCAAATAAACAGGTGAACCTCTTATTTCCTAATGTACCCAAGCCTGATGGTTATTAACCAGATGTCTGCTATTTTTAGTATCTGTTTTAAGCTGTTTTCTATAATTGTTCTGCCTGAAATGGGAGTGTATAACACGCAGCTTGCTTTATGGTCCTGAGGTAATTTTTAATTGATGAGTGGCCTAGCACTCGTTGGATGCTCACAGCTATCTTTTAATAATAAAACAGGTTATTTCTGTATCTCCCCTGCTGTAACTGCCTGGTATTCATTTCCATAACTTTTTTTTTTTTTTTAATTAACTTGGGCAAAGAAAGAAGCAGGACCCAGCTCCTGCAGACTTGTGCTTTGGCTAAAACGCCAGCAGCCGTCAAGACTCGGTGACCAACCTGTGTTTTGGTGCTGGTCAAAGTAACTGGGTGGAAGGGGATGTGGGGTTTGTTGCACTGTGGTTGCCATAGAATTATTTAAAAGGTATTTCACCCCAAGAAAGCAAACTTTAAAAGATAACAGAAAATCACGAGTCTTTCACATTTTTCTCCAGTTACTCTTGCTCCTGTTTGTAACTGCAAATATTTATATGTGAGGCAGGACAGTTTATCCCTCATGCCTTGTTAACAGCAATGTAACATTACTTGCAGATCTTCAGCCCCACTCACACAGAGACCTCAACCTGCTTCAGGAAAGAGTTTAGCTGTTAACCCTTTCAAGAAGGACAAGAATCGTAACCTTATTACCTGCAGATGACACTGCTCAGGACCGGCAGCGGAACCAGAAGTCGAGTTTGGGAACAGTGGTTGTGAGGGCTTGTGCTGTGGCCGCCAGCCTGCCTTCCTCCCACCTTATCCTGCAAAACAAGAAGAGTGAAAGTTTTATAGCCCCAACCGGGTATCTACAATACCACAGGAAAGCCCCAGAAGGCAGCACTGGAAGAAACCTAAGATTATTCTGTCTAAATCAATGTACCTAACCATACCTGGAGGCTCCCACATACACACTCATCTTCTCTCTTTTTAAAACACTCAGTAATGGTGTTTATCCTCCCTAATGAGCAGGTATAGGGCCCAGCTCGATTCCTTCAGCTTTTCCTCAGTGATCATATTTTCTACAACTGCCAGGTGTGTTGCTGTCCTCTGGGCACTGCTCAATTTGTCCAGAAAGTTCAACCCCGTGTCCTGGACGTGGCCTCCCACTGTCAAGCAAAACAAGATACCTGCCCCCCATGCTGCTAGGGCAATCGTCCCATTAACGTTTCTCAGAACAAGACTTGCATTTTTTTTCTCCACTTGCAACAGCCCAACACTAGTGTTTTATACCCAGTTTGTAACCCAGTATTCTTCACTGGTTTGTTTTTGTGATAGCCCTTTCTATTTTTGCACTTGCTTCTTCTTCCAAATGCAAGGCTTTCCTCATCTTCTCATTATCTTCATCTGGACCACATGCCCAAAGCTGTTGGGGTGGCTGAGCACAGGCAAGAATCTGAGGCAGGCGAAGAGAGGTGTGTTGGGGAGGGAAAGGGCTGCATGAAAATATGATGATGGGAACAGAAAAAGCAGAGTCTAATAGAAAGAAATCAGAAATGGAAAAAGAAAGCCTACAGAAGAAATTAAAAACACATCATGGGAAAGAAAAGAAAAGGAAATGAATAAAAGAAAAAGGTACAGAGAATGACATGAAAATAATGTAGAAACATTAGACAGGGATCTTTGAGAGAACAATGCAGACAAGGAGGGAAACATGAAGTCAGTCTTACAGAAAAGAACTTTGTCCAATTTTAAGCTGTTAACAACCAAACTGAATGAATGTTTATATCCCATAAACAGCTGCTAGCTAGGTATAACCCGCCCTGGGTAGTAGAATGAGTCCTAATAGTAGGATGTATTGAATGCTTTTCAAACCTGCATGACAGAGCTGTGAATCATAGCACAGTATGCAATATTTTAATTCTTGCAAAGAGAGGATAGAAAATGGCCTAGAAAACGTGCTTTACCATCAGCCTTGAAAAAATAGACTTAGCCCCTCTCGGATCTCCACAAGCCACCTGAGAACACTGTTCTCCCAGATGAAAGCTCAGGTGGTCCTTGCTTTTCTTCATTAAAAGAACAAAATTTGGGGGGCTATTTTCTCTAGAAAATATAGCAAAATTACTGAGAGCAAAGGCTCAAAGATAAGACCTCCGTCTATACAGTAAAATGTAAAGATACCTGTGCAAGTCAGGACTCAGGATTAGCAGGCACCCATAGCCTTCAGGAGCAGGGATTTCCCAAGCAGTGGGATATTTGGTGGCTAAGACGAGTGCTGAAAGCTAACAGTGCAGATGGGGTGCTAACAGGCTGGACAGATGCTACTCAGTATAAACATTGGAGAGGCCAAGAATTTCTCAAAATTCTTTCTGTGTGGTTTTTTGGCATTATTTTCTCTGTAAACTGAAAGGCAACTGCACTCAACATTCTCCAGGGAAAGCCGCAGAGGTATGCAACAGCAGCAGTGCTTGGAAGCTGTGGTCATAATCTCATACAACAGGAAGAACCCTCAGGAGAGATGCATAGCTAGTTCAAGGCTTGTGTGCATCACAGAGCACCTTAAATAAGCTTTCTTATGAGTTTTATGCAATGTCAAATGCACTTTGATAGCCTGTGTACCGATGCTATCCCCTCCTGTGCAGATACATGCGGTGGGGTGACCCTAAAGGAGCAGCTCTGTGAGGCTCTGTGTGCAGAGCAAAGGTGAATGCTGTACCTTGTCTCCAATAAACACCGTGTGGCTTTGCCATTTTTTTTTTTTTGCCATTTTGAAGCTGTTCGTTGGCTCTGGACAGACCCTCCATGCACTACTTGGGCTTCTCCACTAAAGGACAATCTGGAGTTGCTCTTCACAGGAGGCAATTCGCCTGCCTGGGTAGTTTATGCAGCCTTTGAGGGTGCTATGCACTGGGTAGACTTGCTCTGACGCTGTTGGTTGATGCATCCCTCACTTCTTCTCCCACATGCAGACAAAGGAAGCGACAGATAAACACCAGCCTTTCCCAGGTCTGCTGTAATTCACTCCTTTCACCCTTGCCTTGCAACTGCTGCTCCATTAGGCAGTATTTTCTCCCCCATGCTTAGCGATCCTATGCCTTGCTCACCATCCCAGACTTCACCTCTTCCCCAAGATTACCGGTGCTGAACGTCTATGCAACATCACTTGTTGCTGTAAAGGATTAGCCAGGGAGACACCTCTGCAAGCTTTGCAGCAAAGGCACATTAATAGCAGTGTTGTGGTTTAACCCGGCAGGCAGCTAAACACCACACAGCCGTTTGCTCACTCACCCCCTCCCCACAGTGGGATGGGGGAGAGTATCGGGGGGGGGGAGAGTAAAATTCATGGGTTGAGATAAAGACAGTTTAATAGGACAGAAAAGGAAGGGAAAATAATAATAATAATATACAAAACGAGTGATGCACAATGCAATTACTCACCACCCACCAACCGAAGACAAAAGTAAAGAATGCATTTTCCTAGGCCAGCAATGCTGCAACTCTGAGAGGAGCCAGTAGCCATTTGGACTCCAATGGGGAAGGGACTAAAAGACCTTCAGCAGTCAGAGGAAAGGAGCATTTAGCAAACACTGGTGGTTTCATTCCCTCCTAGTTTAGCTTCAGCCTCCTGCTTATAGGATTCAGGTTTTGAGGTGCCACATTAACCATACCAAAGCATTGTCCCTGTGGATTGATGGCAAGACTCACGCACACCCTTAGCTCAGAACATACAGCAGCAGTCCCAAAGTCAACATTTCCACACTTACTAGCAGGATCCTGGGGATTTCCTATTCCGTCCGAGCCCTCTGCAGTAACTCGCAGCAGCTACTGTTTCTTTTTCAAGGACACGTTCACTTGTAGGCACACATGGTACCTCACAAGCACTGAAGGAGAATGTAAAATTAGATAAAACAGTCCTGGTAAGAGATATTTCTGTATAGGTTACAATTTTCTAATTGGAAATCAGCAATTTTCTTTTTACTTGCCCCTTCACTAACATTATAAAAAGCTCCCTGCTCCCAGCCATTAGCTATTTCATTTTAGTTAAACATACCTGTTATTTTCAAATACAAAACTGAAGTCGATTTAGCCAGGTGGATTAGCCCATAAACCCCTCTAAAGCTCTGCCCCACGGCCTGGGAAGTGACTCAAGGCAGCAGCACAGCAGAGAGCCGGGCTGGGCATGCCTGTTTTGAGCCGATTTTTGATGTTCACCCTTCCTGCCCCTTTCATTGCCATCTCCTGGAGGCGGGCACGTGCAGTGGCTGTGACTTACCCCCTCATCGCGGCTTTACATCCCCTCCGCTAATTCAGGTGGAGAAACGAGCAGCAGAAGGAGGACCCTTGGCATTCATGTTGCGCACCTACCCCCTCCAAAACGCGCCGGCAGGACGGGGCACAGCGAGGCCCTGAGGCAGCCCCGCTCTGGGGCGAAGGGCGCTGCTGGAGGAGGAGAGGTGCCCGCTCGCCGGCCAGGCCGCACCATGCCGTCCCGACGGATGTCAGTGCCGCCTTAACCATTGCCGGGGGGACGGAGGCAGCCCAAACCTGCAGCTGCCTGCCCTCACCAAGAGCTTAATAATTTTTAAATTGGGAGAATGAATGCCACGACCTGCAATTATTCATCTTTTGTGTTGTTAGCTACAGCTCCCCGCGCCGTGCCAAATCACACGGTTTCAGACCGGTTTGGTGGTTGGAGCCTTATCAACAGCCCCATCTTCCCACTCCTCTGCCTGCCCTCCCCCTAAACCACCCCGTCACCCCCCTGCCCAGCCCCCAGTGAGGGGCTTCGAGGGGCTGGGCAGGATCAGCGCCGCATGGGAAAGCCCCCGGGGTGGCACACGGCCAGCGGGCACCAAACAATGATGCCGCTGAGGCGCTGGGCCATCCCGGCGGGCCCCAGGCAAGGGGGGCCCCCGGGAGCACCGTGTACCATGCAGGGAACGTGCCATGCCACCCCCTGGAGTGGCTCCTGCCGGCCACCCCATGGCAGCACCAAGGGTGCTAGCGCTGTCGGGGGGGGGGAAACCAAACCAAACCAAACCAAACCAAACCAAACCAAACCAAAACACCCACACCAAAAATATCCCTTACCTGACAGCAGATTGTGGTTGTTGCCACCAGGAAGAGCCCGGGCCCCAGCACAACCCCCTCCCACCTCTGGTTTTAGCCCTAAAACATGCATTTCTCCAACGCATTGTTTACACATCCCCGGCCTTGAGCGGGGAGATGCCTGTGCAATGCCAGGAGAGCCGCCAGTGCTGCCGCTGTGTCTTCCAGCTCTCGTGGGACCGAGAGCTGCCGTAGGCCACCGCTCACCTCTGTCCCTCCATGTGGGGCAAACCCAACCCCGAGAGCAGCTGGCGGCCATCACAGCATCGCCCCTGACCCTGCTGGGCTGTGCTCGGGAGAACTGCACTCTTCAGTAATTTTCCAGGCAGGTTGAAGGACCAGCAGGTGCTGAGCCCATGGGGACAGAGGTGTAAGAGCAGCCAGGACCAGGGAGGGGGTGCCCCAGCCTCCTGCAGTCACGCAGCTTGTCTGTGTGCAGCACCACGGAGCCGCAGCGTTGCAGAACCTCTTTGCTTGTTTCCTCATGCCGGGCCGAGGCTGCCAGGCTCCCCGGGGAAATACAGTCCATTAGGCAATGCTTATTAATGGGACACCTGACTTCAAGAAGTCTTCAGAACTACTTAATTAATATAAATAATGCTTCATTTAATTTGTTGTCCCAATTATCACTCATATTTAAATGCACTATTCACTACGGAATTGTAATTTTCGTTTCTAAGTGACACACAGGACTTGGTTCAGGGCATCTCCTGCTTCATGAGCTATGCTTGTAATTCGACTTTTGATTTGTCATGAAGTCACTGGGGTTACACAGAAGATGGTTTGGCCCAAGCGATACTTTTTTATCCTGTGTGAAGCAGCCTGGTCATAGGTGCTGCCTCCCAGGGCTGGGGAACAGCCATGCACAATGCTGAGGCCAGATTTACACGGTGTTATATATTTGCACATGGGTTATAAACAATAACATAACATTGTTTAAACCAGGAATAAGCAAATAATTGTATTTAAAATCATAGATGTGTACAACCTCCCTGCTATGCAGGAGTAAAAATCCAGAGGTGCTATAAATAGTAACATTCCTAAAATCACATCCAAAGAAAGTTTTATTATAACAAAACTTGGCTTATCTTTAGCAGTATCAGGTTTTACTACTTTTTGAAGAAGACTAAATAAGACCTTTGACAGCTGCTACTGTCAGACAGCGGTATTTTTGCTGCTGGAACCATGGCATTTAACAGATGGAAAAGCAGATAATGTAATAATATAGCATTCGCAAATAACATTTCAGAAGTGGTAGTCATGGTCTTTAAATAAAACTGGGCAAAGCAGAGCTGAGTCAACTTCACTCCTGGATCAAAGAAAGCTCCATTTGCTTCAACTTTAACAGTGTCAAAAATGTTCCTTAAAAACTAAAGGGACAAAAATTTAAACCCCATGATTGGAAAGATGCGTTAGTGCCTGCAGGCTCTCCAGGGAGAGCGGTGGTGCGGAACCTGCAAAGACCCCACATGCAGGTGGGAACCGGCCGCTGCACGCTGACTGACCGGGACCACCGGGACTCCATCAGCGAGGCCACCCACCGGCTCTCCTCGTCGCTTGCAAAACGTGGCAGCAATTGTAAGGAGCTCCCAGCTGCATTTGGTGGGCAGGCAGTCCCAGTCTCTGCAGCATCTCAGGAAACCCAAGGTCCTTATCTTCACAGCGACGTCTCCCACTTTCACATATGCGGAAGAGAGGTGCACAGAAATCAAGTGAGCAGAACACAGCAGTGCCACCCCCTCAAAGAGACTGTTTTTAGTTTACTGTTCATAAAGACAACACATCACAAGAGCATTGCTTGTCTCCCAGCCAAACATGGAGAGCAAATAAAGCATTAGCAAAAACCCACTTTGCTGGCCTGGGTGAGGCACCGGTTGTTTCATCTTTGGCGTGTTGATACAAATACATGCTGGATCCAGCTTGCCTTTTGAAATAACGGCTCACTCAATCTTCATTGTGGGACTAAATGAATCAACCCTTCAAGGCAGCTCCTGATGGAGCCTGTTGCTACCATTTGTATCAAATCAGTGGATATCAGCCCACAGGAAATTATTGTAGCGAGTTAAAATATTCGGTGTGACTGCCACAGGGGAAGACAAACTGCTCATACGAAATCCAAGTGTTATCTCATCCCTGGCACCTCTTCTGATCAACGTTTGGCTGTACTCACTGAAAGCTCTTTGCACTTCAACTCTGGAGCGTGTGCTGCTGCTGCAATGGGTGAGAAGGGACAGAGGGCAAGAGAAGAGGGGACAGAGAGAAGTGAATTGTCATCCATCAGAGACTCCTCTCTGGCAACTCTCAGCAAGTCTTTTGGGCTTAAATCCCTTGAGATATTGAGGTGTCACCTCTTACTATTCCTTTAAGCTTCCTACCCTCATGCCTGGGCACTGAATGCCAGTACCTGGTCCTGCTGCCCCTGAACATGGCAGCTGAGGCTGTGAACACCCACAGCACCACCGGGATGGCCCATTCCCATTCAGACAAAAAGGGCTTACAACCATAGCTGTTAGTTCACCAGCCCAATGAAGAGTCAATAGCGTCAGATTCGGTTAATAAGAGGAGTAGCCCTCTGCACTGGGAATCTCCTGTGACTGTCTGCATCCCCTGAGGCTCCCTCATGTCAATCAATCTGTGATCTGTGGCTCATTCGAACCACTCCCACCGGACACAAAGGTCTCAGGATTCACACACACAAGCAAATCCTCAAGCTGTTTCGCAAAACCTCTGAAACTCAGCCGTCACGAAGTGAACAGACCATGCACAAGCTGAGCGAGCATGGGAGCCTGATTTTCCTTCGTTTATAACTGTGTTTACAGACAGACTCGCGGCTCTTTGCAAGTCATCCCGCTACCTTTTGGAGAACCACAAGCCATATTCATACTCCTGCAAAGAGAGGGAGCCAAAGCTGCTTCACCTCAATAATTCCTTAACAATTTTGCTGGCTAGAAAATGGGATAAAGATGGCAAATACTGATATTTTCCTGGCACTGACTGGGTGAGAAGATGAGTAGAGGCACAGTAGTGGCGGGATATCAGGGTGCTGGGGATTTGCTGTGAAGCAGCTTTGGGGATTGCCTTCGTCCTCCCCCAGGGAGTCCTCACCTAGGCATAGGCAAGCGTAAAATTGCATCCATGACTTACATAGCTTGAACCAGAAAACAATTTTATCCTGATTTCTGAATGGAATGAGGCATGTGCAGCTGTATTGCTTTTCGCCTGACTAGTCCCTCATAATTTCTGAAATCATCAGTCACTTTCAACAAAACTTGGCTGAGAGGAAGAGACCTAAAGGTATTGCCTCACCAACAAGTTTTGGGAAAATAGGAAGTTGGGTAGAAGAGAGTCTGCTCCTGCCTCCACAGAAGGAAGGACCGTGGTGCAACCTCAGCCACCGCTGCGGAAAGGGGGCACAAGCACGTGCTGGAGTCTCCAGCCAGAGCTCACGCTGTGTTCAGCAGAAGTTCCTCCATCCTCGGGCTTGTTTTCGTTTCCGTGAATCAGCAAGGCCCCTGGTGCCCGTGGAGGCAGACACGCGGGCTGGCCCCTGGTGCCCGTGGAGGCAGACACGCGGGCTGGGGCTTTGCCAGGGGAAGGGGTTCAGGAGATCACCCTTCTGCCTGGGTCCCCTCATGCCAGGAAGAAGCTGAATGCAGACGGCAGCTTCGCTCCAGTTCAGAGAAGAAGTCAATCAGAAAATGCATTTCTTCGGATCTGTTCAGAAAACTCACCGGTTAACAGTCTAGGACTCCCAACTCACATTTTAATTGCAAAAATCAGTCATAAGCTTAGAGTCCACTTTTATTTTGCCAAAGTATTGTTCTCCAATGTTTTTAACTAATACATACAAACATAACTTTTTTTTGTTACTGTTGGTATTCTGACCTTGCAAAAACCCAAGACTAAAATCTCTGCTCAACCGTATTTATTTCTTTTTGTGGCTCTCTGGTCTGTGAAATTGGAGGGTTGCTCTAGGACCCAATACTGCTGGAATTTATCTGTTTAGAGAAAAGTGTGCTTTAATCTATGCTTTGAAGAACAAAGCAGAACACACAAAAAATTACATGGACTGTGCAAAGAGATTATAAAGGAGAAAATAGGGCAAAACAACGTAGGTCAAATTTGGGACATAATCCAACATTCTAAATTTGTGCTTATGGGCCCAAATGTTTCCTCTTTAAAATGAGCAGTTGCGTCTGCGAAGGACTGGTGTGCGAAGGAAGCCAGCCTGCTGCAGCTGCACCTCCTGGTAAAGGGACAGTTTCCCATATAGCAGAAACTTACAGCCTAAAACGCGACATTAAATGTCTTCATCTCACGAATGCCGACACGCGCGGGACTCCTTTCACAGCAACTGTGAAAGCAACGCAACTGTGCAGAAAGTTAAAGCTAAGCATGTGGGTGAGCAATTGCGAGTTCACAGTCTGTGGGCCCTGTATCCCTATAGGCACAAACCCTTATGTTTCTAATTAAATTAACTCATTTATACCTGTGGGAAAATCCCAGCCCAGTATCACAGAGTGCACTGCACAAACAAATACAGTGACATTCATAACAACTGATGCGTTAACTGGGATTTGAATAGAATCATTTAAGCATTAATAACACTTCCATCTCTGGAGGTCAAGCCTTTTCACTCCCATGCATTTTGACATCCATTAGTAACTGAACATATTCCTAATAGAAACCTAATTAAAGCCAACACACCAAGCATTTATTTGCATAAATATAAACGGAAGCTGGAGATAAAATTAACTGTACAGTACTGTGAGGGTCTAGCATATGCAAGAGAATCTTAACATTTAGCGTCAAGACAGTAGATACATGTTCTTAACCATTACACATACAAAATGCAATACCGGGTGAGATCAACAACGAAGCTCCCAGGCCAGTACCCCATCTTCTTCCGCAGCAGCTTTAGGAGGAAATCTAAAGAATCTCTCTAATTGAGAAGCACATCCCCAGGAGATCACCTACCGAAACCCCAAGCCATTACTTGTGGTCAGAAACACGGTTTCCTTATTTTCATATATATCAAAGCAAGTCAGGTAAACTAAAGGTCAGGGAAGATAAGTACACTTACTTACTCCTGGCCTACAGAGATGCAGGATTGTTGTCTTGGGTTTTTTGCTTGTTTTGTTGTGGGTTTTTAATGGGAATTTGTGTTTATTTGTTTTGTTTTTTTTAGAGAAGTTAGACTATATCTATGGTTTCAATGAAGTTAACATTTAAGTTAAAATACAGCTATTGGTGAGAACAGATTAATAAGTGATTTGTGCTTTTCTTATTCTGCACGTTGATTTTCTTATAGGCCTGTACATCAGAGTCCTAAGTGCACAACTGGGATACTAGTAAAGGCTAGTTCAGAAAAAAAAGCTGTTCTTAGCACAGCTGTCTGTGGTAAACATAGCAGAGGTTAGTCTGGAAGTTAATTTATTTCAACACACACAGGAGAAGATGCATAGATGCATATACAAGACAATTCAAAATAGCATACCTCTGGGCTGCAAAACAGCACTTCTAAGTAGGTTGGAAGAAAACAGATGCTTCTGCCTGCTGCAGTGAAAAACACACCCTCAATATTATAAAAAGATGTGTAAAAGAAGCCCAGGGACCAACTACTACTTGAAAAACAAGCAGGATGTTTTGAAGAATGGCTCAAAGCATAGAAGTGTCTAAATTTCTTATCTTCCAAAAGACCTTGGCGGGGGAGGGGGGGAGGGGGGCGAAGACTATCATGACCTAATTCCTTGTTTCCAGATGGATTTTTTTCCTTTTTCCCCTGACAGAAGTGTGCCTAGGCACTGCAAAGTGTAGCATTCAAGGAGGACTGTATTTTACAAAGATTTCTAGGAAACAAATCATCTGTGTGACTCTATGTAACAAACCGAGAAAATAATGCAGCTGTTAGCTCATGACAAGTGGAAAATCTTCTCTGGTTACTAGCAACGTATATCATCCAGGGTTATTTTTCAGACCCACTACAGTTCACCATATGGTCTCACAAATGGCTGCACCAGCCTAAGGAGAGAGTGGGTGCAAGGGGAAAAGTGGGATCACTTCTTTCAAGTGATTTAAAACATTCATTAGTATTATAGGCTAGGATAAATAACAGAATTTCCCTGCCTTCTTCCTTTCAACATTTCCATATAGTTTCACTTTTTGGCTCTAATCTTGCAAGCAGCAGTTGCTTTGGGCCAGACCAAAGGCTGACCCTGCGCTGCATCTGCTAGGATAGTGGCCAATA
>NW_008824053.1:7131216-7148386 GCF_000699105.1 Pygoscelis adeliae | reverse complement strand
CCATCAGCTTCCAATAACCAGTAGTTTAGAAATCTTCATGCAGAGTTCACTAAAACTGTGAAAGAATCATAGTAGAAGTATTGCTCCTATAGTTAACTGCTACTTGGAAGAGAGTTTTAAGTTTAAAAAAACCAAACAAATGTATAAATATATATATATAAAAAATATTGATCTGATCAGAGAAAGGCATCATCATGTCATATAGCTGCAGTAATTATTGCAGTTCACAAATACGTGCACGAGCTGTCATATGCACAAATACAGATGTATTTCACCAGTCTGCAGTAATTACTAAAAGAAAAAAAACCCAAAAACCTACACTGAGGGAAAAGTAGTCACGGTAAAGCAGCCCCAAAGCGGTGGAGAAGCCATGCTTCAGAGCCACTCAAGCTGTAGCGATTTGGCTGCTCTCCCAGAGCGACTCATCACCCACACCACCTAGGTCAAACTGACAGCACAGATATTAGAGAAACTTCTCTCCCACGCACACAGTTATTAAGCAATGATCAGTCTAGCTGCTTATCCAGAAAGATTCAAAAGATCTATCGTGTAAAATAAAAGCCCATTGTTCCCGGCTTTTAATAATAATTCTCTGAAAAGCATCTCTAATGATCGTGACCACAGAGGCTTTATGGGAGAGCTAAGCACGGAGGACAGACCATACATCTTTGCCCTGGGAAAAGCCGTGGAGCGTTTCTTCCTGGACCCACTGATCAACTGGAAGAGCAACTTTGGTTTGGGAGGCAAGCAGCTGGAGAGGGGAAAAGGAGGAGAATATCACAAAGGTTTTCAAACCATAGTTGCTGTGAAGATGTTGTATTAGATGTATCTGCTTGCTACTTACTGCTATACAGCAGCTCGCAACACTCTCTCAGACACAGAAAGGCCTCCGGCATCACCAGGAACATGCAAAACCTTTCATTATCCAACTTAATGGTAACTCTACCCTTGCCTTCCTCTGCCTCCTAAGAATTAACGTCCTCGGGTTTCTGTGGATGTTCACCCTAAAGCCTTCTCCAAAAGAATGAATTTTGCCTCGCACATCAGTAGACTGGCATACATAAATAGGAGCAGGCACATGCAAAGTCAACAGATACCAATATCTGTTATTCTGGGATATTAGTGAAAAAGGCAACAGGGAAACCCCGTAGAACTTGCCTTCATCAACTGCCCTTTGCTTTTTTTGTCTCTTTCTTTTTTTTTAACTCAAATACAAATAGTGCGTTAATGTTTTCCTTGAGACAAACTATTCTGATAAATGTTTATGGCATTAAAAAGAAATTCCCCACTGCATGAGTAGCTGGATGTTTAGACATCCTTGATATAGGAAACATTACACAGCCTCTGCTGTAGCAGTTTGTAGGAAAGTTTGGTGCACGATGGGTTTCCTGTTCCAGTCCTGTCACGTTGTAATTTATAGTAGTAGACAAGAAAGTAGCAGCTCTGAGGGAAGCATCATGCCGAAATAGAGGGCACGTCACTGCAAGGAATACCATGCACGGAGCACCAGTTTGCAAGCTTTTGGGGGTTGGTTTGTTTGTTTTGGGGGTTGGTTTGTTGGCTTGTCTTTTTTTTTTTTTAAATGAGACAATGGAAAGAATAAGAGTGCAGACCTCAAATCCCCCCACTTACTTGTAGCAGAATGATTGATAATACCTCTCAGATCTTAATCCAGCACCACTGTATGAGGTGCTTTACAAACAACGCAGTCCTTTACCTTTACAGGAGTCACCTTTTCCTGCTTACCTGGAAAAACCATCCACATGTAGTTATTTTGCAGCCCGAATCCCAGGCTCTGCAGGAAAGACCTAGTGTTTTCTCCACTGCTGCAGGTGTTCCAGATCTTCATCCAAGCTCTCTTCAGGGCCTGACTCAACCAAGTATTACACTGCCTAGTATTGCTAGTAAACATGAAAATTTTAATAAAACATCCCTCCCTCCCCACCGCCCCGCGGTAACATGAAACAACGTTTCGCCACGTTCATTTTTATCTGCAATTTGATCAGTTTTAGCTTGGATGGATCTGTGGAAACGAGTAAGAGTAACAGCAGCCACTTACTGCTGACTGTAGTGCCAGGTAAAGTTCAATCACCATCCAAACAAGAAACAAAACAAGTGTTTCATTTTGAAGTAGCATTTTATTTTCCACTAGCTTTGTATACGGAGCTTCAGCTTAGTTAACACAAACTGTGCACTGCAGGTAGCTGTAGGGACAGGAATGCTTGCACGCTATGCCTTTGCAATGCCACCGGCTCCAGAAAGCACCACTTTACATACTTTTCAAAACACCAAACTAATGAAGTAGTATTTGCACAAGAACATTGCATTATAATGGTAAAAAAACATGTGTAAACCTTTTTAGCATTACTCAAATACAGCATCTACCTTGAAATGTTAGGCCATATCCCTACAAGGTAACTTGTGTTATGGGAAGCTCTCTGAACAGGGGCTTGCTGTGTTCGTAAGCTAAGGCCTGCTGTGAAATCCCCCAATGCCTTCTACAGAACTGCAGCTTGGCCTTTCAGCCAAGTGCTGGTTCTGCTTTGACCAACACAGTCCAGATATCCACATGCAAATTGTACCAAAGGAATGATTTGCCCAAACCACAGCTGATCTTTATCTTTCAGCCTCATACAATATGCTCTTGGTGGTGTTCTCCGACAATTCCAAGTGGTCAAAACTTCCAAAACTTTCCAAAGTGAGCTCTGGTCGTGGTCACCTGCTTTAGGGTGACCAGGGATCAGACTTTCTCTAGGACACAACACAGGTAACTCCTCTTGAAATTAAGACCAGTAGCAGGGAAGTCACTGCTGTTGAAACCAGACAGCAGGAGTCAGGTTTTTAGAGTACTGAGAAACCTATGTTCCAATTTTTAATTTAAAAGTTTAAATTTAAAAACTTTACCCTAGAACTTTAAATTGCTGGATCCTCCATTAGAGCATACTCCGTAAGTCAAGACTTCAGCTCTTTGGGCTGTGTCTGCATCGACTCTAGACTTGATTTGTCACGATGCTGAAAGCCCTTCATTGCTTGCTGTTTCATGGCCTCTTCCTCAAGTACCTGCCAGTAAGGTCTGCTTGCAAATCAGAGGTTAAATGTGGTCCAGACAAGGGCAGACAATCAATGCATACTGTACTCTTGTAGGGGTTTAGGTTGGTTTCAGGCTTTTTTCTTGTAAATTAATTTCTATTTTAAATAGCTTGATTGAACCTGTATATATGTATATTTAAAATTCCATTAAAAGTTCGCCCTCTTAAAACAAAGTTTTGGATTTCATTTCTCTCAGTGGCATAGCAGTTAAAGAGGGGTGAGCACACCCATTTGGTGTTATCTGGGGAAGTAAGAAATGAGCATTAATGAACACAGCCACACTGCTCTTCTGTTAATCCACCCTCAACGTCTGCTTACACAACAGCAGCAGAGAGTGCAATGTACCTCCTTGGAGCATTCACCCCACTATGGAAGTAATAATGGCTTTTGTGCTTTTTGTACTCTCAGATCCTGACAATCCACAGTCGGATATACTCACGCACACTGGTGTCGGGTCTGGGGTTCCCATCACAGCCAGGTTTCTGGCATAGCTTTAATAAACCATCGAACTACCTATTTTGAAAGCAAGATGAGGAGGAGGAAGAGAGAGGGTAAGTATGAACTATTTCATGAACTTCGTAAACCAAGAAAACAGGTCACAATTCTGTCCAATCGAGCCTACGATCCTCCTCAAGATGCACAGAAACTGTTCAAAGCACAAATACTCAATGAATGCCAAGCCTGCACAGTGAGGCAGGTTTATTCTCTCTGTAGGAGCTTAGGGGGGTCTCACTACGTTGCTTACATTTTGTTTCCATGCACAAGAAGTCTCTGAGATGTATTTATACCATTCATACGAAAAAACAATTTCATGTACTTAAAAGAAAAAAAAAAGAGAAAGACGGCAGCACAGAAAGTTTTCTTCATTACAAAGTGTTTTTCCATCAGGCAATTATTTATAAGAACTTTTGTTAACACTGGAGTTTAGGCTCTGGAACAAAGTGGATATATTGTTTACTAGCTTTGCCAGTCAATCTTCTCTTACAAAACCTCTCCCTTCCCCCTCTCCTTTTCCAGCCAAGTCAGTCCCTTGAATAGCTCAGGAGTTTCCTTTGTCACCAAGATCTCCTTTTCCACAAATTGTCCCTTGAATAATGCCATCTTCAATGTAGTGCCCCGAGGTATCCGTGCTCCTGCAGAGAACCGTCGAGGGGATCCGTGATGAGCGTCTGTCCTGGCTTTTATCCTCAGAGGAGCAGCAAATCATCCTTTTCATGGTACCCCACATCTCATCATCTTTGTATGAATAAATTATTGGATTCATGACAGAGTTCAACAGGGCCAGGAGAAGAAACCACCTTTTAACATTCTGAATCCCACAGTAGGTGCAGTTCAGACCATCGAGCAGTAAGACGACCAGGCCAGGGGTCCAGCAGACAACAAAGGCACCTAGAAATAAAGGAGACCAAAAAAAAAAAAAAAAGACTTCAAACTGCTAAGGGCTTGGGGTTTTTTTACATCTTACAAGATTATTGGGTTCATCAACATTCTACACAAAAATGATAAAAGCAGGAGAGGACAAAATTCTAATGACAGTAGCAAAATTGTATCTACTACAGCTTCTCTGCCAAGCCCTGAGCACGAGGCAGGGCACCTCTCAGAAGGCTGCACGGAGGAAGAATCCAGCTGCTGACAGCATCAGCTCAAACACAAGTGGGGAAAGGTCATCACAACAGTGATTTGTCCACGCTGACAAATAAACAAGAGCTCTGGAGCATTAACGAGCAGAGAACTGGCGCTCTGAACGCAGGCTTCCTCTCTTCATCGCTCTCTCTCGTACGCTGGAGGAGAAGAGACCAGGTGGCCCGCTTCCACCACTGCCGCAACATGATCCAAAGAAGAGATGTCTTCTGTCACACTACAGCTGGCTCTGCAGAGCTATGGGCACACTGCCCAATTCATAAAACAAGAGTCCCATAATTTAAACACATCCTGGCTGGAAACCCCACAGCTAGTGTAGGATGCACGCCATTCTCTGCGACACACAAGCACTGCCGGCTCCCCGGCCGGAGCAGCAGCCCACCTCTCTCCGCTGCTCCCTCCCGGGCTGTGCGTGCTGGGTACTTGAGACCCAACAACTCAGATCCAGGAAACAAATTCAGTTGTAAATGAAAAGAGAGAAAAAACAAATAGATGAGTTAACGAAGATGAACCAAAGGATGTAGCACTCAGGGCAAAAAAATGAAGCGAAGAACAGAATAAAAAGGGGAAAAAAAAAGACAAAAAGGATGAGGAAGTAAGAGTGTAGTGACAGGAGAACAAGAAAACTCTGCAAGAGAGGCATTTCCCCGAAATGTAGCAAGAAACCGCAGGACAAGTCCAGGAGCAGCAGAGTTCTCGTGTTTCAGCTGCGAGGCAGGAATGACAACTGCCCCTGTGAGGAACTGAGACACAAAGTGATAATAAAAGCTGAAAGAAACAAAGTAGGACAACACATTCCCCTCCCACCAGCCCCTCAAAGAAAAAAAAATAAAGAAAGGGGGAATAAGGGAGAAGAGATCTTATACAGAATGAAGACGACATGAAGAAAGCATAAAAACTACAGCTTAGAAGGAAGTTCAGTATTGCATTTGCATCTTTCCATGTTACTGCACATCCCCACCATAAAGGCAGGGGTGTGGGCAGGACTGGTGGGGAGGGGGAACATCGCGACCAAATGCAGCCCTCGGCCACGAGCTTGGGAGGGACCCTGAACTGCCCCATCTGCCCTCCTGCCTCCCCCCGGCACCGCAGCCTGCCATCCCTCGCCTTGAGCCCAAGGAAGGAGTAGCCATATGCATGGTAATACTAACTTAGGACAAGCCACAATTGCTGTCTGACATACAGAAATAGAAAATTACAACTCTGCACAACAGTCACAGTTTGAACAACCTACTGAGGAAATTCCAATAATTTATAACAGCAGAGTTCCCCCTTTTCTGGGCTTAGAAAAAATAATCGGACAAATAAGGATGATAGCAGCTACATGCTAAAAATCTCTCCTGGGGGTGTTGGTATCTGTTCAACAATTTTTAGGGAAAGCAAGTCCAGCTCATTTCTTTAAAGCCGCCGGTTTTCCCATATCTGAGCTGTGCAAGCAAGCAGTGGGAGGGCAGCCTGGCTCACGGCAGGACCCAGGCAGCGCCGGAGCCAGGACTCGGCAGCACTTCAGGCAGCCCATCGGCTGTGCCGTGCACACGGGCTGGTTTCAGCAGCACTGGACACTTCTCCCCATCGAGGATTTCAGTGGACACTGTGCCCATCTGATGGGCAGGCCACAATGATATATAAAGTGAATTCATGTGATTTAGTAAGCATTAGGATTGCTGAAAAAATGTATCCATGACAAGGTACCATGGATCTTGCTGCAAATCTATGCTCCTGGAGTCCAGACAAAACTCAACCAACTGATTTACTATGTTCCAGGCAATATTGTACAGAACAGAAAGGCAAGAGACCACCTCCTTCAGAAACTGCATTTTCTACTCTGCTGTACCAAGATTTTTGTGATGCTAAGTACTAATTTCACGGTGTTCGTTTTGAGATACTGGTTAACATCAGTAACATTCCTCCATTGCCCACTAGCATCGGGAGCTGCAAGATGCTACCACAACACTTGTTTTCTCTGGTCAGTCTCTATACTACGCACTGGTTTGGCTCCAGCATGCTGAGTAAGCAGTTGTGACACCAACTCTCTCTTACAGTCTACAATGGAGAAAACACTCTACTGATTTATTGCCCAGGGGTTCACCAGAAAATCCCATCCATTTTAACAAGCACTGGAACCAGACCACCCACGCAACAATACCGTGTCTAGCTGAGTGTCTCGGTTAAGGATTTGGACAGAGAGCTTTCACTAGCCACCAAGGGTCACCGGCAAAGTCGCCAACACACCAGCTCCATGCAGAAATTAAGATGGTAACAAACTCTCCTTAGAACAAGCACTGAAAGCGTTTTGACCACTTGTACCACAAAGCATGCAAGGTCCAACCCTGCTCTCATGGAAGTCAGAAGGAGAGGAAACAGACCCCAAAGCCACATTTAACAGAAGACACAGAAATCTCTCCTTCAAACAAAACAGCAAGATTGCAGGCAGGATCAGTCTGTGAACTCCTAGGCTATATCCCTGTCTACCTATACAGGCAAAACCCTAAAAGGTTTCAGTGGCAAAAGTAAGGGAAGATAAAAGATATCTGCAGACACCTCTCTGCACACTTCCCCTGCCCCACGACTGAAGACAAGGACAGGGGGCAATGCAGTGACAGTGTTAGAGTTAGTGGCTAATGCTTTCATGGGGCTGTTGCTTTGACTCCATCAAAAATACATGCTGCTGCGTGTGGAGACAAGACAAGCGATTCACACCCTGCTCTTAGCACCGCAGAGATGAAAGCGAGGCATGGCTCAGACTCGCAGCCTTGCTTGGATTTTGCTATTTTTACCACAGAGCTTTCAGAGGGAACCATGGCTAAGCATAAATATATACCTTTGCCTTGGCCCTTTGGCAATTTTCTTGTCTGCAGACTTCTTAGCCCATAGGAGCTCCTCTCCCTGACAAAATGCCACACTCCAAAAAGAATTTAATTTCTGGGACTCTCTAACATTCACAGAAGTGACATGAAATATAGGCTGGCTGCAACATGGATCAGAAGAACAGCTCTGAGTCTTCCCACCGGATTATGGGAGATCAGGTGCCACAATGCCTCAAGGTTAGTTTGAGGATTTTCCATTAGATTTAAACATGGATTTTCTTGTAGATTACGTCTTCTCTGCTTGCAAATGAATTCCCGTGTACCTGGAAGCACTACTGATGCTTCGGCAGCATCATGTCACAAAACTCTGCACATCAAAGCTGTTCCTGAGCATGCTGAGAAAAAAAAGAGTGCAGTAGCTTCCAGTTGCCTTTGCCACATGTGCACCCAAGTTAAAACGGCAAGTTACCAATTAAACTATAAATTCACTGAAACTGAAAATCATCCTTTTTTTTTAATCTCACTGCCAAGTTCAGATGAGCTACCACATACACACCACCTGAAAATCACGCACCCGCACACCTGCAGCCACCCTTCTTCAAAGCTAGTCACAGGCTTAGCTAGGACTATGCCGCAAGGTCAGCCTAAGAGGATTTTAGCCCCTTTTGCTAGGTTTTAACGACTTAACATGCCAAAGGGAGAGCCTTGCTCCTATCCTGTGATGGACCATTTTAGAGATTAAGGTAGAAAAAGGTAGATGATAGGGACCTGAGTCCCAGCCTCTGGAAGGGGCCATCCAAGCCCAAAGGGTGGTGCAAAAAGCCACCTGCAGCTGTGATCACCGTGAAGTCACACTGAAACCCAGATTTGCCCAACTCTTAACTGTAGGACCACAGGAGGAGACCACCCAGAGCGGAGAGCGATGTTTTGCTGGAGGGGGAGGCGGCCATGGGCCCAGCCTCCCCAGGAAGGGAGGTGGAGGCAGATGGGAGGAGCAGCATGCCAGCAGCACCCAGCTACACGCAGCCTCCTTCCACACAGCAGTGGGGCAGCAGGACTTTGTCCTGAACCTCCCATGACACCAACAGAGCACACTAACGAGAACTCTGGTTCTCATCATGCTTCATCCAGCAACAGAGCATCTCAGAATCGCTTTTAGTTAAGACCGTATCAGGTGTGTACTCCAAAGCACTTTCAGATGTTTTGGAACAAGCCATTAAAAATAACAGCCCTGGGCAAAATCCACATGCTGCGTATAGCTGTAGGTTGTTACATTAGTGGATATAAGCAGAATTTTGGAAGAATCACTTTGGTCACTTGGTGACTCCTCTGCTAATTGGAAAGCCCAGAAAACATGCTATTCAGTTTCTAATACATTTTGCACAGTGTGCTTGAATGACTTGGCCAGGAACGCACATTTCAAACTGTTTTAAAAAATAAATTCCCATTCCTAGAAATAAACACTTATAAAAAGCCTCTCAGAGTCAAAATTTGGAGAATTGATATGAAGGAACATGCCAAGATACAATTCCTCTGACACAGGAGTTTGGGATAGATCTTGCACCCAGCAACACATGCACTCATTTGACTTCTTTGGAAGCAGGCTCTGTTTCGGTTTTGTTTCTGACTGACAAAGTAAATATACAAAATTATGATCTCTAAAGTAGCACTCAGACTTTCTAAGTTAAATTTGCCTGGCCCAGGGTACAATATCACTAAATGCTTTGCGTGAATAATAGTTTAATCTGACTGACTGAAAAGCCATATTCTGCGAGTAAGAGAAAGCTAATGCTGATCTTTAAATCAAGCCATAGTCCTAAGGCCCCTCTCCCTAGTAAAAGAAAGAATAAGTTGAAAATGAAGTTTAAAGTGGGGTTTATTTCCACACAGCAGCACGGCCGTGGTGAGCACTGAAGACCTGCCACAGGCTAACGGACCACGAGGGATTAGCAAACGGCAGCCACCATCACTGTCCTTCCAGCTCCCAGCTCAGCCGGCCGGGTGTCCCCCCGGCGTGCAGACCACCTCTCTGCCCTGACCTGCAAACACACAGGGGTGGCACCAGGAGCTAACAGCGTTATTCCAACACTCGCTCAGCACCCTCCAACTTTGGCTTATACAAAACCAAAGTAATATTAACTATATAAATATACATATAAATTAGACAAGGCTATGCATGATGATTTATTTTTATGTGACTTTCCAGAAAGCAGCCTGCAGTTCTGCCTTCAATAGAAATTCTCACAGAACTGCTTTTTAAAAATGTTTTTCTTTTCGTCTCTTTCCAATACAGCAGTTAACTACAGTCTACCCAACGCTTATGCATTAGGGCAGGATCATATTTGGAGCAAGTCAGAGTTTTTCTGCAGGGATTTTCTCCTTCCAGGTGAATGGTTTAAGTTTCACTGCACGAGAGCTTCAGGCGAGGCAAAAGATCGCATCTTGCTCCTGCAAGTCAAGGGGGGGACAGGAACAACCACCACATTGTCTCTCCATAGGTACCATAAAATCAAGGGGAAAAAAGGAAGGACAACTGGGGAGGGATTTAGAAGGGAAAGGCTCTGGCAGTGGACAAGCCAACTTCAGGAGACACAGGACTGGAAGCGAGAACCCTGTACTTGCTTGAACCATCAGTCCACTTTCTTTCCCAAGGTCAGGCACTGTAAAGTTTAAGTGATCTCAGCTTCTAAAGCATTTGAAAACATCATTTGGTAGACAAAGGTGTTGTGTACTACAGCACTATTCTTTTGGGGGGCGGGGGGAGGGGGGAGAAAAAAAAAGAAGAAAGAGAACCAGATACCAGACTGTGCAAACAGCGTCCATAGACCGCAAGGGGAAGAAAGTGTCCTCAGCCTGAACTTCCTACCCTGGCAACTCCTACCTCCATGAAAAGTGACACTTTTCTCCCAGAGCTCTCTAGTACTACCATGCTGCAGTACGGCACAACTGTGTCCCAGGTATACATGGACACCAGCTTTCCCAAAAGCTCCAGCTTTCTTCTGCTGGCTCATACAACATCAGAACAGCTGTCAGAGCGGTAAAGCCATATTTGTGGTTTTAGAGTCCCCCACCACCTGAGCCCAGCCTCACAAGTGTCCCGGTGTCGCCCCAGTTCCACCCGTAGCGAGCTGCATGAGCCACGCTCGCGTGACGCCTGGCTTCCAGAAAACATCTCGCTCGGATTCAAGTCTTCCTGGGGAAAATTGACTGCTACAGCTAGTATTTTGTTCCAACAATCATCCGCACTGTGCATCTCTAATTTAATAAGCAGCTACATCACAACTAGCTGATGAAATGATCTGAACTGCCTGAATATCAACAGCATCTCTAGGGCAGAATCCTGGTGAAATCTCATGTTATGATCTAGAGATCCAAGGCCATGCTGTATCATCATCTGAAAGTATTTTGCACTATGCAATCTTCACAGAACGAAGGTGAATTCTCCCCTTGCAAAGCAAACCTCTGTCAAAGTCACAGACCCACCAGGCATCAGGCATCCTCTCCTTTCCCCAGGGAAGTTGCATTTCCAGGGGGAAGAAGTTAGTATGTTTACAAAAAAGCCAAGAGGAAGAAGGGCAAAGAAAACTATCCACATCCAGCCATAGGATCCATGGCCTTGTGCAGATATTAAAGAACATTATTCTGAAAATATTCTACTAGGTAGTTGTGAATCTTCACAAGCCTTTCTCCAAAGTGATTTTGTATTCCCCCCCCCCTCCCCCCAAAAAAAAGTAGATAATTTGTGTTTACTAACAAGCTGCCTACAAAATAGAGACACTTTTCTTCTACACGTCAGTCCTCTACTTCGCATTTCTGCATGGTGCAACACTTATTTCACTATCTAAAGCAGACAGAAGTCTAAATGCCTCCAGCACGTAAAAGTTCAGTGAGGGTTTTTTTGTTTTGATTTGGTTTAGGGGGTTGGGGGGGGGGGGTTTGTTTTGTTTTTAAAACCAAAAACAAGCAAAAGCAAACCAACACACAAACCCACTCATTGGCCCTGCCAGCCTTGCACGCCATGGTTTGTAGTCTCTTACCTAAGAGAGTCATGACAGTCTTCATAAGCTTCACAGGGGTTCTCCTATGGCTAATGGATCCACTAGTGTGCGACGACAAGACATTAGTTTTCCTCTGGACGTACATGTAGATTCTTATGTAAACCACCACCATAATGAAGAAGACGACTAGGTTTAAGACACTCCAGAACACCAGGTAACTTCTGCTGTAAATGGGCGCCAGGGATGAGCAGGCAGTAATGTCACAGAGGCAGTTCCAACCCAGGGTAGGAACAGCACCCATGAAAATAGCAATGGCCCAAATTGATATAATTAAAAAGGTGACTCTCTTCTTTGTGAGATTACTGTGGATCTTCATCCGCATTATCGACATGTGCCGCTCAACAGCTATGACGAGGAGATTCACCAGGGAAGCTGTCAGGCTGGTGTCCAGAAGACCCTGACGCAAAAACCAGCGGTTAACAGTTAATGTCTTGGACACTGGGCCAGTGTTGAACATCAAGAAGACATAGGCAATTCCAGCAAAAAAGTCTGCAGCAGCTAAGTTGGCCAGGAGATAGTAAAAGGGAAAATGAAACCTCTTGTTCTTGACCACGGCTGCTATGACCAATGAATTTGAAATGAAAATGAAGAGGCAGAAAAATGTCCCAAAACACAGAACAACAATAAGCTTTGGCCCTGTCCACTCATCCACTGTGTCAGTGTTTGTCTTGTTATAGAAAAAGTCCATGTGCTTATCATAGTAGCATTCGTTCATCCTGGATTAAAGCCCCTGCATCCTAGGAAGGGTGGAAGGGAAAAAAGAAAGAAGGATTAAAAATCAACTATTGGTCCTTGCTTCAATCACCAACCTAACAGCTTGTATGTATTTGGAGGCCTTAAGTAAAAATTCATGTTGTACAGAGTTAATGCGGAAGAAGATATTCTGTCCGCTGGAGGACTGCAGTGCATGATGCTTGGACGAATCAGGAATTTTTAAAAGACTTACCTGCTTACAAAACCCCAGCACAGTCCCTTTGCACTAGCAGTCATACTGTACAGGCAACAAAGGGGAAGTTAAGAGGTTAAAAGTGACTTTCTGGAGGTCACAAAGAAAATCTGAGCAACAGCCAAGCCATTCTTGCTGTGAAATCCCATGTTTGAGCCACAGCCCCATCATTATTTCCATTTCTCAATGTATCCAGACAGGACAGGGAAGCATAAATCATAACTCTTCCATTTTACTGACTAAGCAATAAAAGGCCTATTACTGGAAAAATATTTTGGGGGTTTTCAATTATATATTAATAAATGTAAAACTGTATGTATATAAGATGCTACAGGCATATATATTCTGAGCACATGCCTGTTATTTACTGCTACAGGATTTAAGTAAACGTGCTGAAAAAGGAAAAATATATTCTACATATTTGACTACTCTAAAGCCAGGGATTATTTTATCGGGCTGTCAACCCAGAGCCCTGTGAGCACGGCACAGCCCAATTATCTTCAAAACCAAAACACATTTCCCTACCCAACCACAGGATAAAGCGAGCCCCAGCAACAGCAGCAGTGCTGGGTTGTTGTTTTTTTTCTTATACCCACTCAGCACTATTTTGGACACAGGGCTATTAAACATGATGGAAGGGGGAGTCTGTGTTCCAGATTACATCACACTTCAGCTACTCCGGTGAGGTCAATGTCAGCTGCCTTGGCAATTTTACTGCCTTTATTACGAACCAAACTCAACTCAAACTAATTTACACAGGCAGGTCCAACAGCAATTACTCAGGGTGACCGTACCCCATGCAGGGTCTCGTAGCCTAGTAGAGAGAGTTTGTGTCCCATCATCACTAGCCCTCACGTTCACTGTCAGTATCTGAATAAGGGTTTTAACAATGACTTCCTTAATAGATATTGTATAGTTTTAGCGAAACCTAGGAACCCAACCATGGCACAAGATCCTAATCACGTTAGCTATTACACAGAATGGCAAACCTGTGTCTGACTCTAAGGACAGAGAGGAGGAAGTATCGGGATACAAAGCTGCAGGAGAGGCAGCAACGCTAATGGCTTTTGTAAAGCTCCTTGTGAGCCTCTGGCTGTCACGAGTGCCAGAGTGATAGACTGAGTGGGGCTGAAAAGAAAATAAACCTAGAAGAAGTGGTTACAGGCAGAAAGGTACAAAAAAGCATAAGCTTTTCACCTCTGCAGCTAAAGTTGATCACAGATAAAGATCAGGTTCACTTAGTCTATTATTACCCTGTGGTTACTTAACAGTTATATCTCATCTCTCCAGGGACTGGGAAGCAAATTAAGCAATCCCCAGCAGGCTGGCTAACAAACCTCATTTATATTAAAGGTTCCTTCTGAGTTTTAAGATAAAAAGATTCATCTTCTGTCATTTATGTTAAGTTACTTGTGTTATTTCTCTCATGCAATATTTCTATTATCTAATTTTAAATCAATTCGCACTATTCATGATTAATATTTTCAGCAAAGTGAATAATTTTTTTTCAATATTTCATTTTTCTAAACTAGCTCCTTGGCCTTTTTTTCTTGGTTCCCACCCTACATCTAGTAGTCAACATGAAAGCGGGCCACTTGACGTTGTTGTCCCTTTTATTACCCTCAAGAACCTAGGCAGCCACTTCTTTTATAAAAGAATATATTACTTAAAGCGTCAAATTCAAGTACATAGTCAGAACTAAGAACAGTTACTTAAGGACAAGAAGTGGAAGGAAACAAGTAAATCATCCCTTGTGCTGAAATATTCAGAGCATCCCTTCATCTAAAAATAAAAAAGCCTCAGCAACTCAGATCCACCATAAGGAGTCAACCAGAATTCAATGCCTACCGCTCCCTGTTCAGGGCAATATGGTAGAGTTGGGCCGTCAGTACATTCCCCATTCTCACCTAGGAAGTACTCAAAAGTGAAATTAAGTCTGTAAGTGACCAGAAGTCCCCGAGGAGCTGCAGAAAACAGCTCCTCCAGCAGCCGAGTGCTGGGAACCCTGTCCTGCCGAGATAGCTCTGCTCTTACCCACCAAGGCAGTAAAGGACTTGCTGAGCTTGACATGAAGCTTTTACAGAACAGCCCAAAAGCCTGCAAATAGAAGCAGCATTTTGGGCAAGAATGGCAGGAAAAAAAAAAAATCTGTGAAAATTATAGGGAAAGTTTTCTGAACATGTTGTATTTTACTTTGTAATCATCTCGACAGATGAATCTTTTTTACTTGCAGTGACAGGAGAGTAAAGAGATCTGCAGCTACTTTTTGCATCTCATCGAGAGAACAAGCTTAAAGAAATCCAAAATATCAACTATGAACTTATACTAAATACTTCAGCTTATTGAGATCCCCTCCTCATTTGAAGTAGTACCAGAAAAAAAGTTACACATCCGTAATTCTCCTCCAAAATAATCACACTACAAACACTCACTGTCACACAGCAGAGCTCAAGTGACAAACGATTTTGAAAAAGATTTCTTGAGGTGTTGCGATAAGGCAGGAGGCAGTAGAAAAGCATCCAGCTGAGGTCTCAGGGTCACAGGGCAGACTCTGGAGATGTCCAAATGGAAGCAGCATCAAAGCGGTAGCTGAACTGGAGCTAGTTTGCATCCCAGTCCTTCAGAGCAGAGATGTAGACTTGGCTGTCTGTACCAGCCTATGTACAAAAAGCACTTGTCACGCCAAGGTCCTTCCAGATGGTGGTTTATTTCACACCTCCATTTTATTTTAAGTCCTCCCAGCAGAACTAGCCCGGCCTCAGGGGAGCTGTGCAGCTGTGACAGAGCTATGCAGCTGTATCCTCAGTGGTCCTGCCCCGGTCCACACCAGGCACGAGAGACGTGTGATAGGATATCCCATGTTTCCTGGCATGCCACAGTTTAACACATTGCAGGACTTTGTTCTCCAGGTCTTCTCTTCTGCAGCCAAATCAGAGATGTTTATCTTAACCAGGGCAGGTTTAAACTTAAAAAGAAAAAAAAAACACCCTTAAATGTTACATATTTCAGATTTGTTTGTTAAGTACACGCAAATTTGAAGATTCAGGCAAAATATTGTTTGTCAAAGTTTTAAAAATAATAGAAACCGAAATAGTAGAAAAACAGCTAAACTGGTCAGCCCAGCCTTATAAAGACAACAGAGAGTCTTCTAGAGTCTGCAGCAGAGAGGTCCCCAGTCCTGCTACTCACTTCATGAAGAATTGCCTTCTTTTGCTTTGAAAGTGGCTCTCACGAGCTTGATACTTCTCGTGTTTTTTATGGGAAAGGGCAGCAATCAATCTCCATTCACCTCTTCTATGCCACTCGGTATTTTATAGCCCTCCATATAGACCTTCAAAAGCTTGACAGCAGTAACCACGTATTGCATATTCTACAGATGGGTTGAGCTATTAGCTTGCCACAAGTCACTCGCAAGCAAATACATCAGAACTTTGCAAGTGCCAAAAGCATACCCTTGTCAAAAAGGTTCTTTTCCTTATTTCAATCTATTTAATTACTTCAGTTCCATCAATAGTGGCTACAAAGATCAGAAACTGATGGACTGTGAAGCGTGTTTTCCTCTACCACTCTGAGTAAACCTAAGCTTTGAGTGGGAGAAATCATCTGTTCCAAAAATCTCAAAGGATTTGGTTCAGTTAAACTGCTTTCAAATGCAAAAGCACGCATTAAGAATTCTTCCCCATCCAGCACATCTTGAGCTCTGTTTGTCTTAAAGACAGCTTGTGTATTTGAATTTATTTTAAATTCCTCTATGTAAGTGCAACTTGTATCAAGTCAGAATATGTTCTTCACCATTCTTAAAATAAAAGTCAAGAATTTGTGTGAGTGTATAGGAATATGTTACACTAGCTACCTAAATAAAGAGTTGGTGAAATAAAACATCACCTAGATAATGTTTTGGACAAAAGCTTCAGCTAGTTGCAAGCTAACATGCTTTACTAGTTGTTATTCAATTAGGATCTAGTTTGCCTCAAGAAAGTTACTAAAAATCTGTATATTTATAATGAAATTTAATATCAGTTATTCAAATCCAGGATTTTGCTCATTCAAACTGTGATTAAAATCACCTTTTAAGTCACTTTGATCCAAAATTAAATTCGGCCTGTAAGTCAGCTCTAAGTTGAGTTACTCGTTACTAATGCAAACATTTCTGAAGGAAAACTCAAGTAGTATTTTAATGAGAAGGTCATTACAAAATTTAGCCTGCAAGCCATGATGTGATCCATGGCACACCCCACTGGTTTTCTGCCTCTCTCCTGTCCATTAAAAACAAAATTGTTTCAATACATTGGCCACAACCTTATTGAAAAGCTGGCGTCAGTCTGGGGGACTTTGATGGCTTCTGCCCTGCTCCTGTATAAATGCAACAGGGAGGGAGCGGACAAGCACGGGTTGGCACGGTGAGCTACTGTGAGAGGATTCAAGCCAAGTGTGCAGCTGGGCTGAAAAGTCCATAGAGCAGGACTGAACCTATAGGAGGACTACAGCAGCGAAGTCCTATAGCAGGACTGAAAGTTAGCTCGGGTGAGAGGCGAGAGAAGTTTGCCCAGGCAGAACCCCAGCCTGGTTTACCGCTGGTTTTCCTGAGCTGGCACAGGGATTTCTGTGCAGAAATTCAGGGCGGTTCA
>NW_008824053.1:7127818-7131074 GCF_000699105.1 Pygoscelis adeliae | reverse complement strand
GGTCCGTGGGACGGCACAGAGGAGCAAGCAGAGCCCAGGCTCAGCCTGCAAAGTGGGCAGGCTGCCAGCCCATGCTGGAGCACTTCACCTCCCTGCCGCCCCTTGCCCATTAGCAAAGACGAGGTATTAAATACAGATCTCTAAGATATTTTGAAACTTATTACAAAAGTTGCTCTTCAGAAAGCAGAGTTTATCACGCTGGCTGATCGCAGGCATTGGTGGCAGAGCGAGGAGGCAATTCCCTTGAAATACTCTCTTGGCATTCAAACTGTTACTGCAGAGAAATATTAAGCAGCAGCAATTGCCTGTCTGCACGTGCTGCTGAGGCTTTTTAAACTCATCCTACAAGCAGCAGATGGCCCTTGATACAGTACCACAAAAAGAGTGTCCGGAGGCTTGCAGACTACCCAGCTGCTGGCAAGGGCTCCCCACAGCAGTGCTCTTGCTTGCCCGCGCCCCGTGCCACAGGCAGACGCGGACACCCTCTGTCCCTTCCTCTTCTTCTGGATAAGCCACCTGTGCTGCTTTTATTTTTCTTGTTACTGAAAAGTTCCCTCTCACCTCCCTCCCAAGAGGAAGGCGCAGGCAGCAGGAGGAAGCCGGGGTGCTGGGCAGCCAAGCTATACATACAAGTAGTACCAGTTCAGAAAGGGAATCGGTTCCTTGTTGCCCTCCACACCCTCCGTACATGTATGGCCACGGAGGAAAATACAGCCAAATGATTGCACAGTAACCCAAGAAACCCATTCAGGCTACCTCAGCTTAGAAAGAAATACCAGAGCAGAAAAGGGTGTGTAACACAGCAGAGGCCAAAAATGTTAATATGTAACTGTAAGGAGTTTTGTGAGGTAAGTACTCTGGTTTGCTTTTAATTGTCTTTAATAGTTAGTCGATATTATAACAAAAATCAGTTTAGAGAAACAAACTGAAAGGAAGCACATAAAGAACACAAAGTTATGCCCAAATGTCTCAATCTAAACTAAAGCTTTTTTATCTGGTACTATTGGAGGATGCAATGGAAGCCGACATTCATGTAACAGGTTTTACAGAGACAAATTATCTCAGAAGTAACTGTTTTACATCTTGTTTATTAAGAAATTCTGCAGGCACTGCCTGTACTTGGAACGGCCTGCTGTGTGATCCACTTTAAGGAACTGAGAATATACTTTTTAAAAGCCATTTTTTAAATTCAGCTTTACAAATTGGAAAAAAGTTACTATTAAAAAACTATAAGGCTCAATGAGTGAGTTTTTAATCCAGAGAACTTATTCATTAGCAAGGGAATCTACTTCTGGTTGTGTTTGGGTATATTTTTTCTTTGTATCTTAAGTGTCCCCAATTTCAGATAATTGGCTGAACTCAAATCAAGCACGCACAAGCAGCATTATCACATTATCTTGGTCTTCAGTGCCTTTTAGAATAAGGAGAGCAGAGTGCCACATCCATTTCCACTCCAAGCCTGCTTCATCTACATAATGTTAACTTGATGGAACCTACAGCAGCGCTCATACTTCCACCACGGTTCTGGTCATTTCCAGTAATGGTCCATTTGAATGGCATCATCTTTTGGACTGAAAAGGGAAGGGAGTGGGGCGAAGGGAATCAAGATGTTTCTTTGGCAACTCTTACATATTGGTGGTGGAAATATCTAAGGTTTTATTATTTATCATATATCCTGCGTAAAAAACCAAGGCTATATGGTACAAACAAAGGGTCTAAAGAAAAGTATTAAACCTACCAAAAATGTAGAACCTCAAGACTAAATATTTAAGTTGCAGAGAGAGGAAGTAGTACCGCCAGCCACGGACCACAGCGCTCTGTACACACAGACTGATAAGAGGCTTAAAAATCATTGTCGGGGCACAGAAGTGTCACCCTGTGCATGTATGTGACAGCGCTGTTCCTCTGGAAGCTGCTGCAGACTGGCACGGGCAGCTGCACTGTGAAGCACAGAGATGCAGGGGCACCTACACCAAGGTTTTACAAAGCTCAGGCTCCAGCTCCTGAAATCCCTTTAGTACAAAGCTGCTCTACTGCACTAAATTGCTTTTCAAAGCTCTGATCCACCGCAGAAAGTTGTTAGGGACGGATACTAAGTAACTCGCTAGTTACCACAAGTTTAGACTTCAGACTTTGGTAATTTAAGACTTTCTGAAATTATGGTTTACTAAATCTATATATGGAGTTCAAACTAAAAACTTCACTGCAAAGCTTTCATTTAGTCTCCTTTAAGTGTGGTTCTGGAAGGAGCTGGCAGGTCATCCTATAATGCGGAAACAGACACAGCATTTAAAAATATTTAAAAGCCATTCAAACAGCCTGTACATTGTGAAACATGCCTAGAAGAAAATACCTGTCCTGCTTCTAAACTAAGTTTTCCATTTCTGCAGAACTTCCAGATCCGCTCATCAATCACTATCAGCTCCATTTTACAGTTCAACAAATCAGCTTTCTTTCACAAAACCTTCAGAACGTGAATACAGACTGTTTCAGCACAGTCGCAACCAAGTGAACTTTTATTGTTTATTTTCAGCACATAGCTGATGAGGACCTGAATTACCCCACTGCTGATTAAAACGAGCCACCTGACTGTATCTGATCTGTTAACAGATGCAGAGCCCTGGTTTGCAAGCAAACATTTCAGTGGAACTGGTAGAAAATGGTGGGCTCCAAGAAATATTTGCTAGAGACATGGAAGTGGACCTAATGGCTTAAAAGTAGAATCCAGGTATGTGAATCTTTAAGACTAACACCCAAGAGGAATATATGCTCTACGACGTCAAACCTTATACTTCAGAGATTTTATTTCGTTATCTGATAGCATAAAGACTATGCTGGAGGATGTTCCAAAGTGGTTAACGGCCATAGTGGCACAGGAGGATAAGGACAGAGTCAAGCCAACTTGGCTGGAACTAGAGCCCGGCATTCTGCAAAAAGCCAAATACACCTTTCAGCTTTACTTGCTGATAAGAGCTGCCGCTTCTTCACTGACTGTGCAAATTTGTTTTGGTTGTTTGGGGTTTTTTTAATTTCATTTCATTTTCAGTACACGGATAAATTTAGCGAAATCAGATTTTTCACCATATAACTGGATTTGAGTTGCGCTTCCCACTACACCTCTTAGAAGACCCTTAAGAACACGCAAGAACCCACATGCTCTGCACGGCTTAAAGAACAAAGCTACACCAATGCCCCTTACCGATCTGTAACAAGAAATGTCTTTTTCCAGATTCATATTACAGAAGGGAGAACAGAC
>NW_008824053.1:7127480-7127790 GCF_000699105.1 Pygoscelis adeliae | reverse complement strand
ACAAAGGTACAAAAATGCTTTTTTTTTTTTTTTCCTTGAGGAAAAAAACTAATCAAAAGATACGACGCAAAATAGTATCGCTGTATTTTTCAGTGTGTTGCATAGGTTTAGATGATACTTTCCAAAAAACTTCGTGAAAGAACCTGCGCCGCCCCCCCCTGCGGTATGTACTTACTACCGCTGCCTCAGGAGGACACGGTACACGCGCAAATCCAGAGATGCGCAAACCGAGTTTCCCGTATACAGAAACTCACGCGTGTACGGGTAGGAAGCATCTATATTTTTTATCGGCGCGTTATATACATTCACG
>NW_008824053.1:7100826-7126951 GCF_000699105.1 Pygoscelis adeliae | reverse complement strand
CGGCCCCGGCCCCGCCGCCGGCGCCGCAGCCCGCGCCGGAGCGCAGGCAAGCGTTTGGTTTTCTGCCGGGGGGGAAGGTTTTGCTCCTCCGAGATGCGGGAGGAGACGAGGCACGCGAGCGAGACCTTCCAGCACCCCAGGGCGGCAGCAGCCCGAAGGGTCGCGCTGCCCGGAGAGCCCACCAGAAGGTCGCATTTTGGGCAACAAGAGCAAAACCCAAATAAACCAGCAGTAACTTCCGTGAGCAGACCGGGACAGTACGGACGGGTACGCGTGCCACTTCCTCCCAGCTGTTCTTTAAAACACGGTACAAAAAGCAAACAAGATCCACCTCACACCCGACACAGAACCCTCGAGGCTCGTGTCGGTTCCAGAGGGCAGGACCCAGCACACACGGCTTTGCTATAAAGGACAAGCCAAACTCAAACGCAGAAGGTGGTACAAGATCAAATTTACCTGAGGATCATTGCTACCCACCGGAATCATTTACTGAGAGCAGGCATATACCCAAGGTGTACAGAGCTACTCACGGGTCCGCTTAGAGCTGGAGAACTGGCAGAAGAAAACCTCTGGCAGAAAGTCTCTGCTCCACTTCTCAGAAATCCTGGTGATGATTACAGCATGAAACCTAGACAGAGTGTTAAAGGGCTAGGTGGAGCCTTGCACGTGAACATTATAGATGAAATCCCAAACAGCCTCCACTCCAGCAGCTTTTTCCTGTTTTATCCGTCAATAGAAGGCCCCAAAGTAAGAGCCCAAACTCTTATCCACCCTGTCCCCCTCACTTGAACGCTCACCTTGAAGATGGCTCAGAAAGCTTTCTTCTCCTCCTTCGTGCCTGTTTCTTTCCAATGCAACCTTCTCACTGCCTTTCTATCCATTCCGCTCCTCCTTTTGTTAAGTCCTGTAAGCAATTAGCGAAAGCTTCCTATTCCCAGGGAACAAGACAACCAAAAGTAACAGCTTATTTTCAGAACACTTTGCAAAAGCTTATGCTCCAGTTCTGCTTCCCTCACTGTGCATCACCTCCTTAGCAGTTCGAGTGGGACCACCTATCAGTCAACAACTGTATTCAAATCTGTATTAATGCACAGAATTAAGAGTCAACATATGCCAGATTTCCTGTTCAGTTTAACCTCCGTGGAATAGAGAGCCAATGAGAAGCTCCAGCAACTGCCTCTTATCTTTTTTCCAAGAGGAAAAAAAACCACCAGACAGATGGTGAAGACACAAATTGTTTTTTTCAATACGTTAGTGACCTGCTCTAATACGGTAGGGCTGAAGCAGCAGTCTAGCTAGCAAGCAGCTCATATGTTTAAAAAAAAAAAAAATCAATACTGGACAAGAAAGCTTTACGATTCCATTATAGAAATTAAGTCTCAAAATCAGTAAGAATTTTCTACGTTCCTGTGGTTGATAATACTTTCCCTCGTTCCCTGAGGGTTCTCTCACAAACAAGTATTTATCTGATCAATGGCTTTGGCAGGTCACACTCGATGTCCTACTAAATTGGAAAGCAGCAGTTTGAGTCAGAGCTTAGGGGCTCCTGCACCGTGGCTCACAGTGCCAAGGGTACGGGATGTACCTCACCTGCTTTAGGGAAGAGAGGCGCTAGACCTCAGAAGGCGATCAGCCTATCACACCAGTCATAAAACAGAAAGTACTTCCGCAACACGCTGTCCTACCTCAGAGAACACTGCAAAAAAATTGAGGAGATAAAAGAAAAAAAAAAACCAAACCACACCACCAAGCCCAAGGACTTGCCCCGCTTCAGTTAAGTGTTGCCGATTCATAGCCATTGGCAATAACAGCATCTCACAACCACAGGAGATGCAGAACTCGCACACTCAAGCAAGAGCCCTTGGAAGCACGTACTACCCAACGTATTTGCATGCCCCATCAGGGCAATACATACTGGAACGCGTTATATGACTAATTATCCAGTAACATAGCATTAATTATCTGCTTCTTCTAGGTTCAAGCCTTTAACCTAAGATTCCCGTAAGTACTGGCAGAAGGTAGGTCAGTAAGAAAAATACAATTCATTTTCAGACGTGCTGAATTTTGGTCCTGTTTACTAGGGAACTGTTAGAAAGAGACATTCCAGAAAGCTGCCAGTAAAATGGCAGCAAATATGGAAAACACCAGCACCTTACACATAACAAAGTCAAGATTGCACACTGTATGGGCCAAGAAACTCCGCCAGCCATCAGTTAACGCTGATCACTTCTGCGGTCTGTGGAAGAGCACTTGGCTTACTCAGGGCCGCAAAGCAGATGCTAAAAGACTAACATTGACCCCAACAAGTTCTATACATGAAAAATTGACTCTTCTGTCCTGAGTGGAAGACAGTAATCCTCTGTTCTAGATCACGCAATTAGCATCTGTTTGATGAAAAGGCAATTACAGAAAATCTTTGCTAACAGTGTGAAGTCTTGGTTATTGGTAGCAATTTAATTTTTACCCACAAGCTGTAGTGACAGCTGAGGCCACAGCAAGGCATTGCTCACACTGGGATGGGGAAAAGATTCTCTGTCCCAAAGACATTTCAGCAAGAGAAGCATTAAAGTTTGCAGAGCCTGGATGCATGGAAATACTGACATGAAAACCATCTCTTCTAGACATCTAGCTGCAGCCTACGCAAGACAAAATGGCATTCATTTCCAACAAAAAAAAAGCATTCATTGTCAGGAAGGCAAATACTAAGGGGGGGGGGGGGGGGGAAGATTTGAACAACAGCAAATCTTTCCAGACCTCAGTCACCGCTGCTCTTACCCGATGGCCAGAAATGCTGCTGGAGAAGCTGCAGTTATTAACCTCTCTTCTTTAAACATCCCAGAGGAGAGGCAGAGAAAGAAGACAGCCCTATTAAAAAAAGGGCTGTCTTTCCACCTACCAAAAAAGGTGGGAATCCAGCACTGGTTTTGCCCCTGTATCCACACTCCAGGTTCACAGAAAGGGGTGGGGCGGACACAGGAAATCTGGTCTATTTTTCTGCTGCCCTTTGGGAAAGTATTTATTCACATTTAATTCAAGAATCGATTATTTTCTCTCTTGCCCTTCATATCAAGTTCAAGCCAGTCCGTGCTATGACCAACCATTGCATCTTCACGGCTCGGAGGTGACTACTACTGCTGAGAACGCTATAGTGGCATTGGATTCTTCTAACATCTGCCCACTGCAGGCTTCATGGAAGCACTGCTGAAGGTCTCAGATGGTACTGTAAACTTCTAATATCTTTGCTCGAGGACAGCAAATCAGGCTTTTATATCTAGGTCTGCAGGTAAACATGTAGTTCCATTAACAAGAACACCCACTTTAGACAACGCTGATAGCGAGCCCTTCCTTTCTTAACAGTTGAGTTTTTGTTCTCCTGACTGCCTGGCAGCATCAGAGCATCAATTTTCCAAGTTCTAGTTAGTTTCTGACCATCATTTTCCTACATTATGGTTATCTGCTATCAAAGACTCCTGGTCCCCTCCGATACTCTTCTTCATGCCAGATTTCAAGGGGATGTAATGCAGTATTTTGAGGCGTCTTCTCTAAGAACGGCTTTCAGTAAGGCAGGATCTTGTTCCAAGTTTTACCAGCATCACTTCCTTCTCACCCCAAACAAAGCTGCCACCCACCTTATTCATACAAGGGCAGCATTTCAAATTGCCTTTGCAATTTGAAACACTAACAAGCCAGAACTTGCACAGGGTCCATCATTAATAGTTGAGGATGCATATCAAGACCACAGTCCTAGCCAACACACTCTGAAGTGAACATCATCTGCTACAGACAACTTGCTTTTAGGGAGCAGATAGCCCCATTCAAAGTGGAGGACCTAATATAATAGTCCACAGTCAGTACCACTGAAAGTCTTCAGAAGCACCTGTGCTATACTATACTGGAAGTGCTTTAAAGCTACCAGAAGTGCTCTGTTCTCATTGAAAAAAAATAAATTCTAAAGGTCAAAGGGAAAAAAACCCCTAGCACTTTAGGATGGTCAGCTGTAGAGACGCCTAGACAATCAACTGAACAAACCAACTGCCAGACTCAGTTGTTACATACTTTCTTCCACTTAAAATGTGCTTGAAACAGAAGTAATTTGGCAAGTCAACTCCCTGGCATTGTTTTTGCCTGAATTTGCTCTCCGGGTTATGGCAACACAACAGTGCAATACAAAAAAAAAAAAAAAAAGAAAAAAGCAGCAATAATCTTTTCATCATCCTTCACATGATGCTTGCTATGGAAGCTTCCAACCATGCAAAAGTAGTATTTACCTATAGCTAAAGTAGTAAGTTTAATTTGGACACGGTACACATCAAATATTGTGGATATAATAGAAAAGACTCAAAGCCAAAAAAACACCCAACAGACTGCTTTTGTTTTTAGCAAAGCTGGTAAAGAAAAGATTGTGATCTATAAATGGTGTGTGTTAAAATGATACACAAGAGAGAACAGCATTTAATTTGCACTTTTGTGCAGCTCTGGAGTTTTACATAAATTTATTTCAAGGAAATGAATTGCGCCAAGTAGAAATTACAGTCTCAATGCCAAATACATCACTTGAACCGAAAAACTCTTTCCTTCTCCTTGACTACTTTATTTAATTTTTTTAGCATGGAATTATTTTTAAAAAATTATTTTCACGTATTTCTTTTTCTTAACAACAACAGTAGTTGGTTCAGGGCCACTTTCCTTCCTCCTAGAGGTGATTAGCAAACAGAGCTCCCACAGAGACTGCTCAAGGATCAGCCTTCTTTAACATGACAGAACTTGGGGCAAGAATAGAGTCCTTCACAGCTCTCCTCCAGATGCAGCTTCTGGGCTCTCCTCCTGGTCAGCCAGCTGATGTCACATGAGCAGCTTTTCTTCCCCCAACACCTTAATTAGGTAAGATTAGTCTGTTCACAATGAGGCAGGTCCAGATAGTGGGTTTCAATTTGGAGAATTATTCTTCTCCATACAACTATGCTTTCTTTGCATATTAGTGGTGAATTTCAATGTGTAGTCATCAATTAATAAGTATCAAGTTGTCATCACTCTGTTGTCTGCAAAAGAAAAAAAAGTCACAATTTTTCATTCAGCAAGAAATGCAATAAGAAGCATTTACCCGTACAAAACCAAGCTGAGTTTTGATCCTTCTGTTCTGTGCTCTCCCATTTCAGCATACAGCTCCAACACCTGCACTGGGACAATCAAGCAGAAACTGCTATAGTAGCAAAAGCTCTAGATTTGCACTCCAGCTGCCAGGCTTGTGCCTTCAGTACTCTGCAGTGTATTACAGTAAAGCGTATTTATTATGCTCAAGCATAATCTTGAGCATAAGATCATGATTAAAATCTCTTATCCTGCACAATGACTTGGATGTGAAACCTGAAGCTGTACCTGGCTGGAGTTCTTATTCACTAATTGGCTTTCAAGTGTCTGCAGCAACTGCTGGGATACCTGCCCATCATCATCTCACATGCTCCTTTTTGGCTATGAGCTTCCCCTCTGCCAGAGTATATCAAAAGTATAAAGTTACATTTCACAAAAGCCTCAGTATGTAAGCAGACAAGTATCCTACTGCTAAAACAGGATTTGTTACGCCAGTTGGGATTGAACAAGCGTTCACATTCAGCTCTGTTCCTTCTCCCATAGCCTGGCTTCCTTGCACAGCGCTCACGACCATTCGGTGCACAAGCAGGAATTCTCCCAGACTGCCTAGGGACAGTGACAAGATCCCTCCACTCTCGATCAGGGATTCAGAAGCATGTTAGGTTTCCTCAGAAACAGAATTCAAAGAATAGATTTCCATACCAGCAAGCACCAGGTGAGATGTTCATCTCTCACCAACACCAGCTTAAAAAGGACCACTGCTAAGACCTCCAAAGGCTTGAGTTTGGTGGCAACCAGACATTTATAAGTGTGTTTCCAATATTCTGACAGATGGTATGGAACCAGTTTGCCTCACAGACACAGCATAGCTTTGGGATTAAGTGCTGGTCCCTGGCTGAATCACATTATCTTGCTTTCTCCTACTACTCCCAGCCTAGTAGAAAAGCTTTTTAGAAACAGAAGACTTGCAAAACCCTAAGAAGCAGAGACTTAGTTTGCTCTTGACTCCTTGGTAGTTCCATGTTATACTCTGCAGTCCTCCCATCAACTTCCACCAGTTTCTGCATGGTAGTTTTCGCATGAGCAAAACACTTAAAACATGCATTTAAGCTCAGAACTGCCACCCCTGCACCATCAGCAGACTAAGAATCTAACACCAAATAAAGCACAAAGAGGAACAACAGACTCCAAATATTCCACGGGCTGAATTCTGGATGCTCCAGCATTTGTGAAACAGCACTTTGCAGTGAGAAGCTAACTGGTGTACTTCGGAGAAACACACTCATTAAAAGCACCCTACTGACCTCCTACAGCAGCAGATGAATGGCACGGAAGTCCGTTCTTTTCTGTAGCCAACACTGCCGTGGTCTTTTAGAAATTCATGTAGATCTGTTACTGGAAACCCACTTTCTTGGTATTTCTGAAAGAGAAAGCACGTTATTTACAACGCATGAGAAGTTATGGGCACGACGTGTTCTAAAATTTCCTCTAGAGTGTGATAGCCAAAACTGGACTATTTGGTTCATTGGTTCAGTATTGATGTAGGGGAAAAAAAAAAAAACCACCACCAAACAAACCACCCCACCCCCCATACAATCCCATCCTAGAAACACCACATATGTAGTTAGTGGGACAAAGCAATCTATAACTAAGTAAAATCCATATTGTTCACAGATTCTCTTACATTTTGTTTGCTGTCCATAAGACCAAGCGAGTGATCTCAAGTCATACAGGCACCGATTCTCCCTGGTTCACATCAGCTGCTGTGCTCACTGTGAGCGCTCTGGGCTCATTCTCCCTAGGAAACCCACTGCTGGATTTGAAGGGCCCTAATGTGGATATTCAGCATCGCCATGCTGAAGAAATGTTCTGCAAAACACCAGTTCGGCACAGGGAAATGGCTCCCCATTGACCCACATGCAGCGCTCAGAGGAAAGAGTAACAGTAAAACACTGTTTCGCAGGTCAGACCACCCAATAAACGCGGAAGCACTGACAGTTAAGTTGTATTTTGAGATGCTTAGAAAGTGGAGCTCTTGCTCGGTCTGGAAGTTGTGGTTCATGTCAGACTAGCCTTATTCTGCTGGCCTGTTTATCTGACACTAAGACAAGAAAGGGACGAGAACTGAAGAGCATGATCCACATTGCCTTCCCACTGGTTACTGCAGCTACCAGGAGCACAAAGGAGAGACAGCACTAGAGGGCAAGAACGAAAGGTAATTACCAAAAACTTCATTTCGCTGTCAGCCAGTTTATCCCGGAAATGGATGGCACAATTTTAACTTACATGAGAAGCAGTGGGTCTTTCGGAAGACATTTCCTTTTAACCACTCATTTCCGAGCAGCACATTAAGCAAGCCTGGAAACCTAAATGAGTTCAGAGTTATCTTCTCGGCCCTTACCACACTCCTGCCAAGGGGATATTCGCTGAGATGCCAGCAAACCCTTCCTGACCTCAGCTTCTGGTGCCACGAGAAGAAACATTCACTCCAAACAACACTTATCCGGCTCTGCAACTATACTTAAAAATTGACTCTTTCCACTCATCCTTCCACTTAGGTTTCCATTAGCTATTACCTTTTTGAAGCCAGGTGAAGCAGCAAAAAATACAAAACAGGGACACACACTAAGGATGATTTTTCCAAACCAATTATTGCTTAGTCATTTGGATGACCACCCAGTCACATCCTCCCAATTTCACCACAGACTAAGCTAGAATATTTTAATAATCTCACCAGTCATCATAACTAATGCTAGACAGTATGGTGTTGAGTGAATAAGAATGAACACAAAACTGATTAGAAGTGTAATGGGGAAAAAAATGTTTTACCTTTATGGTGTCATAGGAGTCAGTAATGAGTGCAATAAAAAGGCTGAGGATCATGTATATAAACAGACTAATGAAGGAGTACAGATATAACCGACTGAACACCCACACCAGCGTGCTCTTCTGCTGGATTTGAGCAAATGTTGCAAACATATCATCTCCGTTGACCAAAGAAAACAGACACTCAGCCACCGTGTTCAGATCTTCAAACTAGAAAATAATGAGTACAAATTATTAATAGAATGTGAAGATCAATCATCCAGATTAAAGGGAAAGTGAAAGTGTTATAAAAACAAGAGTAATTTTGTGGGTTTTTTTGGGTTTTTTAGAGTTTTACTCATAGCAGAAGAAAAAAGCCAACCCAGTGAATCAAATGCTACCACACTTTCTTTCCTGGTACACTTTCTGGTACATTCAGACCAAAACACACGTCAGTAATAGAACCATGTAGAAATATAATCTTGACTAAGCGTTATACATTGACATCAGAAATAAGATTTATTATCAAGAAATAAACTTGTGATGCTCAACAGGCAAAACAGCCAGTAACTGACCACCACAGAAAGTTCAAGTTACTGAATTTTAAGCTATTTCAGACCTGCAAGAAAATTCCATTTTTTGCCAAAGCATGTAAACAAAGTGATTTCACAGAATCTATACAGTAAATCAGCGGCGGTATGCTGGGAACAGAATCCACATCCTCTGGTTACCCAGCTCTGCAGCATTACTGGAGTAGGGGTAATTAATCAATATTGTATTAAGAAGTTAGAGATAGCATACAGCCTTCAGAGCTCAAATGGTCTAAACTAGATTTGTCTTGTGATAACATCATGCATCTGTCATTTGGAAAACCCTGAGCTGTAGGTAAAAGCTATAGCTGTACTGTGAAGCAACTAAGCACACCCTTGGCAAAATCATGGTTTCATTTCAAGGACATCCTCTTAAATTCCTAACTCCGTTTCCCTGAGCTGGAACGTGCCCTGAGGCTAAATTCCATTCTGCGAACAGGTAAGCACACTCCCACCATCGCTCTGTCCCTCCAAATAACTGGATTTGTTAACTGTGCTTTATTGGACAATATGAATTAATGCACAACGTTTTAATGTAGCTATTAACAATGAAGTAACATGACTACATTCACTTGAATTGCAGTCCTATATTGAAAACAAGATGTCAAGAGGCGTATGTTTGTAAGGAAAACATTGTTGCATATGTTGGTCTGGTCTTACCTATAGCTTATTTTTTTGTTATTATTATTTTTATTTATTTTTAAAGCCATTATGAGACCCAGCAGCACATTTTCTGAGAAGAAGGGGTACGTGGCGTGGGTAATTCTTGAGTAACCCACAAGAGCTGATGCATGGGCACAGAGAGAAACCTGCTAAGTATTGCTCACCTATAAGCCCCTAGATTGACATAACACAAAATCCCTCTCTCTGGCTGTAGTAAAAGAAGGAAAAAAAACAAATGTACGTATGTCTATGTTTTTGAACTAAGGCCCTCAGAATTTTTGAGCACAAGGACCTCTTCTCCTGTGTACCTGCAGAGCAGGGAAGGCTCTTCCCATTCCTCACCAGGGACAGCTCACGCAGCCGGAGAGCCCCGCAGAGCCAGCCCCGGGCTCCGCCTGCTCCGCGCAGTGCCACGCTGCCTTCCAGCGGGGTACCGGGGAACTGTCAGCAGCAGGAAAAGCCCCCACAACCACAGTTGCTTTCCTTGACATCGGTCTGTGATATTTAGCAAGAGGTAACGTTTTCATAGATAAGCATGTTATTGACTACGCTTCCTTTTGCTCAGATAATTAGTGTACTCGCTGCAGGGAAGCTACGACAGTATTTATGCTGTGCCTGTTATAAACAGTTGAGCCTCTGGTATGACTGAGGATCCCACAGCATCCAGCGTCCCGTGGAGAAATGTATTGTCGTCAACTTGAAATATGTGCAGACTGAATACCTACATTTCTCAAAGGAGAGAATTACATTATGTTAGAGGAATCCAAGCTCTGGGGATGCAAGAAGCTGAAGCAAGTACTGCAGCATGTGTCTCTTACAATATATACTGTGTAACCAAGAATTGAGAATGAGAAGTCATACATTTGTTACTCATTAATGGACATCTAGAATTATCACAACAGGAACCTGCCTTTTTTCAAACTGCCACATAAAGCATCTGCTAAGAAAAAAAAAACAAACAAGCTTTGCAGGTTTTTTTTGCTTGTGTTTTAGAATATACAAAGCCTTGCTGTTGTACCCAGGTTTCAGACAAGAAGACATACCAGGCACACACTTCAATAGCAACCTCAAAAAAAAAACCCAACAAAAAAACCCAAACAACAAAACCCCACCACACACAGGAAGTAAAGTAAACAAGACAAGCATTCATCCACCCCTTTATGAGTCAAGATTTAGGAGCTGAAGTAACATGGCACAGGAGAAGATTTGGAAAAACAAGGTCAGAGTCAAGGAGATTCCCAGAAACGGTAACGGTGAACTACTGCCTCTAACCCAACTGAACTGGGATTGCCAGAAGAGGGCGAAAGAGATAATAGACCGATTTACCTCTAGTCCCCAGCCAGACATTGCCTGAATAAACCGTCCGCTCATCACAAACACAGCATTGTGTTTGAGATTACATTGAGTTCAAGCACACAGTGAAAGCAAGAATACGGTTATTTTGTTAAATGGAGCAGGCGGCAGGAGGTACATATGGATGGAGAAACACTCCCGTGTTCTTCATGTCACAGCTTTTAAACAAAAACATGAATTCAAGACCTATTTCTGCTGTTATAACTAGGAATTATACACACACAGATATTCACACGTTATTAGACCAGAAAAGGAGTACATACCTTTTCATGATAAGGTCCCAGGACAATCCAACCACAGAAAGTATAGCCAAGATAAATCATCCCAGCACAACAACAAAACCTTAGCACTTTGGGCAGTGACGCCTGCATAGTCAAAATGAGCACCTACACATCAGGGTGGAAGAAAGGAGAAGGGGGAAAAGCCACAAGTTAGAGAGACCTGACTAAGAGTGACAAATATATGCTTTAATTGGTGAATATTTGATTCCTGCCTTACATTGTAAGTTTGAAAATATCCCAGGTATCTGATGACTCCAACCCAGACAAGCAAAGTCGATGTTCCAAGTAAAATGCTGCAGACATCATAACTTGTGAGGTTCTGAGGGATCCAAACAGAGCAGGTGGTCAAGTTACAAAGCAGTAGGTATGTCAGCTTGACAGCTATTCAAGTTCCAGCAGTTCAAACAAAGAAAGCAGGGCAGTCCAATACTGAAAGGATGTTGCTACATCACAAAAATCAGACCAAAGTAAACTGCAGTTATTTAGTAAGATCACCCAAATGCGATCGTGCTGCAAATGAAAACACATTTAAGCTGATACTCTTGTAGTTTTGCACGAAGAACTAAAGCCTTTACTTTGGTTATGACACGGTTTTAATATTAGATTGAATATCTCCACATTTTTGTTTAAAAAAAGTTAATATATGCTATTGTTAGGCAAACAAGCTCTCATTCACTCTTTAGTAAAACATGAGCCATCATTTAAATGAAAAGCGAGCCTCAGGACTACAGCCCTTTCCACGCTACATGCATTTAGATCTCTGAACAGGTTGCCAGCTGTTTGGAGCCTGAACATCATTTTTACTGCCAGTGAAGTTTATAACCAATTCTACTTGCATTTTACTTTAGAAGGCTAGAACTGGTTGCAAGAAGCACGAGATACCCATCTAGCTCAAGATTTCCTACCCTTATCCCCCCCCACCTCGCCGTACAGCTGGAGGTTCTCAAGTGCTTTCTCTGAAGGCCACTCCGGGCATCTGCTCTTTGAGCCTTAATACACACGAAGCAGGAGCAGCACGTTACCTACCCAGTTCTTCCCAGAATACAAAGTTTTGTGAACACATGAATTGTTGACATACAGCTCTGTTGAAGAAAAAAGAAAAAAAACCCACACCAAACAAAAAAACAAACAGACAAAAAAACCCCAAACCCTGAAGAGCTGCCAGCTGGACAAAACATGTCGATTTCAGCAAGCCCAGACTGGGAGGTCAAGGACTAGCAGGTGACACTGCCTGTGCCTGTAGTTTGGACAGGCCAGGAAAGCAAGCTGTAACAGCCATAAGCTGTGTTTCCAGTCCCACAAGCCATCAAGACCCCTGTTTTATCCAAGGGGATGACTCTTGGTTTCCCTGTACAATATGTACTACCACTTCTTACAGAAATAACACAACCCAAGTTGTTCGGGTTTTGTCTGTTTTTTTTGTTAGGAACTGTCTACCCGCAGGTCCTATGCCAGGGATTAGGGGACTTAGCACTGTGGAAATAAGATGTTTAAATAGCTTACATGGTCTTACTGAAAGACTTTGGGGAAAAAGGGACTGAAGGCAGTTATCAGTCAAACTAACACCAGGAAGTGAAGAAATAAGAACTAGCAAAAGTAAACAAGATGACTAGTGACTATGATAGCTCACTTTCATTTGTCCCCAAGTTAAAAGACATTACACGTGGTTGTAACAAAACTAGTAGTTTACCTGAAGTATTCAACTCTCACCTTGGCTTTTATTTCCATTTTTAGGATTGACCCAATGATTGTCATCACATCACTGATAATTACCAGGACATACCATCCATTTATGAACTCCAGGCGATCAGCGTGACAGACATGACGCTTATATTTCTCAAAGAAGTAGTTCACAAATCTCTATTGACAAGCATTTAGATGTTTAGTTACAGGTCACCTTAAGATGAAAAATATGTGCAGATGCCCCAGTAGTATAGCAATGCCCCCTTTTCCTATAGTATTTGCTGGAATAATAGCTTAAAACTCATTCTCAATAGCAACAGAAATAAAAGGGGGGGGGGGGGGAGTTGCAGGGAATCAAGATTGGTTTAGGCCAGTGGAAACCAACTTTCCACAGAACAGCTGACTTCATAACCGATCCCAACTAGCCTAACCATGGCTTGTTATCCCCTTTTTAGCCCCCTTCACAAAAGTTTCTATCCACTTCCAACAGAGCAAGGCCACCCAACTTAAGGAGTGAAAAGAATTAATAACTCAAATACAACTATAAGGCAAGAGCTCTTATTTCCAGTACAGCCGACAATATCACTTCCCACACCCAACACTGCCTATCTGCTTTCACTTGCTCTTTTTGCTCATGAATAAATGCTGATGTCCCTATTCCTGACAGCAGTTTGACAATGCCTTTGCTGAATTGTGTCTTCACCCTTGTCTTGTTTACAAGCTACAAAAAGGATATATTGAACAAGAGAAACAAGTATCTGTGCTTTCATATCCTACCTATTCTGAACTCCTTTTCCAACCCCCATAAGCCACATGCTTGTAAAGTTTCTATCAATTAATGGTTATAATTGTGTTTCTGCATCAGTTTTTGGACCAGAAGAGCTGAATCTGCTGACATGAAGCTCTACAAGCAGCTTGAGATGAAGTCAGACAAGGCTAGTCTCAGTCTGCAAAGGAGGGTGAGCAGGGAGGAAGGTGACAGCAGATGGTGATCAGGGATTATGGAGGGAGAAGAAGGAAAGGACTGAAAAAGGGTGGTTCCAGCCCCAGAAAGACCAAAAAACTCCAGCCAGAGTTGGACTATATGCTGTGCTTTACATTTTCTCCAGTTAGAGCTGGCTTTGAGGGATGTTCATTAAAGCATTAATTTATGACAAGACCTCTATGGGAATTCTACTCTGAAGCTAGGTAAGGAAGAATTCATGTTTTGAAGGTGCAGGATGTGTTGGCTGTAAGCAGCACAAAGACTCAGAAGGTTTTTTGCATAAAGTCCTGGACAAAAAAAAAAAAAAGTCTCCTTCTTTCACCCTTGAGAGATACAACAAAATACTTCGTATTACAGCACTACACAAACAGAAGTGAAAACCCATTCAGCTAGCAACTGTTCATCACAGACATCTACACATCCTTTCTAGAGACAGAGATACAGTAAGGGAGCAACATCCTGCAACAGATATACTACCCAGTATTTCAAAACATATCCCTGGACAAGACTAGCAGCAAACAAGACAAAGACAACGTAAGCATTGAGATTATGAGCGCTGTACTTACTTTTTGTAGTCTCAAGGCAAGAACAATGGATCGTGTGCAGAGGATGAGAGAAGCAAAGCAACTTAAAATGACAAATCCATCAAAGGCTAGAATATACTGAGTGTTTTTCTGGAGAACTGTAAAGAGTCAAAGAAAGGAAGTAAAGTTAGTCTTTTCACATTTCTCTGAGCACAAATTGTTACAAAATGTCACATTTTGCATTTAAACACTCTCACCCCATAAATACATGGGTTATAAGAAATGTTCTTTCTGCAACTACGGAGATTGGGCCACAAGAGCGAAAAGCATGTTCACGTTCTTCAAACTAAAATAAAAAAATGGGTATTTTAATACAAGTGTCCCCTTTTTGCATTAAGTTCATCTGTCCATCTGTACTCCAACAGTGTTACAACTACATGGGGTAAAAGAAATGCAGACTTTGACCAGTACCGACATCACTAAATTAAAACCAAACACAAAAAACCTCCCACCTCATTTCTTATTCCATGACCTGCAATCAGAAACTTGTTTGACTTTCTGTACTGTATTCTTTTCATCTACAGGTTTATAAGCCAACACGTGAACCCAAATCAGGTTTTTTCCTTGGCTTACTCATATCAATTGATGAACAGGATGGGGAATGTCTTGCTAGAGAGACTGTTGTAGAGCAGGGGAAATGGCGGGAGATGTGTAACACTGCTATCATGCAAACACACATGCACCATACTTACCAGAGCCAAATACGTGCCAGTCTTTACATTCTTGAATATCAGTGTCACTATCAAAATAGATTTTGATTTTTCCACTGTGGGCTCTATTATTGAAAGTTATCTGGAAACACAAAGAGTATATCAGAAACAAGACTAACAAAATTTCATTCCATAAAAAAAACTCCGTAAGTGCTTTGACATAAAATCCATTAGTATTTGTTGGTCAGGTAAGCTTTAAGAAAGCTGTCATTGTCAGTGTTGGTGTTGACATAATTTGAGAACATGTCACATATAGCATAAAAAGCAGTATTCCAAGAAGCCAAACTTCCAGTTTAACCTTTAGAAGAATAACAATTACTTATCTCCTTCTCAGGTTATGAAGTTACCAGCTGGAACATGATACAAAATCATATTGTCCCATGGCAACACCATTTCAGAAACCTTTGGGAAGGAGGGGTAAGGGCCAGGACATGCTCAACGGCTTTTCCCTTGCAGTCTAAATATAAGGATGATGACTACCCCTTAGCTTAAGCTCCTGTTATATATAGTATTAGAAGTGCCATACCCCATATTCACTTACGGTATTTTGAAATGCATAGCAGTCAGGCAATTCACGGGCATGGATTGTCTGTAGAGCAATGCCTTTCAGCTTGAAGGAGATTTCAACCTGTATAAGCCTGAATGTTTTAAAAAGTGTATAAATATATATATATAAATACACAGAAGAATACACACATACACAAAGCAAGGAAACTGCACAACTCAGAAACCACCATATTCATATGAAAGGACAAGTTAAAAATAAAATAATCCCCACCACCGCTTTACCTGTAAAATTCAAGGTTGAAAAAAGAGGAGTTCAGTTTCAGTTCAGCCTTCTTACCAGCTAGCTCCTGTGGCTTAAAAAAGATACATTCTGGGAGGAGAAGAGGAAAAGCTGTAATCTTAAAAACTTCACATAGAAAGCAGCACAAAACTGAGATAATCAGGTAGAATGGCAAGTCCTAACCAGGCAAAATTAATTTTGAGCAAACCTATCCATAGAGAGCCCCAGCTAGTGGGATCAGAAGCAGGTTCACATAGTAAATCTTCAGATTTACAGCAAGGACTCAGCTCTGACAGGTGGTAAGGACACCCACCCACTGAAGGTACAGACAGAATCCAGAATTCTGTATTTGAACTTTCTGTGGAGGGGGAACAAAAAAAAAAAACACCCAAAAAAACCCACGCACACACAAACCCTGACCAAAAAAAACCAACCCCAAAACCAAAAAACCCACAGCCCGCTAATGACAGCAGTTGAAAAGAGCTTCCTACAGTCTACACAGTTGCCATTTCTAGGCAGGTACTAAAAATCAAGAGGGAAATAGGCAAAAGGCATGTTCATGTTCCTGTGATTGCCCCACAAAAAGCTATTGGTTTTAAACTTTACTGATTTAGCATTAGAATATAAGTACTCCACAGCAAGACATTTTTAGTACAACAATACTGTACCTGTTTCAGTAGAAACATCTATGTTCAGCGTATCACTGGAAGGAAGCATCGTGCCTTTCTTGTACTGTTGTTTACAGATTTTTAAACCTGATCCTTCATGTTCATAACCAAGCGTCCCCAGGGATATGTTCTTTAATTCCTTGTACTAGTTTAAAAACAAAACAGAAGCAGAAGTTAGAGACAGTCATCTTTTTTGCATTAGATAGTAACTTGCAATCTCAAAGTTATGTGTATCAATACAGCTTTTTACAATTAAAAAAAAAAATTTACTTTCACATAGTCTGTAAATTGAGAGTGGATATCTCATGGGAAGCTAAGAGGGCTGCTGGCCACTAATTAGTAGTGATTGGCATCCTGGTGACACAGTGACTGGCAGCCCCGTACCTACTGGGCTGCCTGCAAATGATTACCCATGTGCCAGACAGCAAGCCAGCAGACAGCTTTTAATCAGATGCCTGGCAGTAACTTCAATGCAGTATTGCTACTAACCACACACACTCCAGGGATATCTTATGTATTTATCTCACGAAGGTGCTAGTTTTCACACCGCTTGAAACTTGATTGCTTTACGTACAATCCCAAGTCACAGTTCTTATCAAATACACCCCAAGAGTAAAACCAAAGCTGCTCCCTGTGTGACTACAGAAGAGGGAAGCCACGCGTTCGCTATATAACTGGCAACCAAGGAACATACACAGAGCTTGAGCAGCCTCCAAAAGTAATTTAACCTGCCTGTTTTACACAAGCACAGAAGCAACTGAAAACATGCCTGTGAGGAAGGCACTTAACTTTTTCACTTACTCTAAATACAGCACAAATCACCTTCTTCATATGTTAAGATATGCTTGAAAACAAGGACTAGAAGTGGAAGCGGATAAAGTTATGCCAAGCCAAGCATTGTGCACGCATGGATCTGCCCTGAGCACCACCGAAGAACTCCATTCAAGGCCAGTCCTCTCCTGACTTGCCTTCCACATGTCCTTGATCCTCTGATCCTCGGGGTCACACCTCCCAGTCCTGCACAAGCGAGGCAAACCCCTGGGGCACAGCCCTCTCTGTGGTTCTTGACTCCTCGGCAGCTGAGGAGATCAATGACTAACCGTGAACACAGCTGCCTGCCAGCTCAGCTCAGCACCAGCTAACATTGTCCAAGAGAAGCCAGATAGACCCCTGGCCCTTTGAGGAAGAAGGCATAAACATCTAGTAATTCATTAGTTTTTATCATCACCTCACCTAGTGAAAGAGCTCGGGGCAGTGTATAGCACTGGGCCGCTCTGAAGGAAGCATTTACCCCCCAGGAGGCCTGAAGTAAATAAACGTGGGAAGTCAGACAAGGCTTCCCATTCCTTAAAAAAATTGTTCAGTTGGCTTTGATACAGATTAGGCCCTCTTCCCCTTAAACACGGATTTTGTTATTATGCATCATTCAGCGTCATCGTATTTCCTCCTTCCTATGGGCATTATGGCCACTAGCCCACCGTGTGGGGTACAAAGTCCCAGTGGTCATTAACAACCACATGCTCCGCGTCCAAAAGAACTGCAAAAGGAACCACCACATTCCCACCCAAAGCTCTGCCTCGCAGTGCTGCTTCAACTCCTCACAGCTGAGCTTGCAACAGGTTTAGACAGCCTGGGAAAAAAGCACGGCCTCCGGGCCCTGTCAGAACCTTATCTTAAAGTAAACTAAGGAAGTCAAGTCTGACTAAGGCAGGTCAAGTGAGTGGAAACAGTAGTTAGTCACAACTCCACACCCCTCTGAGGACATCTCCAGATCACTGCATCTAACAGCTGTCGCTCTGTCCACATGTGCTTTCAGGCTCTGCCCTCCTGACAGCGTAAAACGTGGCTCTGGGTTACTCACGCCACTTTCAAACAACACTACGAAACAGTAAAAGCAAAATTCCCATTTCCACATTTCTAAGCAGCCTCAGACAGAGCAGCCAGCAGAACATCCTGGTCCTCCAGACTCTGCCATGGGCAAGGTACAAGCATCACAACTCCGCACAGCTTCTCTGTAATAGAAGCTTCCAAATTGGACCCAGGAGAGGAGTAAGGAAAAGCTGTGTGCTCTTCCAAGTGGAAAGTATGTTCTTTTTTTTTCCCCCCCCCAGAGTGTGAAAATGTCGCAGTGGCACATTATACAAAGTCTAGAATCTCATTTTTACAACCCCAGTTTTGCTGTGCGCTATTATAGTCTTCTGTAGTATCATATCCTTCTGCTTGCCCCACCCCTGCAACCCCCATTTCAAAATAAAAACACCAAAACCTATGGCTTCTAGCTGCCCATCTCAAAATGAGACAGCATTGCTTTTAGCTTAGGAGCCAGCTGGCTTGTCTCTTCCTAGAAGGCATCTTTAAAAAACAAAACAAAAAAGCAACACTTGTCATAAAAAAGTGTGCCTCCAGGTGAACATTAAGTCTTACATGTAGAAAAAAAAGCCTCAGGAACACCACACAACACTAAAGAACCCACATTACACAAGTTTAAATCTCCTTAAAGGATATGTCTACATTTATACAACATAGACATTTTATGAAGTGACCTTTTTCTGATGCCTGTATCACACATTGGCTCATTCTTGAGGATATAAAGCTACTATTTCTCTACTGTCTTCTATCTGGACTTCACCTCAGCCTTAGTGCCTACAAAAGAAGGAAAGTGAGACAAAGCAAGCAAGGAAGGAAAAAAAAGCACAGTTTATAGCAGAAATAGTGGCAAAATTGAGAGTTCAAAGGAAGACTGAGAAAACCACTTCAACACCCATTTAACATACCAGGAGTGAAAATCTTGGCCTTGTCCAGCACAGCAGAGACAGCACGTTTGATCTGTTGATGGCTCTACCGTAGCTTAGAGGAGGTGGCCGAGGAGCAGCAAGCCCCCACACAAGTGCATGTCTAAGAAGGAGGTATAGCCTTCGCACCACTGCGACTGCTGGGCATAATGGACGGTGGCAAAACTGCTTCAGACCAAGCATCAGAGCTGATGTCCCAAAGTCGGGGAAAATGAAAGGGGGTTTAAAGCCACCTTCCGTTCATCCCACGTGAACCATTTCTGGGCTTATCGTCATCCCCAAACACAAGAGACGTTTCATTTTCTACACACACACACACCCTCTTTCATCTCATGAATTCTAAATGGACTAATATTAAATACAAAAATATTTACTGAATTTTCATCCTAGGTTTATTCACTTTCCTCCCATGATTGTAAAGGGACTGTTCTTTAAAATACCATCCCTAACCAGGGCGAGTGCCCCTACATTCCTGAAAGTACCATATTCCCCATTTTGAGGCCTCTGGCACTCACTACAAAGCTGCAATTCAGCGTAGCTGTAAGCACAAATTTTTTGAATACCATGCATAGGTATATTCAGACCCATAGCTCTTCAAAGTAAGGCCTAAACAAAGGTTCCAGTTCATGCAAGATGACTGATTTTCAAACTTTCTGGATTTCAGTACTACACACTAACCGAGTAGAATTTTGGTTTAGATTTGTCTCCAAGAGACAAAAACGCAGACATCTACACACAAAATTCAGTATACCCCACCTATGCTGATTCGCTGAAATATCAAAACTGAAATTCAAGAATGGCGACAGAAAACCAGAACCTTAGCAGAAGTTTATAGCTATAGCTTCGGCTTTAACACTGTTCATTATAAACACACACTTACCTGATTAATAACATAAAAAATGCTATCATAAGCATGCTGTTGTGTATATATACTGCAGCTGTAGTCATCTTCGTCAACTCCAGAATAGCCTTTCAGGAATAGGTGTTTAAAAGCAATAGTGTTTTCCTCTTTGAATGAGACCACCAACTGGTTACTCAAACCAAAAAAAATAAGCTGACAAAAGAAAAAAAAAAATTTGGATTTTGAACACTGGTCAAGCAGCAACATTTTGGAAACAGCTTTGAATTATACTAAATACAAAATAGAAAGGCACCTGTTGCTGTAACCCTGCTACAATAGGAGCAAAGAATCTGTTAACTAATGCCATAAGACTACTAAGTCAAGGTTACCACACGCAGGGTAAGAGAAACAGAAATCAAAGTCTCCCCCTGATTCTAAAACTTACAGTGCAGCAACTAAACAGACAGCTAGATCACTGCCACCTTTCACACATCCTGGACCAAAAACTCTAACTGGAATTTGCCAAAACTCTTGTTGAGGATGCAAATGGCAGAAGAACTAACCTACAAGTGCAGCCTGCTACCCCAGAAATGCCCTGCTTTGCTATGGGACAAATTCCTGCACCTTCTTCCTACCTCTGGCATGGCACGGGATTAGGGCAAACCTATGCAAGACTCCACAGCAACAAGAAGCATCACGTGCCTGACCCAGGTGCTGGTTAAGGAGGCTATAATAAGAAGCAGCAGCAGACAGCAGAGTTACTACTCAGGATTTGTATTGCCCTACCATATGGATGCTCCCATTCCCACCACCACCAAGGAAAGCATATAAATGGAGCCTAGAAGCTGAAAAATCAAGTGACGAGAGTTTCTTCACAGGCATAGTAGCAGGAGGATATCCCAGGCCCCAAAGAGCTAACTCTTCATCCTAGGTTCAAACTGCTTACTAACAGCAAATGTGAAACTGTCTCATTACTGCATGGAGTTTCCAAGCCCTACAAGAAACTGGCAGAAGTAGGGAAGAAGTAAGAGTGAGAAACTGCAGGCAAAAGAACTTAGAAATCCCCCAAAGCAAACAGGCAGGCTCCACTGACATCCAAATTCCCTCATTCAAAACAATGGAAACTGGAAAGCACACCTATTTTTTTCCCCTCTTCACTGGAATACGTCATCTTTTGTTCTAGACAGTAATTGCTTAGATCTGGGCCAGGCTAAATGAATATATGCAGCCAGACTATTTAGTGCAAGGCTGTTTGGTTGTACAGCAGAGTCACAGCCAGGACAGAGAAATGGGGGTGTCAGCTCTGCCGGGTATACACAGTCTTCAGATTAAGAACCGAATCTTCATACTTTTAGCCAAGTTCTAAATCAACTATTTATATCTTCAGTTGACTGCAAAAAAAAAAAAAATCACCGAGTGCTACAAATAAATCTGCAGCACTCTAGCTAGTATCTCTAAAAAATCAGGGATCTTCCAGCTGCAATACAGAGAAATAAAACACACTCAGCAGGGTTTCCTCAGGGGACTCCCTAGGGGATTTCAGCACAGCACTGGAGTAAAAATTACTCCCCATACTGGGACAGAAGCCACTTCTGCTTTCAGTCAGGCACAGACACCCCAGCTGCTGCACCACACTGAAGAAGCCACAAGTGTCATGACTAACAGGCTGACATCAGGCAGAAGCAGCTAGCAGGAGGCTTAACTTATTCCTAGGTTGTCCTTCAAGGGTCTTGCCCTCACTCTGAAATACAGAGATGCTTGTTGAACCTGTTTATTTACTGTTAACTCGCATTTGAGACCTCCCTGCAGAGCAGCAACACATTTTCCTTCAGAAACTCTATTTTCCTTTTCTGGCTGACTACCCGCCTGCCATCGGAGCAAGACCCAGGGCTGACAAGAAAAATCTTAAGCAGCAACCCAGAAAATCCTGTGGCCTTTGAAAGCCAAGCAGCAGAGCACCCCTTCTGCTCACAAAGGATAGTGGGAGAGTAGGACAGCAGACAGAAAGATTACACGTTCGGTGACTCCCCCAAGAATTTAAGTCAGTAGGTTAGGATAGATTGAAAGGACTGAACCTTTTCAGAGCCACGTGAAGTTATATTTTGTCTCATCACTCACACACAAAGGTTATTGCCCTGTATTCGGAGAGAGTGCAATAACCCGCATCTGAGGTGCAGCTGCCAGTAAAGCAAGATGGGGCAAACCTGTCCTCTTAGCTTACCGACGCTGTGCTCGCACCGCCCGCCCCTCTTCCCCCCCACCACACACCTTAATACGCCCCCTGTTCTCAGCAGCTCCAACACTACGGGTAGCAATTGTGCCAGCACTAGTGTAAATAACCTACTTCACTCAGCCTTGCCTAGACAGATCGACCACTGCATCCCGCTCCCGCCTGCAGACAGAGCTCCGTCAGGACTCTGGCACAGCACAGCAGTGGCCAGACCCCTGTGCCAGCGGGGCCAGGGAGCCTGCCGCGTCTTTCCAGCGGGCAAACGAACAGCGAGAGCGGTCAATAAGATACAGGGACACGTAAGCCGGGGTTACGCGTCATTCTAGCGGGCAAGGCAAACACAAACCTGGAATCCTGCAACTCAGCATGTTTTTAGGAGTTGTATATTTAGCTGTACTTGCAGAGTGTCAGATGTCAGTCCTGCATCGCAAAGGTCCAGAAAAATCATTTCTGCTTATACATGCGTCCCATTTTGCTTCCCTTGACCTCCAGTCACCATTTCTTAGTGGACTGTAAATTAACCAGCTACACTGTGATACCAGTGGAGTTTAAAAACCTCCCCTTTCTTTGCCTCTACCTATCCAGGTACCCGACTGTTTGAAATGCATCATTTGATGCCAGAAGCGAGGGGCACGTCCGATTCCTGTAGCCCAGCCATCCCCATCATCACCAGAGTCTGTAGCATTTTCACATTGAACACGTACATTTCAAGTTACTGACTAGACTTCAAGAAATATCACTTTTGAAACGGTCCAGTGAAACTATAATCTACGAACACAACAGGAAGCAGAACACAGAGCAGCACCGTGACAGCAAGCCTGAAGACTTCCAAGCATTGGATTTAGTTGGAAGAGTAACTTGCTTTAAAGTGTTATCTTAAAAACAGCAAAACACCTGGCCAAATACTGCCCCAAAATCTTCAGGAGGCTTTTGTAACTTAGTTTATTTTTACCCCTCGACATACCTTTCATACTACTTTTTCTTTCTGGACTGAAGCAGCAAGTTCAAGTCAGTAACAAACATCCAGGGATGGCAAAGGCCCAGAACCACAGACCTGCTTCTCCTGCGCATCATTGCTACGCTTTCCAAGAGTAAAAGGCAGAGGAAGGATTACCTGTGTAGTAACCATAAGTATCTTCAAAATCTGCAAAGCCAGTTTCCATGGTATTTGACGTCTTGCTCTGTATTTTTCACAGGGGTTCATGAAGTAAAACTTCAAATCCTCTTTCAGAGCCGTCTCGTTTAGATCTAAATCTGACTGAGCCATCGTATTTCTGCCATAAATAAATACGTTAATTAGAAACCAACAGAATGCTTTGGCAGACAATTTCCACATATCGCAATTTCACCTCAGATCTCCACATGACATAAAAGGTCTGTAACAGTTTTCCGTTTGTTTGTTTTACAGCAAAATGCAAGAAATATTTTTCCCTATGATCACATCATTCAATCACATTAGATCATCAAAACACAACATTTACACAGCTATTTCTCAGGAAATAGGCATTAAATAAGAGGATCTGTAATAGTAATAGCAAGTCTACATTTATCTCTTTCTTAAAACTAAATATTTGAAATAAAGAGAGGCCACTGTTAACACATTTCTCTGAATAACCCACATTCTACCACCAGAAAAAGGTGTCTTAAAGACCAAACAACCAGAGCAGGCTTCACAGCACGCTTCTGTTATGAACATGCAGTTTTAAATGCCTATGAGTTTAGCCTTTATTTATTTAAATATCTGGGCATGTAAAAAAATCAGAGGAACAAGCACAAAGGACTGCTGTTGTAGGTGTCTTAAATCACTCTAAGTTTCTCCCTCTCCACTGAGCGGGACATTGAAAACTTTCCCCTTCTCCTAATCTTTTTAACCCTGTTTTCCAGTACCGTAACTGGCAGAACTTTCCTACTTCACACAAAGATCAGAACCAAACTTACAATTTTTTTTCCTCCTTCCATGTGTTAAGGTAGAGCAATCATATCTGAAACTGGCTACATACGCCGATTATCAGTCCCATTTACCGTGCAGAAAATTACTCCCCATGTTCTGAATTTTATAAAGGATAACACTTTCTCTCAAGGTCAAAACCGAAAGCATCATTGCCGAGTTTTCAGATGCATTCTTACTTCTTTTGTCCTCACCTGTCTGAAGCGTATAGGTATTTAAGCCCAAACTGCAGACCACAAAGCACATTTGACTTGCTAGAACCAGCTATCTTGTAAGAAGAGAAATGAGAGTTAAAAAACCACAGTAAAGTCAACACCGTGGTGCTTCCTCACAAGAGGAAGTGAAAAAAAGCACACCAAACCCAAAAAATAATTTTTAACATTAGAAGCTCAAAGGTTATCTTTATTACACAGCCTTAAATCAATCATTCATGAAGATGATGGGAGGTAGGCTGATTTCGGTTTTGAGACAGGAAAAACACAGGAAGGTTTGTAAGAAAAAGAAAACCGTGGAGTACATCCATATCTAAATTTATAATAAAAACACACTGGACTAGTCTTAATAATGTTTAAGATATAAAAACTTTGAAAAATTTAAATACATCTGACAGAAAAGCATATGGTAATTATAGCTGTGAGTGTTGTCTAAGGAAACAGGTACATACACACTTCAATCCTGCACTGACACCCAAAGACATCGCTGCTCCTGTAGCGGCTTCTCTTGAACGGGCAGCAGCGTTTGTGTGGGTACACAGTGAAGACCAAACCCAGAATAAGAGTCATAGGAGTAGGTGGGAAAGAAAGAGGAAACAGAGCAGGTTTAAGCTGGATCTGGTCAAGACTTAAAGCATGAAAGTATGACATAAGAACCACTCCAAGACTTCAGCAAAATCCTCCCATAAGCTTCCAGTAAAAGCATATCTGAAGTGACAGATCTTAAAAAAAAAATCAAACAGCAAACCTTATAAGAAACACTATTTCCTCTGATATTCAAATACATACCGTGGAAGACATGGGGTTTTTTTCCAAAGTTGTCTTTCAAGCCCCTACAGCTATTCTAAAAACTTGACGTTGACTAATAACGATACTTTCAGTTCTACACAACCCTCACTTAACTCCACTGGCTAGGGACTATTTTCACTGATGCCTTTAGCTTCCTTTATTAATTAGGTGTAGAAATTGTGAGCAGGAAGTTCAGCCAAGGAAAGCAATGTACCTTCTCAGCTTAAGAGGAAGAGATGAGATTCAAGCCTATATCACTGTTGGGCTTTGTCTTCCAATAAAGAACAGGCATTCCCTGGTGTAATATTCACAAAATAATTCATGTGGCAATAAGTGAAATACAGTAATTGTTTTCTAATCCATTTGTTTCTAGAGTAGATTCAAAATAACATCCAAGTAAACTGCATTAAATCTGCAGAACTAGAACCTTCAACCGAAGCAACAAAAGTTAAAAAGCTCTGAGTGATTAGTAGTGACTTACCGCATTTAAAACAAACCATCGAGTTCTACCAAATGTTTATTAGCCTAATAATCTAAAAATAATCCAAGCAAGGCACCTAGCTCAAGAAGGAGTAACAGAACAATTCAATTCAGACACAGTAGTGTCATTAACACCGCTCAGTAAGTTTCCACGGCATGTTTTGTAAAGCACCGATACAAGCAAGTTTTGTGAATGAAGACTAACTCTACTACGCGTGTTTAAATGCATATCTAAGTGTCATTAAGTGTTGCGCGTCACGAATATAGTTGTTACTAATTCAATTCTAAAAGCTGCATTAGGATAGCCACCACTGCAATGCTGTACCGGTAGGACAACCTGTTGTTTGGATAATGTTTTGTAGTGAGGCACTTCAAAGCGCAGTGTTCTAGTCACGAAAGAGGTTTCAACGGTAATGGCTACCATTTACAGCTACCTACTTATAAAATAAGCATTTAATACGTAGCTCTTCACCTAGCAGAAAACGCACCATTGAATCAAGCAGCTAATAAGCTACAGGGCACAGATTCACTTAAAAAAAAAAAAAAAAGTAATTCACTACAGGAGCAACACTAACACTGTCCATCAGAGACCCACATCAGGAACATTTATCTACTTGAGCTCTACATCTTGAAGAG
>NW_008824053.1:7081791-7099749 GCF_000699105.1 Pygoscelis adeliae | reverse complement strand
GGAGGTCCCTCTCCTCCGCCACCTCTGCCTCTTTTCCTTCGCGGCAAAGCCACCGGTGCTCAGGCTCTTGCTAAGCGAGATAAGGCTCGGTGGTTGCTGCGGTAGGCAAGGAGACAACGTGCAGGGAAGGGTGTCAGGTTAAGATTAGCTACCACAGAGCTGGTCGTTTTGCAGCCGAAAAGGTACTTGGTTCCTCAGAGGATGTGGTTTAATGTGGTTACTCCAAACTAGGGTGTTCAAAACAGAATGCAGGCTTGTAAGAGGCTCCATTGCAGCAACTGTGAGCTCTCCACCTGCCCAGACGGCGGGGACGGGCAGCGCGGGACTCTCACTTAACGCTCTCAGATGATGCTGTGTTTGGTTACGGTCACCCTGTTTAAGGGAGAAGAAGGAACAAAAGCCCAGGCAAACATCTATGTGCAGTTACTCAAAATTAGCTGCGGGAGCATTATGTCAGCTCATGCATGAAAGGTTTCTTAAGGTGTCCTCTGAAGCATCTGGTATTAGTTACTGCCTCAGGCAGCAAGGTGCCCCCGACAGATGCAGTCACAGGTTTGGTCTTTTACAGCAGCATCTGTTTTTCCCCTCCATCCACCAGAGATAAATTATGCCTTTACACACTTTTTTATTGGAAAGGTATGAGCATATCTGGATTTGATTTCTTCCCCTTTTGCATGCACGCTGTTTACTTGACAATATGCTTCTATCGAACACGGAAACCGGTCCTTAGAAACAAGCATGGCCCCCACCTCCCTCTTCCCCTCAGTGTAACTTCATTCTGCTAAGAGATCTGAGCTCTGCTGAAAACAAGAAGTTCTCACTACCTGGGCATATGCAAAACATTGGCATTGAAATGAGCCTTGGCTGGAAAACAGCTGCTGCCCAAGTTTAGCACCCTGCAACTTATTTTCATGAGGAAATACTGACTATCGGTATTTTTCAGGCAACTCTTTCTAGAGCTCAGTAAGAATCAGAACAGAGGAACTCTCTTACCCCTCCACACCTTCTTGGACAGCACTGAAAGCCCTGTTTTCCTTAGGATGGTGTTTTTAAGCATAATGATTTTATCTGATGCTTTATCTGCTTCTTTGCTCTCCCCACTTGCATTTTACAGTTCTGTCTGTGCCTGCTTAATTGTATCAGCATAAAGATACCGATGTCTCCAGGATGCGGCTTTACATGTGTTACTAGCATTGCTAATGTTGAGATTACTGATACTGTTGAAGTCATGAGGGTTTTTTTTAGAATAAGATCATTGTCACACTTCTTTGCTCTGCAAGGCCAGAACCAGCACATCATATCTTGACACAAAATAAGATTAAAAAGCCCCACCATACACACAACAGCAGCAGCCACAGATCTCCTGGCAGAGCTGCACTTCATCTCAAATGCAGCCGGTAGGCTAGAAAACACAGCATTGACTGGCTTCTTCTCAGATGAGCCAAATAGGCAGATGAAGATCCTGAACACCAAGGATCAAGCAGGTCAGAAATCTGGACAGCAGGCACTTAGATTGCCAGCAGCACTACCAAGGAGAACAATACATAGTTTTCTTAAAAAAAATATAGATAGGTATCAGATATGTAATACAAGCAGCGTTCATTTTTCCAGTCAGAACTGGACATTTTGAGCAGGTGTAAGCCAGTAACTTGTCAGGGTACTGTTCTTCTTTCCCCCACGTAACAGCCTGCACCCATGGCCAGAAATACACAATTGCTGCTCTGCTAACTTCACAAGCAGTTGTCCCTTCTTTTCCTCTGACCCCATCCTATCCTTTGCTTTACACATCCTTCTCCTAATTCAAGGTAGCCCTTCCCCTCTGGCTTCACACTGTGACCCTGCCCGTTACTGTTTGAAGGCAAGTTGCCTTTCATCAACTCTTTCCTCCCCAAACCCACACAACTGCCAGCAATGCTGAATTAAAAGCTGTGTAGTCCAGCAGAAGTGACAGTGTGGTTTTCCAATGAATTTCTATGTCTCAGTTGATCGACTTTTTAGCTGTAGCACAAGCACGTGTCATTACTTAAAGACGCTAACAGGGATTTCACTGCAAATCAAGCTTCACAGTGAAGTTTGCTCTTCAGGCAACAGAAACCAGTCTTCAGTGGAAGATTCGTCCTATTAGGAATTGAAAGAATCTATATACGATATCTTTTGCTGCTCTGGGGTCACCCATTGTAGCTTTCCATGCCTTATGCTTATACTGCTATTTCTCCTTGCTTCTATAAAACTTTGTAAGAATTTGGTATTTTAGAGCTCTGACAAATTTTGTTGAAATTTGTTGCCAATTTCATGTTAACAGTGATGAAGCATATGCTCTGCCCCATTTCTAAATGAAATCAGACTACTACTTGCCTTACAACTGTATTGGCAAACAAAGTATTCCATAGTTGTTCACAAAATGCACCCGCATTTTCAGCAAGTTATTAATCTTAGCTTTCTCTTAACTCTGTATGAAAAAGCCTTGCTAAGAAGTCAGCCTTCTGCACTTCAGTGATCTTAAAGCGCTTGCCATCCTTGCCAGAATTCCTTGCACAAACTATGTTACACAATAGCGATGTGCACATTATACATTGTGTGTTGTTGGAGATCCATAAGGAGTTTAATGTGTCAACAGAAAACATGGTCGCTTAATATTTGCTTTTCGAGGCAAGATTGCCTTGAATCTCCTTGAAAAGCTTCAGAAATCTTCAATCTTAGGTGACTGTTGGAAGACAAGGACCTCAATACAGGAAACTTTCAGATGCTGTGAATAATCTGTTCTGCCTACCCCTTGCATCTGGTTTGCCTTTGCTGAATTTGAACTTCACGTAATGTACAAGAGCACTTTTAGTGTAAGGTTTAATACTTGCTTATTTGTTTCTATGGCAAACTCTGAAAAGCTGTTAAACAGGATCACACTGGCAACAGGTCCTCACCAGAGTCCGCAGGAACTATCCTGACTACAGGAAATGCAAGTTCACACACTCCACGCGCTGCTTCATGCCAGAAATTGCGTGCTGCTATTAAAACAAAAAAAAGTTCCTATATTAACCTGGCAACATATTTACTCTTACAATGAATACTGACACACCCAGTACTTACTGCAGCTGGAAGTGTTTATTGTTGCGCATTTACAATGTGTAAACATTCAGACAGAACATGTTTAGTGTCCTCCACCTTTGTGCACAGCATTATACGTTGTCACATATACCTACAGGATTGTTGCTCACAAATGCAAGTTATCTAAAATATGCTTCCCTTTGGTTTTCTATTCTGCTCCCAGACTGAATAGACTACAGAAAATAAGGCATCCATTAAATGGCATCACAAGCAACAAAGTATAAACACTAAGTTATCAGAACTGAACTTTTACAAGATCTAATGTTTCAAACAGCCGCTGACAGTACCAGGTTCTTAGGTTGGTAGGAAACATCCAGTTTCTAAAGCGTGGAGAGAGATGACTCTGAGAGGCATATCTATTAAATACATATGCATTTAACTTAGTTTAGACTTCAGGTTTACAGACTGGTGTACCAGAGGAAGATTTCAAATTAAAAAAATAGATATTTTGAAGTGCTTTTGTCTGACTTTTCCTTTAAAAACGTAAGGTCAGCACACTGCAAAGCTGAAGACTGTAATTGATCCTGCCCAGCGCTGGATATAGGAGAACATCTACATTTCTCCACTCAAATCACCCCTCAAACTTCAGTTCTGGCCTGGCATATCCCTGGCCTCTCTGAGAAGAGACTGCCACTTACATTAAGTGGTACTCATGTTTATAGAAATATTTAGTTTATGCTTTCAGCCATATTTGAATGGCTTGTGCATCAATTCACTGTAATGTCTCCAGAAACAAGTTACACCAAATTTCATAGTTTTAGTTTATGTTATGTTTACTATGAGTGTAAATAAACAAAAAATGCTGAGGGCTCTAGAGTGAGCTTTCATTCATTCAGTGCCGGGTCAGCCATAGCTAGATAACGTCTGCAGTACTGAGGGCTAGGTTGGTGTTCGAAGTTGCAATTGTCCAGCACTATTTCTACTTATAGTTGAAAGTTACTGCATTTCTAGTCTACTCACATAAATCTAGCCAAGTCGCTGAACACAGACAGCTTTTTAATGCCCTCTGCATTCTAGCAGAATTTAACCGAGGAAACAAATAGAACAAATCTAATAAAAAAGTCAAACCCCCACAACCCCTGAACTAGCAGTGCGAGTGCCTAATCAGAAAGACTGTAAGTTTATCACAAGCTTCTGCCACAGGCTTACACTGTTGAGAAAAGCAAATTCAGGCTTTAGGTATAAGGTTTTCCACGAGCTCCACTGTCCAGTTCTTGCAATGTGTGCTGCTTCAAAGCCTCCACGATACACTCCCACAATCCATTAAATATGTTCACTAGGACCTGTACAGGAGAGGGGGAAAAAAGTTACCAGGTACTGCATCAAAATAATAGTTTCATTCTACAAGGAGCCTTAAAGGTGCATCTGAACTATTTAATTACTCATTTGACATACACTGATATGTCAAATAACTGCTATGAACCACCATGAAACATTTTGAACATGTGAAAGAATTAAGCTTTGTGTGTCCTGTAGGACCGCATGGCTGTTTAAAGAGCAGAAGCCATAGCACTGGTAACAACATCCCACTCGAGATACTTATTTATTCCTACAGATCATTTGTTTCAAAGTAAAAGGCCACAGTACTGGGCTAAAGGAGTGACGTCCAGTATGTGCAGGCAACTGCAAAGTCAGCCCTTGGTCCAGCTTCTAGAGCAAGAAACACGCTATTTCCAGTTTGTAACACTAACATGCATAGTATGAGGCACGCATGTGGATCAAGACATTTTGGACCAGGATAAAATCATTGAAGAGTAAATAATCAGTTCAGGAAACAAGGCTCTGAAACCAGGCGCTTAAATGCCTACAGCTCTGAGCCCAGGGCACTGCTGGCTGCCCAATGCCCCTGAAGAACAAATTGCTTGAGAGTAACCAAGTTTTCCTTTTCAAATGCTCTTCCAGAGTCCTGATCCCCACCTCCAAGTCAGTGGGAGAAGTATTACATCCCCACCCTGTCCCGCCTCGCGCTGGGTTTCTTGCCTGGTTAAACTGAGAGGTGTGTGCAGAAAAGGAAATATTAACAGTTCAGTGCCCTTTACCCAGGAGTAAGATGCCCTGCTCTGCTTCATCCCACACTTTCATTTCAAGAAAGGCACTCGGTCAGAACAGCAGCTCTCCGCTGTGGACTGTCTGACTGCAGGCTCTGTTCTCTCCCTGCTCCAGAATACGCCCTCTTTTCCTCCCCCTCAGAAATATATTCTATCATCTTCTGGCATATAACAATATATCACACCAGAAAAGCCCAATACCAAGGAGCTGCAAACGCCTTTGATCTTTTTAATCAAGCTGCAAATATTTTAAGGCTCCCCCACCAAGGGACCCTTCAGCAAGCAAGACTCAAGAGTTGCTGCCAGCCAGGTTAAATATAAACCACGTAACCTGCAATCATTATTCCTGAAGAAACAAAACTTCAAATAACTGAAGCATTAAGCTCTCCATAGTGGAAGTTAGGCAATCCTTTTCCAAGTGCTGTGATAATATCTTAAACTGCATGCTATCTTACAACCTTGGCAAGCTGATTTTCTCCCCAGGTTTCAGGCCTGCTACCATTTAAGTTAGGACACCTTACTGCACAAGGTGTCATTAGAAAGAAGACACTGAATGAGTTCAGTAAGTCCTGGCTATTGCAATAAGTATAGGAAGTGTTAATGCTTGCGCATTATACATACGGGGTTCCTCAGTTACTGTATATATTATCTAACTTTCTGTACTATTTTTCATATGTTAATTAATTCTTAATTTAAAAGTTCCCTCACCTCTCCTAAGGAGTTTGTTGGCTGCAGACATTTCACTGAAGTGCCCCATTCCAGAGCATTAGAAATAGTTTGGGATTTTTGTGGGTTTTTTCCCCCTCCACTCCCCAAAATTGAAGTACTCTTCGTAAACATTATACCAGGGACATTTTGTGGTGTGTTGCTTTTGCATATACATTAATGTATAATTTTAACATAGGTACGTACCGTTACAACAACAGAAGAGAGATACAGAACTCTCCTCCTCTAACCTGTACCTGCCAGAGTGCGGTAAGTCTTTGCACTGTGATATAAATCTCTGAAGTTCTGTCTCCGGAAAGCCATCTTGCTGGTAGTGCTAAAAATTGATATTTAGTTAAACCTTTAGCAGAGCAAAACCACACAATAACCTAAATCCTCCCCAGACCACTTTTCAAACATTGCTTAAGCCTGGATTTAGAAGATTCAGAGAACTGAATATGAAATTACTGCTTTTTAGTAGATGCTTAGCTTCCATTGGGGCAGGAAATCAGATAGACTTGTAAGAAAACTGAAGTAGGGAAGGACTAAAAACCTCGTCATCACTCTGCACCCTCAAAAGTAGCCATTTTATTTATTCTTTAAATTGGCACACACTGCAAGTCAAAATATTGAGGGAGATGAGAGTCTTGACAGCACCCATCTTGCATTTTTATTCCAAACGAAGAGTGAGAGTTCATGCTTACCTTGACAGTTTCATACGTATCTGTAATGAGTGCAATGAAGAGACTCAGCACCATATAGATGAACAGACTGATGAAGGAGTAGAGGTAGATCCTACTGAATAACCAAACCAAGTAACTTTTCTGCTGCATTTTTGCAAAGGTGGCAAACATGTCATCTCCATTGATCAATGAAAAAAGACATTCGGAAACCATGTTCAGAGAGCGAAACTAGAGAGGAGGGAAGAAGACAAGGACATCCATCGCCGCTTTATTTGGATCCAAAGACTGCACACAACATGAAGATACACAGCTGTTGACTGGCTGCCTTGGATCTCTTTGTACGCCCAGGGTATGACAAGGTGCAAACAGTAAAATATTTGAGGAATGAGCAAAGTTTGTCACCTCCTGTACACATACACATTCATTTCATTCACCTGTAAACTCCTGCCGGAGCAGGCAAGCCGATGTAACTTTTAAAAGGGATAAGGATAAAGTCTCCAAAGCTTTAGTTTGACACCGGCGTTCTGCAAGATGAAAATTATTTCTCAAAATACCAGCATGTGATTGGGAGTCACGGCAGCTTCCACTTCTGACTCAGAGCTTTCATAACTCGAGGAAAGTCTGATTGAGTCATGGAAGTCAGACTCCTCAAACAGAGCAGCATCATGTTGAAGATGCGCTATTTTCATATTAAGGGAAGCCTTGACATGGAAACTTAGAAGACAACAGTAATAATCTCATTTGTTTGGAATCCATGCTGCTATTCAAGTTGTCTTTTTTCCTGTTAAGTGTATTACCTTCACATGGTATGGTCCCAGTACAATCCATCCACAGAAACAATAGCCCAGGTAGATCATAGCAGCACAACAACAGAACCTCATTACGTTGGGTAATGCTGCTCGCAGTGTTAGGATGAGAAGCTGCACAAAGCAATGCAACAGTTAGAATTCAACCAGGCATTTCTTCCAGTCCTCTTATAGCAACAAACAGAATAAATACCAACAGCACGAAGATCCCAGGAGATCCTTACATTATACTTCTGAAAGAAACCTAGGTAGCGAATGACTCCAAGCCACACAAGCATAGTGGATATTCCTAGCAGTATGCTACAGACGTCATAACTTGTCAGACTCTAAAAAAAAAGAAGAAAAAAAAAAAAAAGAAAGAAAAACAAAGCCAAGTATTGTAACAACTGACAGGTTCTAAATTGCGACTCTCATTACTACAAAGATCTGTTAAGAAACATTGTTTTCCTTGGCAATCTCTCCCATCAAAAATTAGTTTGGCACAATATGCACATTGAAGAGCAGAAGTCCCACCGAAGAGCAAGGGCACTTTCAAGTGTAACTCATTTCACATGCCTTTACATATGGCTGTTTGTAAAATAGATTCTGACAAGACAAGCTTCATTTGCAAGGCCAAGAGCGCAGCTGCACTGCAGGTGCAGAAACACCCCCTCTGTACCTGCCTCACTAAGACCTGCAGAGTGGCACTGCAAACATTTTTATGTTGCTTCCAGACCTGCGGCAACTGCTTCTGGAATCTGCATGGACAGATTCCCCAGAGCAGCTTGGAAATCTCTCCTCTGCATCCCAATGGACAGTGTAGACGTGACTTTAGAACCGCAGAGCAAAGAAGGTTCTTCCAGTACGTAGGCAAAGCGGGTTTTAAAAAATAGCATGACTTGTCAGCAGAGCTCAGATAAATACTAAGGAGGATCTTGTTAGGTAGCCGGGAACTGTGAAGTGTAGAAAGTTATCAAGGAGAAGACTAATTAGCTTCTAATTAATTCTAACCAGAACTTAATTTATATTTTTTTGGCACTTCACTGTTTTTTTCCACCTACACATACTGGCCTGTTTTCATCCAAGTTAGTATATACTCTGTTCCCTGAACTGCAGCTCTACTCTGAAATGGATCATGACAGCTTACATGAATAGGAAGTTTTCACTGTTTTCTGTTTTTATTCCTCTAAGAGTTGGCTAATCTTTTATATTAGCATAATTCATTTACAGCTTGACAAAAACCAAATTTAGGCTACTTTAATATGAACTTATTATTCAGCCATTAACTTTCATACAGTAACATGGAACACCATCTTGTTATTATGGTCCACAAGCCTTGCAAAATGAAGTGAAATGTAGCTGTAGAGAGGAGTTTTAGTAAAACACTCTCTTAGAAAGGAAACATATATAAATAGATGTATTTATATATATAAGATACCAGAAACCCAAATGCAAGATCTTACTCCAATCTTGTTCTCGTCTTTGCTTCTCCCAAAGCAGGATGGAGTTATCTCTTATCTTAGCCAGCTTCCTCCTAGCTTCTTTCTATCCTAAGAACTGAGTTTATAGTTCCTAAGGTAAGATAGGGCAATTTGTACAGGGCGTTTCTGATAGTCAAGCTGTTACCAGATGGATTTCAGACCCATCCTTTCATCATTACTGTCCAAAGTCTGTTGTGTTGCAATGTCACACTTCAAAGTCTGCTACAGATTTGGTGAAGAACAACATTATCTGAATATTAGAGTGTTTCAGGATAGCATATTGTAATAATTTTTCCTCCCTAATTCTGGCTGCACATAATACGATTTTAAAAGATTTTTTTTTTTCCTATATCAAGTTTATTTTAGAAATTGAAGGCCTAGAACCTGGCTGTGGCTACCTGTGTGGTAGCTGGAAACCAAAAGCTGGGAAAGCAGCAAAGTGATGTTTAAGAAAAGAGTCTCTGTGTTGGTTAAACACTTGTTAAATGGGGAACAGAAAGTTAAATGCTAAATTTTAAAAAAATCCATCAAATAAGCAAATATAAGTGGTCCTAAATGGGGAAGAGAGGAATTCAACAGTCTTAAACTTTCACAGATGAAGTTCATTTTATTCCTTGGAATCACAAAGGAGCAAAGATAATTAGAACTAGAACATTCGGTGATATTTGGAGTTTTTAAATCTTGCAACTGGAAACAACACATCTCAGTTATAATTCCAGTGGAAAAGATAGAGTTCTAAAATTTCATGCCACTCAGAACCAAGTATAGCCAGCCTAAAGTCCTCAGAGAGATTTAAACCTAGCTGGGACAGAAACAACCAGTTTTGTTTCCACCTGACAGTATAAAAAGCTTACCTTGGCTTGTATCTCCATCTTTAGAGTTGATCCAACAATAGTTAAGACATCACTGACCATAATCAGGATGTACCATCCATTGACAAATTCCATTTGATCACTGAAAGATACTTCTTTCTTATAATAATATAGGAAAAAGCTTACAAATTCCTAGGGGAAAGGAGGAAAGAAAAAAGTTAATCAGACTTAACACAAGACATGAAGACTTTCCAAGGAAAGAGTTACACCCACCCTTTGGAGCCGAATTCCTTTAACCACTGATCGCGTGCAAAGGATCAATGAGGCCAGACAAGTCAATATAACAAAAGCATCGAAGATCATCATGTAATGAGTGTTCTTCTGTACTGCAAGAACAAAAATGTACATGTTTATAATCAGACGCATTTCATCTTGTTGACCATCTTGAGTATTGAAGTAAGAATCAAGTTTTGATGTTAACTATGTTTATACAACTGAATTAAGAAAAATCTTAGCATTTTTCCCACAAAAGTTTATCATCTGACACATTTTCATGAGAGACACAAGTGCATCTGCACTACAGAGAACACTTCAGTTAATTTAGGAAGGTTGATACCACATAAAAAATATACCAGAGTGTGAGTGCTTCTTACAGCCCTGCAGAATTAGAGGTGGGAGTTGTCCATTTTACAAGCACTGGAATGGCCTTTGGAGTGACAGAACTTGTCCAAAAAAAAAAAAAAGAAATCCCGGGAACTTAACAGTATGTATCTTCTCTTTGAGACCAGTATTTGACTACCAGATAGGCTTTCTGTCCTAGAGCAGTGCAGATAATTTGCACTGCTGCTCAGCTAGCAAAGACCAACATTGAGCTAGACATGAGTTCTCCATCTCTTATGTTACTAAAATTCATATTCTTGATTAACTAAGGTCAAATTTTGCACCAAGTCTACCACTAGACCTCTTTTTGGTTTTTATACCTATCATACAGCTGAAACTAGATGAGACAGTATAAGGGTTAGATTTTTAACGCTGAGTGATTGTTTGAAGAAAAAAATTGAAATAAATTAATGCTAAATTTGTAAGAAGGTGCAGCAATTCTCCCAAACAGGATACTGAAGTTCTAGTTGACTTCACAAACTGCACTACTCAGAAGAAGCCCGCCTACTTCTTGCTTATACCAAAGTCACTAACTCGTGTACTGTTGCCATTTAAGTTGGTTTTGCAGTGTAGTCCAGAGCAGCAACAACTTGTTATTATCCAGTTGCAATCATTACCTTTGTATTTTTCCTTGGCTTTCAGAAAATAATACAGGGTACTCCAGGAGATGATTTTGAAAACTGTTGTAGAGGCGATCTACATAGATATCAAATGTGGATCATTACAGAAGCCTGGTATCAAAACCTTCTTGTACTGCTGCACTAGCAATCTGTTAGACGTAGCATGCCATCTGGTGTGCATTTATAACATGGCAGCTAGTAAAGCTAGTTGATACAGAGTGTTTAGTGGAACATGTATATGCATATGTGGTGTGTTTTGTATTCTCTGATGCATTTCATTAAATTCCCCCAAATTAATTCCAATCTGGATCTTTAAAAAAAGCCAAACTCTTTTTTTCACTACCAGCTCTTCATTTCCTAATGTACGCGTAGCAAAGGGGAAAGTGGCAAAGTAGAAAAATAGACCTGATTCATCCTATTGCTTACTTCAGGAAAAAATTAAAAAATAAGTGGAATTTAGAGTCCTGGAAAGCTTCTGACTTTCAAAGAGATTATTTTCTCTAATCAAAAAAGATTTCAGACAATTTTTTGACCAGACCCAATAGCTGCCAACAAAGGGTGCTCTTGTGAGTAACTATTTAAGATAGATTATTTAACCATACCGTGCATCTCAGTTACACCCAAATACATGCCAAACAACATTTAAGCAGCAGCAAGAAGTGTTTCTAGCCATTCCACTCCAGCAAGCCTTAGCAACAGTGCTTCCTTATCTTTCCTGGTGCTAAGTCCTGAAATAAGAGTGAATCAGTTTCAACTTTCCACCACTATCATGTGTCCTTCTGTTGCCTGGTGCTATTTTTTGCGGTTCACAGCCCTACCTTAAGCAATGAGCAGCCTAAGTTCAGTAGCCAAAGCTAGAAGGGTGCACAGTGAGGTGTGGAAAAATTTTGGTTTGACAGTATCAATGGTGCAAGGTTTGAGAACTGCTAAGGAAAGTAACGGTGTGGCTGGGTTCCCAGGATCTCAGATCAGAGGTTGAAGAACAACAATTCTTTAGAAAATCAGGATTTAGAGCGCACCCACTAGAGAATGCATGTCAATAGTGCCTCATATTTTAATAAAGAAAAAAGTTGACAAACATAGTGCTAGTGTGGCAAAAGTTTAGCATGAAAATTTGAACACATTTATGTCACTTACTTGATCCAGAAACATGCCAGTCTTTACATTCCCTGATTGCTATGTCGTTGTCTAGACTTATTTTAATTCTTCCACTATGGGCTTTATTATCAAACACTATCTGTATTAAAAACAACAACAAAAAAGTGCATGTCTTTTTAAAATTAAGCCATTACATATGTAGCACACTGTATTGCTAAGCTTGCATAATGATTCAGAATAATTCTCTGAATTAGGGAGAAGTTACAAAACTTGTTTAAGCTTAAGGTAATTCCAGTTTATTCAATCAAATGCTGTCAAAGTGAAAGACAAACCTGGTGAACCATCTATTTGCCACAAATTGCTTGATCAACTAGATACCAGGCGAAATTCTTTTAAACTACAGCCTCATTCCTCTATGATCTGAAAACAACCTTTCCTAGAAACATCTCTCTAAAGAGAAGAGGTTTATGCTTTCGTTATACTTCAGATGGATTAGAGCACAAAAGGCAGTAAGCCAAGCAAGTGCTTCAGGACCACATCACGAGCACTCAAAGCTTAGCCTCCCACAGTCACAACTGGCGGTTATTTACAGGGTACGCTAAGCCATGACACAGTAATCCAGACACCACTGAGGACCAGCCAATGGTGCCCAACACTCTTGAGAAAACATCTGCACTGACTGTGCGTGGTAAACCAGCAAGAACGATTTCTCATTTTGAACAGAAAGACACGTGGCAGGCTTCCACGTACCGTCAGAGTGAAATCGTAACAGTCAGGGAGCTCGTGGTGACGAACGGTCTGGAGGTTGATCGCCTTCAGATTGAACATGAGCTGCACCGTCACCAGTCTGCAATAGAGCTTTGTATGAGCTTTTCACAGGGAAAATGCACAAATACCCCAATACAGGAGGTGCTGATTCCTCCTCACCTGTGGAAATCCAGAGTGAAATTCAAATTGTGCTTTCCCACTGTTGTGTTGTCTAACAGCATCATTGGCTCAATGTACAAGCAGTCTGCAACGGATAAGCACTCACAACAATATCTCATGGGTTATCACGCTCTTTAACTGTAATCTGCCTTTCCCACTCCCGAGGCTGGAAAGAGCTGTTGACTACACCAGGCAAGATAGCACGCTTAAGCGAGGAGTCATTTGGGAAGTTAGCCGACAAATATATTGGCTTTCCTGAACCAGCCAAGTTATTCATCATGAATTCATAGGGAAGGCTCCTGAAATTAGCCCGAAATACTTGTATTAGATGATCATCAGTGCTAACGGTTCATCACTTGTTTTGTGGCAGTAGACATAAAGGACTGTTACCTTGGAGGTGAGGGCTAGAGGTTAGTTACATCGTAGTTTTCTTGCCAGTTTTGGCTGGTAGTAAGTTCAATATAGATCATTTGATAGGACTATACAATACTGGATGTTTGTAAGAATTCATCATAAACGTAGGGTCCCTCCTCACAAAGAACTGATACGATAGATTAGGTTCATTACCGGTCACAATCTCTGGGTCTATATCAAAGGTGTCGTTTCCAGGACAGATGGTTCCTCGCTTGTAGAACTGCTGACACACGGCCAGAGCTGTCTCTTCTGCTCCCCTCTTCTCATAAGCATGGTTTCCAACAGAAATGTTGGGTAGCTGTAAGTACTAAAGTTCAGAACAAACAGACAAACCAACTTAGATGGCACTAAAACTATTAGTCTCTGAAAAAAAAAAACAAAAAACAACCAACCAACCCAGAAGCGTTTGGATCTGTGCTATAACCTACCTTTTTTATTTAAAAGGTCACCTAAAGAACTCGGAAACCTACACCACACTACAGCTGAGTCCTCAAATACTTTAAGGTATTTGACAAAGACGGTTAAGTGCAGGATTTGGATCTAAATACCTTTTTGCTTATTAATTTTTTCTCTTTACAACCTTACTAGAAAGCCTAATTTGTTATTTGCAAAGCACTCTGGCTCAAATCCAAGGCCTGCTTTTAGTGCAGAATTAGTATATTCATTAGTTTTAAGGATGTCGCCACAAGTACAATGCTCTGGCAATGACAGAAAACCTGAACAAGTCAACATTCTAGTCTTAAGCCACTGGCACAGAAGTTCAATTTCAGACACCATCAGGGAAGGTGGAAGAAGAAAAGGTACCCAGGTAAAGAGCATATGTATTGTATACATTGCAGCGACAATCCTTACCTGGTTTATTGCAAAGAATATCTGGTCATAGACATCTGTTTGTGTGTATACAGCATAGGTATCATCCATTCTGTCCATGTATCCTTTCAAGAAGAGATGTTTGAATGCAACAGTGTTCTCTTCTTTGAAGGCAACCACCATTTGATTGCTCAATCCAAAAACCACCAGCTGAAAAAGACATTTATATTTCCTCTTCAAAGACAAAGTTGGCTTCTGGATGAACATGTGAATCCTGTCCTGCAAACAGCCACTCTTTCATCACGCTGGTACACACGGCACTTACATGCAGGCTACTCCATTTCACAGCTGGTCAAAAGAAAGTTTGACTTTAGGAAACAAAGGGTTTCAAGAATGTTCCTTTAATGTGTTTACCAGCATCTTGGCCAAGGACTCGCATTTTCACAAAGAAAAGGATACCATCGCAAATTCAAGCTACCCATATACTGTTACATGTGCTTTGTTAGTTCAGCCTGACATTAATATGACTTGCCTTGGGGAATATCAGTGTACCTCAGCCAAAAAGGCAGGACAGGACTTAACCAGACCCCACTTTGAAGTCCTTACTCCAGAGCAGAAAAGGCAAATTGAGGACAACTCAGAAAAACAAACATCCCTCCCTCAGTTTGGGTGAAAGGTGCTTTGAGAATAACTGATCAAAACTGGGCTTGTAACAGGATAACCTCTGAAGCTGTTAAAAAAAAATATATTGCAATTGTTCATGAAAAGTTAGCATAAAACCCTGCTAGCTACTATCCAGGTGGAAAAGGTTTCCAGAAGAATGCGATGTACTGTTTGTGGGAGCTCGCAATTCTCTTTAGTGACTATTGTTTCAAATCTAGTGTCAGGAGTATTGTGAAGAAACTCATCAGAGATAAGTCTGAATCAGTAGTCTACAGATTAGTTTTATGGCCACAATGCAAACTGGATATGTAGGGTTTGATAAGGATAACTCAGTTACAGAGATACTAAAACACTCTGTGGGCAAGCTCAGCGTGCTAGGTGCACAGGAATACACCAGCAAATCAACAGTGCTAAGATTGAATTACCTACTGGCACTCACCTTCTGTGAAAAGGCTAAATCAGCATTAGTTTCTTTCTTATTTAGGTTCTTCCACCATCAAATTTTATTTTTAATCGCAAAATGGGACAGATGACAATCAGAGGATGATGATACATTTTAAACTAAAGCGGTAAGTAAGGGATACAAACATACTGCCAGATGTATAGCAAAAGAATTATTATTCCTGCAGTTTGTCCCATCATTCACGCAAGCGTGGAAACCATTCTTCTCCATACTTGCATTGTTATAGCACTGACACCACCATAAATGTAAATCACGTGCAGGCAACTCTGAAGGATCATCATCTGAGGCGTTAGAAAGATTTTATGAAAGACCTTCTTCCTCCTTAACCACAGAACTTTGAGACAAACAGTTGTGTTTTAGGCAGCAGATAAATGCGTTGTATGAAATCTACGGTGCAAGGCTGGGTGAGAGGAAGAGTGGGGCAAAATTTCTAGTTTTTTCAATACAAGAGTTTGTATACCATACGCAAGGCATAAGCAAACACCATGAAAAAGCTACCCGTTTCAGTTCTTATCACTGTGATATTGAAACACAAGCGACTGTTCCTTCCCTCGAACACAAACACACTCAGAGTGAAGAAGCTATTGGGGGGAATAGATGTATAGGGGTGCCATCCTCGGGGGGGGGGGCAAAAAAAAAAGGGAAAGAAAAAAAAAAGAGTAAAGTAAAAAGTAGAGCCCTTAAACATGGTTCCTTTCATCTCCGCTCTTAGGAAAGCTCTCTTTCAGTCAATAGTTTTAGGAGAAAATTGTGCCATCTGAGATCTAAGCTACATGTATGCAACTAAGATAGATAGTTTTGCGGCCTATCCTCTCCCTGTCTCTGCACCACACCAAGAATAGCATTTGTCACCTGCACTCCTTACTTGAATTCCCATGGGCTAAGAAGAGTCTCTGCGTCCCTAGTTACTCACCTGAATAGTAACCATTGCTATTTTGAGTAGCTGAATCCCAAGTTTCCAAGGTTTCCTGCCCCGGGCCCAGAATTTCTCACATGGGTTCATGAAGAAGAATTTTAACTTCCTTCTAAGCTGGTCTTCCAAAAGCCCCGCCTGTGACACTGACAGGTGTCGTTTGTAGCTGCAAAGATTTTCATCATCGTGAGCACTGCAGCTGCTCACAGCCGCTTCAGGATTTTCCATTTCTGAAATGAAAAGAAGTCCACGTCAGTTAAAAAACATGCAAGCGTGAATACAGTAGCATCAGATCAGTCTGCACTGACAACCTGGACTCCCAAGATGTTTATCTTCTGTGAAAGGCACTTACACATTACACTGAATTTAAGACCTTCCTCATAATATGGCACATGTTCTGCAGAACCCAGAGAAAAGTTTGGGCAAGATCTTAAATTTGCAGATAGGCTGTCAGGACATTTATTTAGTAGTGGAATTTCTGTCCCTTGGGAATTATGGAGTCACTTGCTGAAAACTTCTTCCTCTCTCACTTGCCAACAACATCATGTATGCAGACATCCTGACTCATTTCCTTCTGTGTCCAGAAGAATACCAAAAGCCTCTCACGAGCGTTCACTCTTCTGGAAAATTTATCTACTTCAGTAGCTAGTATTTTCCCCTGCTGTCAGCCGGCTGTCCAGTCCTTGAAAGAAATGGAATTTTCAAGACAGACAGCATTTTTCTTAGGCATTAGTATTAGGATCGTTCACTCTTGGAAATGGAGACCCAGCACGCCAAATTGCAATTCAGATAAACTACCTGAGCGCATTAACTTGTCATTTGGCAAGATTATATCTATTCCTTCAGCCATAAAAGACTGAATGCAAACCAACGGTGATCATGAACCAGACAAAAAGAGCAAAAGGTAATTGTATTCAAGCATCGTGATTAACCGAAGAGGCTCACGTTCTAGATCAGTATGAGGGGAAAGATTAGAAGAGAACCTTATAAACACAGTTTGAGACGTTACTCTCTGTAGTATTCAACGTGTGTAGATGTTGATCTGTTACTAACTTCGCTGACTCCCAAACATTTTATAAATGCTTTATACAGTACTTAAGAGGTAGCCAGGAATATTGTTTCAGATAAAAGATTGTTGACGTTAAGAACAGAGGAGAGCCCCTAGGTTGTGAATAAATTTAAAGATGTGCCATATTAGACAAATTATTTTTCATTTGCATAAGAAAAGTTTCTTCTATAACTCAAACAAAAAATCATCACCGAGATGAATTTTTAAAAACGTGTAGATCACAGCCGCTCTCCTCAAGCGGCCGTTGCACGCACCAGAACACAGCCTGCTTTCAGACACGATCCAAGACCTTCAGTTTCCCCGGCTGTCGGAGAGGGCAAGAAAAGTTTTGAATCGGCAGTTTAACACTAAGAACAGGCCCATGAATAGGCTGAACAAAAAATTCAGCTCCTGTTTTATCAGGTCTCCGTCGTCCTGCGGGATACTGTATGCCACAGTTGCCACTCACCTTTCTTACAGCTGATCAATCACTTCGCAGTTAAGCCCTGCTCTGATACTGCAATATTCCTGTCAATGCAGGTGCTTGATTTAAAAAAAAAAACAAAAAAAAACCAAAAAAAAAAACAACAACAACTTATTGACCTCACGGTATCGGCTTGAGAAGACGTTCCAGACAAACGTAAGACGCGGGAGGTATTTTCTCATTAACCCGCGCAGAGGCGGCGCGGGCTCCGCGGCCGAGGGTGTCACAGCCGGCAGCGCCCC
>NW_008824053.1:7061638-7079620 GCF_000699105.1 Pygoscelis adeliae | reverse complement strand
CACCGCGTAACCTGCCAGCGGGCTCAGCGCCTTCCTCTGCCCCCCGGCCTGCGGGAGGGGAAGGGCCGGCCGGCCCTCGAGGGTGGCTGTGCCAAAGGCTGGAGGGGGGGGGCTAGCGAGCAGAGCCGGGCGGCGGGAAACCCTCCCCTCAACGTGGAGCGAAGCCGCCTCAGCCCCGCCGGCAGGACCCCTCTGCCTCTGCAAGCGACCTGCAAATTCAGCCCCGTCCCGTTCCCGGTCTCAGTACGGGGTTTTGTTCCGGCAACCCAGCTCTCACGTTTCAAAGATGAGATGATTATTTGTCTTACCTTTGCTTAAAAAAAAAAAAGGGGGATAAAGTCTTACCTAGTGTAAATCTTTACATGTAACATTTCTGGTTCAAAAGTCATAACAAGGCAACATATGCTACTGTTTGCTTCCTGACAGGATCATGTTATGACAACTTAAATATCATACTTACTAAAATTATTAACAATTTGCCGCATTGCAATTAGCAGCCCTCAATTTTTCATCTGTCAATTTGCCCTGTTAACTTCTTGAAACTGTGCACTTTTGGCAGCTTTCCTGTCCACAGGCAGTATGCTTCGTAATTCAGCTACCTATTGTGCAATGAAATACTTCTGTACTCCTTTTGCTTGTTTTCAGTCTGTCCCTTGGTAAGCTCATGTGATGCCAGCTAGATCTTGTATTACGAAAGACCGTGAATAATCATCCCCTGGTCACTTTCTCCATGCCTCTCATGATTTTATTGACTTCTATCACATCCTCTTCAGTCCAGGCTAAAAAGAATCCTAGTTTATTCCTAGTACAAGACGAGTTCCATATCTTCAATCATCCACGTTAGACCTTTTCTAATTCTATTCTATTTCTTTCTGAATGGAAGAAAGGAGAGAAACAGAACACAGTATTACCCAATGTTTTAATGAAGATTTCCATTTTGTTCTCTATGCCTTTCTTATTAATTCTTAACCTAATTTTACATGTATTATACTTATCATCCCAGAGCCTGTAACTACCTCTACTGGTTTCTATCAAATAACAAAATCTACACCTGGTTCAAGTAGGCCTGATTTAATGAAAAGTTGTATGTGCGAAATCAGGTACATTCAAATAGAACTATTTGTATGCTGAAATGATTTGGCAGTTGCCAAAACTTTGGCTTTACTCCCTACAACTTCTACAATGAAGTTGTGTCCAAATATGCACAAGCATTATCAATAACACAAACTTTAGGTGTTTGTATTATTTGCTCTTTGTATAGAACAAAGTAGAATAAATTTAATTAAAGGGAACATTGTATATGAATTTCTGGAGAGATCAGGTCATTCTCAAGATGGTATTTTTAACAAGTTCCTAAATGTTTACAGACAGAAATGTGGTTTTTAGCTTGATAGTGAGACAACAACAAAAAAGCAAGTAGCACGTTTTTGATAATTTCCTTGTAGTGCTTTTGTTAAATGGAAGCGCACTCAATTCTTCTGTCATTCCAAATTGCAGTTAATTACAGTGCTAAATCAGTAATGCACACAGGCTTGACCTTAAATCGTTCAATTAGGCAACTAATGAATCATTCCATGTCCTCAATTCAGACAGCATCGTTTGTAGTACTGATAGCTAATTAACTTTCCCCTTTTGCAGTACCTAGCAACTTCACGGATTTGTTTTATAACTGTAAATGTTTCAGTACATTAAATGATTAGGAGAACGCTCTGATCTTATTTTTTCTCTTGAGCCTAATGTTCAAAATATTACAGCCATCTATAAATAAACTGGGCTACAAAATGTCAAAGTTGTCAAATATTTACTTGGGCTTTAGCAATTAAATAATGTGAAACTGTGTGTTCCACTGAAAAATTGCTGAAAAATTAGACTGAACGTATTTAATGAAGTTTTAATATAATACATTACCTACTTTAAAAAAATAAAATATATGGCAATGTTTATGACAATTGGTTTTCAAGAGCTATTCCTTTTCGTAGGTTTTGCACTCTTTAAATTAACATAATTTTAAAAATTTAATGTGATTTCCCACCTCTCCTCAATCATAGAATCATGAATGTATATAAGCATTAACGGAAAGGCATAATACATTTGTATATTTCTGGACAAATACGCGTATTAGAGTCCTTTCTAAATAAGCAATATAGAAATATCCCTGAGAGGATAGGAATGAACCAGAGATTAAAGAAATTATCTTTTTTGTCATATTTTCAGACAGTCCCCTAATACAGACACCATTTTTTTTCATGGTTTTCTTGATAGGATTTGGTACTTTGTGTAAACACTTAGGGAGTGAAAAAAACCTAGCCCCTGAGGTAAGAGGTAACTTCCGAAAATACTAGCTTTTATCTTACACATTAAGAACCATTAGGATTTCTGTTCCTTTATTTCTTTTTTGGAAGAGGAGGGGTGCCAAAGATTGCTCTTCAGCGCCTATTTCAAAGTTCTCAGCGCGTGTTGGTTTCCTGCAGGGATCACCTGGGGGTTGGTAGTGTAATCCTGTGTAAAAAAACAACTTTGCATACACACTTTGTAAATGGCTATGGGCATGATTACGCTTCCAGAGAAGTTTTTACAAGTTCTGCCTTTGCTTTCTTTGGAGGCCTTACATGTTTCCCAACCGCTGACAATCATACGCTCACAGGATGACAAATGGGCGGAGGAGATACGGTATTAGGGATATTGTAAAAGGAGATAATTACTTTGTACTTTTCTATCTGCTTTCCAGTTGGTGAGCTTCTGTGCATCACAGATGGAACCACGAACAGTCCTATTGTTTGCTGTATTCATTTACAACCCTTAAACGGGGATATTTTTTGTTTTAACATATGCATATACGTACACTCAGTCACCGACACTGCCTTCACCAGCACTGCCCTTACCTGTACAGTGCTGTGGGTACCTCTACACCCGATTCTTTCAGTAAAGGAGGAGGAACTGCATTGCTGGGAGACAATTTTCAAAAGTTTTAACTGTTTTTATAGGTTAAAAAAAACCCAACTATAAAAACTTCAATATACTTGAAGTCAGTCGAAGAAAAAGGGATGTTTTTACTTGCAAGTTACTGTACTAAACATAGGCATGTGACTTATCTCAGCCCTCTCAGTGTTTCCTCTATTCATGTGACTTAGGGTTTAGGTTACTCGGAAGAAAGAACTCAAAATTTCCAAACTGGCTTTGTTTCAGTGTATAATTAGGAAATGGTGAAGTAAGACAACGTGACTGTAATAAACGACATGGTTCATATTGTCCTTCAACTAATTTCCAAAACATCTGGCCTCTCCTCCTATCCTGGAGGGCTGTCTCTTTTATCCATCAAGGTTGGTTTCAAATTAGAGTAGTCACAGAATCCATTTATAAAATGGGTCACAATTTTTTTATATAAAATATACAAGGAGATGGATAAGAAATAGTTTTGTGCTTTTTTTAAAAAAAAAAAAGGGAAAATTAGCCTCTTAACCAACATGCACTCTAAGTTAGGTAGCCCTAAGTGTTTCAGAACTATAAACTAAGCATATTGTTCAGTGTAGAGGCTCCTTTGAAAGATTAACTGGGAAAATATATTGAATGTTAGGCATAAATATATTGTCAGTGTTTGTAGTCTTGTATTTGACACAAAGACTGTGAGAATGAGGGCAGAAAAACCTCCTAATTTTCTCCTTACATTCATTATACGTGACGTGGGTTTTTTTAATCTTCCAAAAACATCATCCCTTGAGAGGCAAAAGATTCAGAATTCTGAAACATTAATCTGTTTTGCATTGGTATTATCATTGCTTTTTGGAAAAAGCAGAAGATTAAATTGCTATGGTTCTTCAGATGGATTAATGAAGGGGGCTGTATTTGCCATAACGATCAAACAAGAGAGAAGTGCACTAACATCCCATGGATGCAGCTTGTCACCTGGGATCTGCAAGATCCAGCATGATAGAGAAAAGAGCCTGAGGATTTATAGAGTATATTTTTCTATTTTGATTGGAGTGAAAAAGAAAAACGCGTAACTGTAATAAGAGTGTCAGAGACTGTTCCCATTAAAGTCAACAGTAAAATTTACCTTGAATTCATGGGAAGTTAACATAGATCCCAAACCCAGGCTATACCACCAGGCTATAATCCATGGCCTATATCATGCCACCGGTAGCCATCTCCAGACTAAAATTCAGATCGGAACCTAAAATTATATTGCTTGCTGCTGGAGTATTTGAGAACTGTGTTACAAAACAGAAAAACACTGTTTCTCAGTCTGGGAATGAAAGACCATCCCACAGCCAGGATGACCGCTGAAATTGCAAATGCACAGGCCACGGCGTGTTTAACACTCGCACTATTTTAGGCCTTTCGTGGGGAAAGTCTCAAGGCAGAACGTTTATTTTATAAACTCACCTTTTCACCTTAAGCATCTTGACAGTAAATGGGCTGTTCACACGTGCAGGCAGACAGGCTGTCGCTCCTGTAAGAGTTCATCAGAAATAGTTATGACACAGTTCTTGAAGGTGCCGTCTCTTTCTGTCCTGTAAGTGCATCTGCTTTCCTCTTATTAACGTTAGAATTATAACAGCATCCAAATACTGTAGACGTTTTGTAGACTTTTAAAAAATGGTTCCTCTCCCGCTCAGTTTACAGTCTTAAAAAAAAGCGGGAATATGGAAGAGGGAGGACACAAACTGAGAGTCCCATTGTCCTTATCCCAGCTGAATGCCTCTAGCTGTTCAATAATAACATCAAACCATTTTCAACACTTCTAACAGAACGGGGACCATCCGGATTTAGTGCTAGCGGCTGCTATGTGTGCACCGTCCACACGATGGTGCTGTCCGGTTTGTAGAGTGGGCAGGCTGCATTGCCTTGCCTTCTTCGCAAAGGAACTGAGCCTTTTCTACGCCGCTGTTCTCATTCTTACTCTAGATGTTGGGAAGAAGGAGAGCAAATGAAACGAGAGTAGCCTTCTGTACAGTATCGACTCCAGCTGTGTGGTTGCTACGTGTCATTACGCGTACAACATGTCATTATGCGTACAACTTCTTTCCAAGTTTGTCCTCCACAGAGCTACACTGAAAAATGCACTGGGAATAGAAAAGCACAGAACTGCTTTGTGCAGCTGAGTAACGACTGGCACTTAAGGACACTGGGACAAATATTTACAACTGGAGAACGTTCACCTGTGCTCTTCCCACTGTAGCTCAGGTCCTTAGCTTTCTGTAAGGGAAACCCCTATCCTAATTTAACCTTTCACTGTTTTGGATAATCGGTTTCCATACTTAATCACCCTGGACGGAAGAAGTATTTCCATCTATTACATATCGTATCAAAATAGAGTTTATGATTTAAAATTATGGAACATACCTTTGGCTGCGTATGAAAATCTTACTATAATGACAAACCACATAAATTCACGGACCAAATTTTCACTCATACATGGCGCATTCCGTTGTCTGTTTAAAGTTTATTGATGGTATGTATTTTTCTCTAGAGAAATCTGAAAAAATGTCAGAAAATCTCATATCCGGCAAGTCCTCCTTGAAAAGTCCAAAAACCTCAGCAAAGAAACAGAAAGGTGAAAACAAAGCTAAGAAATCCTCAAAAGGAAAACGAACACAGCTTGGTATGTAAGGTACAGCAGCAATGAAACAAGCAGTAATCTGGTCTCACGTGACAGCTACCTTAATTATTTTGGGTCCATGCATTTAAGTAAACATGAGAGAAATTAGAACATGCTATTTTATATAAATAACAGAGATCTACAATTCTGATTATGGTTTTGTAACCTATATATGGAACATAACAAATCTCCATTGCAATATTTACGCTTTGTCTTGGTAGTTTAGATTTAATAGTTTGTGGTGTCATAACAACAGTATTGAATGGGAAATTGGGAGGCTTAATATATATAAAGTGGGGAGATTCACACAAGCTAACAGCCTAGGGAGAGAGCATCAGGCAGAGAGACGTGCCCCCAAGAAACAGGAGTTCAGGTGCTCAGGATCACACTGTAAAGGTACAATTATACAGCTTGAAAATATACCAAAGTCTCACAATTTAATTTTGCACTGCATTTTATTGCGTTTTTTCCTGAGATGTGCTGAGATACTATCTCACTTGTGTCATTTATGAAGTGTATAGTTAATGAAGTGTAAGGCTAACAAGCCTTTGCTATATACAAATATTTTTTTCCAGTGATCCATGCACGTTCTCAGAAAAGGTGGGAATGTACTCTTGCTTGGGTTTTATTTGGTTTGTTTCATGGATTTTTTTTCTGCCATGACAGCCACCTTCCTGAAGTTGTTTTCGCCTTTTAATCACCTTTTCCCTCCCAGGTGATTAATAGCTGTTGTGCTGCAGAGAATATTCTGCACACCAGTGCTCATCTCTTCCTGTCCTACCTCGCCGTGAGGTTTGCAGACCCTCTCTCAGGAGCTGAAGAAAGCCCGGCTTCTGCAGCACCCTGCCACCCAAAGCAAGCCTGCCCACCTCAGCACTGTCAGAGGGGACTAACGTCTGCTCCTACCTGCACACCTCCCAGTTCTGCTACTGTCTGACGCTAGCGAGCCTTGCCCATTTACCTCCTCTTCCCATGACACGATTTGCATGGTCGCTGCCCCAAGCAGGTGCTATCAGGTAGCAGTCAGTGCAGTTTTCAACCATGGAAACTGCAGCGTGAACTGCAAGATGACAGATTTCTTACGGCTTCTCTCTTATGCAGACCACCTGCTCAAAATAACAATGAGTTTTAAATCTCCATCGTTTCAAAATATGCTAACATCTCCTTAGGATACAGACCTATTTTAAAAGGCTTCACTCAGTTCTTGTGTTAAATTTGAACTGAATAGAAATTACTTTTTGTTCCCTCTTCACAGTGTAGTTTTAAATAGAGAGAGATATTTTAAATACTGCCCTAACAAGGAAGGACAGTATATTTACAGTTACTTTGTTAGGAAGACAAATTACTGATAACATCATGTCGTTATATTTCAGGTAAAAAAGATGAAGTTGATCTTTCTATGGTTGGTATAGGTAAGTGCTATGATGACTGGGCTTTAAAGTAATAGTTTTGGAATAGTTTAAGCATTTTGAAGCATCAATGTTACTAATGCCAGGGAATGAAAAGGAAAGAGTTTTTTATGAATGAGAAAAATTAGAAACTATGAAGAAATGCAGCTATTACAGTAGTGATTACAGTACCACTCTCTGAGTAGCAGGCAGTGCAGCAAGGAATGCTGAAACAGGTATGGGTTTGTAGAAGGTGTTTTTGTCTTGGGTTGAGAGGAGCTGGGATCAAGGGAAATAAAAAGCATCACAACAGAATTATAGGGTGCAAAACGTTTGCATTTAGTAATAGTTAAGCAATTGAAAGAAAAACTTGAAATATTTTAATCATTTTTTAATCTTTGATCTTTGTCAAATCATTATTAAATCTGGTGATAAGATGATTTTAGCATATCACTTGTGTTTTTTAATCATAGATATCAATAGACGTTGATTAACATCTTTTGCTTTGTAGGGGAAAAAAAATCTGCCATTTAAAAGTCACAAGATATCAAGCATTTCTTTTGGCTTATGTGCAAGAAAAGTGCAGTTTTAAGTGTGGCCATAGTTAAGAGCTAAAATATGGAATTACCTGAATTGAAATATATTCTTTTTTCTTAAACACCAAATAATGTTTTAATGTTTTTTTCACATTTCTGGTTGGATTTTTCTTCTGACCTGATTTGTGCAATTCTTCCTCAGATATAACTTAAACTGCTGTCAATGTAAAATTTATGTATGGTTTACAGGAACAGCCCAAAGGGTTATCTTCTTAATTGGCTTTTAACAGTACAGCTTTTATTGCTAAAAGCTAAAACAATGTGGCAAACTAGGAATATACGAACTAGGTAATTTTTAAAGAAATCATAAATCACTTGTCTTCCTATATAATCCTATGAGCACACGGGTGGAAGTGAAAATTGCACTCTGATTAGCATCACCAAAATGGCTAAGATGCAATTAATGAAGATGGACAATAAATGAGCCCTCAGATGATGAAGGTGTTACTTTAAAAAAAAACTATTTTCAGTGTTCCTGGAGGGACTTATTTTTGTCAGTAAGAGATGATTTTACCTCCACCTAGTGGCACGTAAGGTTAGAGCTGTAATATCTAAACTATTGCTGGGAACCTGTTGCTAAAAGCAGGGAAATAATGCTACTATATGCAGACACTGTCCGTGCAGGATTTAAACTGTACGCATGGTATCTCCTTAGTGTAAGACCTGCAAGTGTTCTTTACTTCTCTTAGAGCTTCTTTGGTCCTTTGTGAAGTTCTCATAGCACTAGGAGCTGTTGACTGTTACAAATGATGAGAGTACGATTTACTATTAGAAAAACAATGCAAAGCCTCTGATTAGATGCTACACACTTCTTACTGGAAAAGACCATTCAATAAAAATGTTCATAATAGTATGAATTCCAGTATCAGCTCCTTATGTTATAAGGATAGCTGATATGTATAGAATCTGTTACAATATAGCATTCTGTAACATAGAATTTTAGTCCTTTAGACTAAAAGATGTACATATTTTAATTCTGTTCATTACTTTGTTTTTAACTTGGACTTAGAGCAATAGAGCATTGAAGAAAATCCACTTAGACTATCTGTCCTACTCTGCTCCCTCTTGTAGTGATGTCTGTTGTATTTTTGCTTAACTTTAATGCATGCTTGTATTGTTTCATTTGACATTGAAACCCACATCTCTTTCAAAGGATTTTTTTAGCATTAGCATTTGTGGACAAGGCTGTATGCATGATTTACCATTTTAAAAAATAACATCATACGAGCTTCTTGAATAAACAACAGTTACTCCTGGTTAGGATTTTTGATGTATCAAAAAAAAAAAAAAAGATCTAATTGTTCGGGTTTAATTTATTTGAGCCATGGGAATAATCTTCTGAAAAAAATTACATAAGAATCAGCAAATTATGTTTATAAATTTTCTGTATGTTCTAGCCCTCCTAATTGCACTAGCCACGTAACCAACTCAGGACTGCGATATGTACAAATTCCTTGTTCCTTTGCTCTCCTGTCCATTCTGTCCTGTGAGCCAGCTGTGTACAGCAGAGGATGGAAATTGCATTCTGTTTTGGTGCACAGCTCTAAGTTTCTATCCTCTTTCTATCCTATGAAATTTAATTTGCAAAAGGAGGTCTAATTTTTTTGCTCCAATATATCAAAATGTAAAATATATCTGTAGTGTTGCAGTTTGTACTAGGGTTTGAGTCTGCTTCCTAATGACATCCTAATGAGGCCTCATGCCCTTGGCTAGGGTGACCTGGGAGTCCTGCAGATCAACTTTTGCAGTTCCTCAAAAGGATTAAATGTTTCAAATCACTCTGGAATAAACACTTTTTCTGAGCCTGGTCTCATAGCCAAATCGATAAGCAAAAGAAGAATCTAGGTGTTGGCCTCATTAGCTGCAGAAAGTAGAGGTCAAAAAGGCAAGCACAGGGACCCCAGAAGATAAACAAGACCTGACTTAGCCTGGTGTTACCGACAGTGAGTTTGGACCAGGTGACTTTCAGAGGTCTTTCCCAAGCAACATCCCTACGATTTTGTATTGTTTGGAAGCATTCACACAGAAATCCTGGAAATCGCTGAGATATCAAGAAGGAAAGTCATGCAATACTGACTACAACTTGTGAAGGAAGTGAACTAACGGACTGTGCATGCTACAAATGGATTGTGTATGCTACAAAATGACTAGTGAACGCTAAGTAAATCATGCTTGGTATAGTGCAGGGTGTACCAGAAGCATCACGCATGTCATTAATTTTAGCGGATGACTACAGCAGAGCGGATGCAGCGGAGGAGCAGCACTGGAAGATTTTAAAGGATAAATGTCAGATTCATCAAACATTATGTATTATGTGATAGGCTTATGCAGAGATTTAGCTTCCTGAATGATAGAGATTAAGGAGGATTTACCGTTTTGTCAGTCCTTGTTGGCTTAGGTTAGAGATGGCTTCTCAAAACATGCTGAGCCAGCTGGTCAATATCATAATTTTAGATATATCAACTTCAATTTAAGGCATACGCAAAGAGAAAAATACCACAGGTGCTGGGAATTAAGATAAAATATTAAATAACTCAAACAAAGAAAAGAGAATGAAACAAAGATGATAGAAAGTATCAGCTATTATTACAAAAGCCAGCCCATTTCAGGAGATAAAAATCCCATGTATACACGTCCCTAAATCTTTTACACTTTCCAGTTTATCAAAAAGATGAACATTCAAAGCGAACATCTGCGAGCCTTCTCACACAGAAGTATAATGGCCATCATGAAGAAGAATGCTCTTACTGTGGCAGCGGAGACAGAGCATGAGTCTGCTAGCACGGCAGTATTGCAAAGGAAGAAGAGAGTCTCTTAGGCAGCAGGATTCAACTAGCTGGGCCTATAGTGATCTTAATCACTTATAGCTGTCATGTAAGCTGGAAGGCAGAACATGTAATATGGGAAGGACCAGTGTTACGTACATACAGCTGACACACACTTAACAAGAAGCACTGTATATTATCTTCAGATTGAGTGTTTGCAAAGCACAGTTGGCGCGTCACCTAACTGCACCCCGCCTCACTAAAACCAACGAAGATAACTGCTGGAGCTAGGATAAGAAATAGCTTGTTCTGAATTAACATGAATGAACCTAACAGAGGTCAAGTGTGTAGAAAACAACAGCTATATATTCTCCAGCAAAGCTGAAAATAAATATCTGGCTTGAATCTTAGTGACCTTGCTTTAGTCTCACTCGCTTAGTGAGAAATAGACTCAACTGCACTCTGAACTCGATGAGAGGAAGATGAAAGTCCAAAATCAGAAAAGCATCCTTCTTTGGGAGGGTATTGAAGCCTCATCTAGATTAAACATTGGCTTAACATGGCACTGCTCTACAGGGAAGGACTAGAGTATATTTATTCAAGGGCTCTCTTAAATCAAAGCCATGCAGTTGTGTCCTTAATGGATTAAAAGCAGTTCATTAATGACTCTTCACTAAAGCTCTTAATCACCTGTTGATTGAGAGGGGAAAAAACCCCTCATACTAGGAATAACATATTCATTATGTAGGAAATGTTAGGTAGAGTCTTTTCCAAGATTAACAAAATGTCATATAATTTGTATTCCATGCCTTCCAACATACCAAAAACTAAGCTGAGAGATTCAGAGGCATTCTGCTAGGAAACGGTAAAGACGCAGAGTTATTAAAGTATACGTTTATGTTTAAGCAACACTCTGAATTTGTTTATCAAGCAATTTTGCTTTTCTTTCATAGGCCACCCAGAAATCTTTCCTTTAGTTTTCACTACAAAGACGCAAGAAATTTTTAATTGCCGAGTTGATGAAGATGTCACGGAAGAAAATTGTTTCAAACTTATTAAAAAAGAGGACATCATTCAGGATCTGAAAACAAGAGCTACAATTTCTGACTTCCACCCTGTCAAAAAAGTTGTCCTAGTACGTAGCTTATTTCGTTCTCACTTTAAGACTTCATGCTCTCTGAGTACATATTCTTTTAATAATAAGGTCTGTCCTTGTTTGACTCTGTGTAAATACACTAATGCTGTAATATCCAAAGGCTATAGGTCATGGACCACTGTCAATTCAAAGTTTCTCATGGCTCACCATGCACTTTTTTTTTTTTACACTAACTTCAGATTGAAAATATGCTAAATGTAACGTAAATATTATTAGTTTTGATTCTGTGAACTGGCAGAGCTTCACATATTTTGGCTTCCCTCCCCTAATTCATGGCCTATTTATTGAGAATCATTAAAACAGTTTCTTTTCTGTTTAATTCTCTGTATGAAAAGATTAGTTTTGTCCCAGACTTATTTTTACTACAAAATAAAATCCATCTGTTCTTTTCAATTAGCACATTAAATTCTCTGTTAAGACCACAAGATTAACTAGAGATACTAAATTTACACTAGTGGTAGCTTTGCCAGGCTAATGTCTGTTTTGTATGTTATTTGCTTTCAGTTTTCCACTAATTGTTTTAATTAAAATAGGAATATCCTGGGGAAGAACTCTTGGTAGTTTTTGATGCAAAGTTCCAGTACGGACAGAACTTTTACTTTGTTGCTTCTGAGGAAGCCAAGGAAAACCTTCTGAAGGTAAGAAAATCCAAGTATATCACAGCATTGTTCTATCCATGAATATTTCAGAATCTTGTCTCAAACATATACTTCAGGAACGTTATTGTATTCGTAAGCATCTGATGTGCTTGGCATGCCAGAATATTTCTTTAAAGGTTAATCTGATCATGGAAAAATACCTGTATCACTGTAAAAATATCTTTTATGCTGAGAAAGACTGAATTAAATTTTTGTATTTTACTTCAGAGGGCCAGTATAAGCCCCATGCTGCCTTTTTATCATAAGCATTAGTTTCCTCTGCCAAGACCCAGGTTTCTCAATAAGCCATAAGAATAAAAGATTATAATATATTGGGCATCTTCAAAGAAATATGACACTTATTTTTCACAATATGTATGTATATATTCTTCAAATTATTCTTTAAAATGTTCTTGAGTTCTAAATAACTCTAGATACATAGATTTCCCCTTGTGCATTGCATCATAGCAGGAGGTTTATGGGTAGATTGTATAATTTTTCAAAATGAATTTGTCACCCAGTATCAGGAGAAGTGACAATTAATAGAAAAGCAAATTGCAATTCCAGGCAGGAGGGCCTAATGTAGAAAATCACTATAAATTCTTTTTATATAACTATATATAGCAAATCACTATATAACCGTGATTTGCTTTCAAGACAACAGTCTCTCTTGCGTAGTTAAATATTAAATATGTAATGTTTATTGGAAAATTCTAATGCACAAATGAATGAATGGGACCTCACCCAATCGTACCCAGGGGCACAGTATAGCCAGACTTACTGCATTGAGACAAAAGTAAAGAATGTGTGAATAAAGACTGAAAACTGGGTTTCTAGTTCATACTTACATTTCAGTAACGAATTTTTGAAAAAGTACCATTTCTCACTGTTTGATGTCACAGCCTCCAGAAACTGCAGAAGAAAAAGACGACGACAAAGAAGAAGAAAATAGAGAGGAAACTCTGGAAGTCCATCCTTATAAGCCTCCTGTCCACAAACCTTGGGTTTCTCTTGGCAGCGAAAAGGAAGTTGAAGAAGAATCTGTTAAAGACACTGTTACAAAGGTCAGAATCAACAGATGTTAGTCAATCAAATAAATACCAAAAAAAACAAATTTATTTTAAGTTCCTTAAAAAAGAAAAAGTCAGGAAACTCAAAGTTGCAATCCTAGTTTTGCTTGGGGTCTTTCACAAAAACAAAAAAAAAGAGAGAAATAGAGAAATAGCTCAACTTTTAACAAAAACTGAAAGTGCTGCAGAAACCTTTTTTTTTTTTTACAACTCTGTTCTCTTTAAATCCTGCAAATAAAGCATGTGAGACTGCATTGGACATATCTACTTTTCAAGCTGTGAGTTCAAAAGTCCTGATCATCTTTGGTCATTAGCATCTCTGCCACTTTTTGCTCAATTTACTACCTGGCCAGATTACAAGTTGAGTCATTGTAATTACGTTCTAAGGACCTAGTTCTGTTTCCATGGAGCCCAGTGAACTCTGTTTCATTATATGGATGGCATTTAAGTAGCATGCAACGCTTTTAAGGGCTCTCTACCTCAGAATAAATGTTACTGACTACAGGTATTACAAGCTGACTTTACAGAAGGACATATTTGATTAACTACACCTACAGATTATACTGAGAAAATTATACATCTGAAAAGTAGATCCACTCACAGCTGTCACCTAACTTGTAATGTGTGGGGCATCTGCAAGAATTTCACTGTCCATCAGTGATTTTTACTCAATACCTAAATCCCTGTGCAGGGAAGACTAAGTTTTGATAGTTCTCAGCAACTGGACATCTTGCTTATACTTAAAAAGATGTCCGATTGTTCTAAAGCTAATTCACAGTCACTAAATTTAACCCACATTCACAGTCCAAGTATTCTGTATTCTACTTTCCTGGCAAGGTCCACTCAGAAGTTTTCTCGGCCTACATTCCTTTCCAGTTCTGTGGGAGGTGCTGGGAAAAAGCACCTGGTTATGAATCCAAGACAAAGCGATACCTCTCTACTGCCTGAAATCAAGTGCCTACCTTTCTTTGTGGGTAGAATTCAAGCCACATGCCTTCTTCCTTCTTAGTTCTCACTATAAGGAAACTCCTCACTCAAATTTTTGTGGATCCTCTTCGGGGTAACTTTTTTCTCCCTAGGCACTGCAAAGGAAGCTGAAATACCTCACCCAAAGTTGAGAATTGCACTAAGAAGGAAGGGCTGAAAAGTTAGGTCTTGGAAGTCCAATGCAGTATTACATAAGACCTCCTGCAAATCAATCCTTTAATTAAAGGTGCAGTTTTCATATTGAATGAATTAGAAAATGTAATTCTCTTATCCTACTAGCAGTAATCCAAAATGTTACCTAAAGGCAACTTCTTGTTTTAGAAGTACAAATCTGTCTTCTATTACATATGTAGGTTATTTATATGAGCACTTCAGAATTTCAAAATGCAGAAATGTAAGTAAACTCAGCACAGAAATCATCAATAGAACTAATTCTACAATTATATGAATGCTGCCATTTTACAGAACGAACTTTCCAAAAAACTTTCTCCTCTGCTAACTACAGAAATATCTCTTTTCCAGATTAAGTATATGATTTCTCGAGTACGCAGGAAGTTTGGTGCACCAATTACATTTACTGATAAGAATGCTTCACACGTAAAAGACAGTTACGTTGAATGCACGTCCTATCAAGACAAAACTTTCAGTATTAAAATGCTTGAAAAAGATGTGGGTATACAAATGGTTCCAAAAGCAAGAGAAGCTAGTACTCAGACAAAATGGTAGGTGTGAGAAAATATTTATCAGCTTATTTGTTAAGCTACGCACTGTTTCTGATCTCAGCTAAAGTTATGTAAATTAACTCAACTCTTCTGGAGTTAATCAGTTACAAACTGATTAAGAGAACAGAATTGGATGCTCTGTTTGCATCTTTCTTCTTTCACTCTTTTCCAAAGAGTTTCTAGAAAAACTGAATATGGGTTTCTGTCTTTGAAATTGTTTCTATACTTACTCGCATTGAAATTTATTCCAATTGGTTAGGACCTATCCAAAAAATGCAGCCACGCAGTATTTTCCTAGACAGTTGTCAAATGAAGAGAAAGAAGAGAGTCTGTCATCTGAGAAGCTGAAAGAATTTCTTACATCAGTGCATTTAAGGTAAAATTACTGCAGCAATCCACATTAAAGGCTTCCTGAAATAATATAGAATACAAGCAAGAACTCTTGTTTGAGCAGACCATCGGTCTGGTCAAATACCGATACTTTTTTTGTTTCTATATCCTTTTTTGTTTTTTTTCTTCTCTTGCTTATTATTTTAATATTAACAGATATTAACTTAATATTTGTTTCTATGAAAATTAATATGAAATCTATGCCATATAAATATGTTGGTTTAAATAGATATTAGAACTGTTAAAGTTAACAGTGATACATCTTTTCCAACAAGCTGCAAAACTGATCTTTCAAACACTGTTCACTCAAGCAGAGGCTTATGCAGAAGAGCAAAGGTGCTGTCCTACAGCCCGGAGTCATGGGACAAGTCCCGCTTACTGACACTTTTTGCACAAGAATTGGACAATTGCACTGTACTTGACCCACACAGAACTAGAGTTAAATTCTTGGTACAATTAGTTATTTATATTTAAATGGAAGAAGGTTTCCTTACAGTGATGCATCACTGAGGAATTAATACTTTCTTTTTTTTTTTTTACTACTGTGGTCATGATTTTGTGTAAAAACAAAAGCTGCCTCTTTACAGAAATATTTGTGATTCTACTACTGAGTAGTCACATCTGGATTACAGAAAGTGTTAACTGTTCTTTTCACAAAACAGAATGGAAATTGCATTGCAGCAAAATGAAATTATGAATGCTTTTTTTGATGACTGGAAGGCCCTAGCAGAAGATGAAAGCAGTTCTAGTGGCAAGCCAGATGTTTATCTGAAAGCATACCAATCATTTACAGATCTGCGCTATCTCAAGGACAGAACTATTAGCTGCATTTGCTGGCATCCAACCATTTATGGTAATGCGATTAAAATACTGATTTGAGACTTGAATGACGTGTATTATATGACAGCTATAAAATATGCATCTTTCATAAAATTATCAGCTTTTAAATTTAAAAACAAATCAAAACTGATTTAGTATGTCTGTCCGAATTGCTGATTTGAGACGAAGTGAAAAATGAGACAGACAAATTCTTTGTAGAGTTCAGACAGGCCATGCAAAGCCCCTCACGGTAATGTGTACGTGGAGACCATAGTAAAGGGAAATTTCTCCCTTATGAGGCTCATTTAAGTGGGGCTGCAACTGTGCCAGGTCCTTCTGGTGGCTCTGCATACCATTGTTCTTCTCCCCATGGCTGGTTCTCGTAGCATGCCTAATACTTGTGAGGAATGTTACAGCCACAATGGGACGCGGCTCTGCTGAGTGCCAGGGAGCATCACGAGGCATACTAAAGATCTCCTCCTGCTCCCTGCCATGGATTATTGCTCTACACAGCCAGGCTTAAAGGCACAATTAAGTTCTATATAAATGTCCTAGCTGCGCAGCATACTAATAGCCAACACCGCAGCCTATGTAGGAAACTAATTCAGCTACAAAGGATTTGATTTCATGATGGGTGGCCAGGGCTATATGCCTGTCACATCATTTCAGGTGCAGTATTACACCATCAGGGAGTAGTAGCAAAAAAGTTGAATTTTATCCTGATGCTTAGGTTCTACGACTCATTGTTAAATAACTTAATTTTAAGCAACAAAAATAATTTCCTCAAAGTTGACCTGTAAAAAGAAAAACATAAATACATGGTTGGGTTGGGGTTTTTTTTTCCTTTTTTGCACTGTATTCAGAAGGTATAAGTCACTTAGAATAATTAACAGCATGTTGAAACTTGAATTGTCTCTTTGGAGAAAATTTGTTTTCTCTCTCAATCAGGGATTATAGCAGTGTCAGCAAGAGTGTGGCTTTCTTATGAAGAGCAAGTTAACCTTTCCGATAAATCATTGCTGCAGCAGTCAGTAATACTTTTTTGGAGTTTTTTTGACCCTATCCACCCTCAGGTATTTAATCAGGACTTTTAAATATGCCAAGTGTTTAAATAACAAGAGAACAAACAATGAGTGTGACTGTATTTCTCAACTATTTTGTTTTTCTTCTTTCTAGTTAATGTTGGAGTGTCCTGAAGACATTTACTGCTTTCAGTTCAGTCCAAGTGATCCAAATATCATTGCTGGTGGCTGCATCAATGGACAGGTGTTAATTCTCTGTTTAAGAATAAAATTGGATATTTCTGTATTTTCTTACAGTATAAAAATAAGGGTGAAGAGATGTACTCAACATCCCTAATAACACATAATGTCACGAGACAGATGCCACAGAGTCTGAGAAATTCTCTGATCCTGTACTGAAGTTATGCCTGGTTATTCCATAGCTGAACCATTACTGTACGATGCTTCTTTGCAGTACTGATAAATAGATCAAGCTGTAAAGACTCTTTTTTTGTTGTTGTTGTTGAGACAAGCATAGCCTTTCAACTGATTGCATCAGACTGAAGAGGCAATACTTTTAAAGACTTCATAAGTTCTAGTGCAGAGAGTGAATTTCTTATTTTTCCCCAAACCTCCATGAATTGTATTTGAAAAAATGCGTATTAATATGAAGGATGAAATAATTCATAATATACTCATTTCTCATTGTAGGTTGTGCTGTGGGATATTTCTCAACATGAAGAAAAGCTGCAAAATGCAAAAACTGTTGCTGATGGCATCAAGGTAACAGCTGTTAATATGGTGAATGCTTCCATTCTAAATATATTGCAGTACCTCTATATGTCTGTAGG
>NW_008824053.1:7057968-7061625 GCF_000699105.1 Pygoscelis adeliae | reverse complement strand
CCTGACTCAAAACAAAGGCACAGATAATCTGCAATGAGAGACTAGAAAGCATAAGCATGATGAGTTCATGAAATAAACCATTATCACAATGTAATTTCTACCTGATTAGTCCAGTTTAATAGCTTTACTGCATTTTGTGCAGACTTCGGCTTCAATAAGACTGTTCTTTAATGGGCACCAACGTATACTCAACTCCTGCCTTATGAAGCCTATCAAATACATATAGCATTTGTTGCTGAATGTAACACTAAAAATGATTCTGGAAGTTTATGGACAGAAAAAAAGGTACCTTGGAAGATGAGAAGCAGATTTCAGTGGAAGGAGACTATAAGGGGGATAAGCAGAAAAGAGACCTAAGAGCAGAGGAGGAACTAATAACATAAGTGGATGTGTGTGTGCCTGTGGAGGCATGTTGGAATTCCTTTTAGAGCTTCATATCCAAAGGCCTGTTTTGATGCTTTCCATGTTTTTTTTCCAAAGGGAAGGTATCAGACCCCTAGAAAGCTCTATAAACTGATCTGAAATGTGTGAAGAAGCATTAACAGTATGTAAAGTAACCTTTTTTCTTTGACAGGTCTACTATTGTATTTTGGAAATACACTAAGATATCTCTTTTTAAAACATTTCTAGCCATCGCTTATGCAAGTCCAGCAGAGTAGCACAGAGCCACCTCTAGTGAGATACTGTGCAGTGTCCTCCATACAGAATAGTCATGAAAAAACAGTAACAGATATACATTGGCTGCCAGATTATTTTGAGGTGAGTTTAAAAATTCACTTTTCTTCTTATTGTTTTCCTAATCTACTACCTCAGAAATCACAGTGTAAACTCAAGATAAAATATTAAAGATTCAATTATTTGTAATAACCTTCATTACTTCTCACTGCATTTTCTAAATATTAAATAATCTGGTGCCACTTGTCCTGTTCATTGTGCTTTACAACTGTGCTGTGTTCTCAATCTGATATGAATCTGCTCATACTGGGAAAAAATTTCTGTAGCTTTACTGAAAATTATAATTCAAAATTATAACAAGCCTTCCATATCTAAAATATGTTGAATTTCTACTATGAGCAATCTAGCCTGCCACCAAAAATTCAGAGAAATAACTTCAATTACCTAAATATCTAGGCACCCAGAATGGTGTTATCGTAGTTACCTTAATTCTTCTAGGTGCTGCCTGTGTACTCAAAACTTACATTTTCTGTGATGGTTTTAAAGCTCCATAGTACTTATGGTCTACGTAGTTAAACAGTCCAACACCATTATGGAGTACTGGATACTCATTTACTATCAAAGTACTGCAAATGGTTGCCCAAATTGATTTGAAACGCAATTGTAATCAAATGCAAAATAATGACAGTTGAAAAGCAGGTCAAGAGGAAGGAAACTGAGATCTTTAAAAGGTTTATGCAAATTAATATGTCAATAATTTTTGAAAACCAATTTTTAAGACTTCATAGATACTGCAGTCCTTAGCAACATTACCAGAAAAGTGAGGAAAAGGGTGCACATACATCATAAAAAGAAAGCTGATACAACTGTTCATTATTAAATTATGCTACAGTAGTACCCATGGATACTAATTGGTACCAGATGTAAAACATGAAGAAAGGGATTGGATAGGAGAATGCTGTTGTGGTTTTTGTTGTTTGGGCAGGGGGGTTGCCAAGATTTAGGCTCAGAATGCTGTTTTCATGTTCATCTGGGATAACAGATACAGGAAACCCGTGCTTGATAAATAACACTGACAAAGGAATCACTTTGTCAATATTTAGCAACATGTACTGGGACATACTTTTTGTTATATAAACATGGAATGTGTGTCAGCCTTTGCAAAGCATTGCAGTTTTTATGGCACAGTTCCTAAAGTCAGCAGTTTATTATTATGTACCAATGAAAAAATATTCAAAGTTATATCCAGAATCTAATTCAGCTTTGCATGGTTGTGAGACTACCATTTTGACTCCAGGTAGGCAACTCATGAGTGAAAATAAGAGTAGGATTTGGCCTAAAAAAAAAAAAAGTGTAGCTGAAACTTTGCTGCATGGTTAAGTACGGTTTTAGCCAAAATATATATGTTTTGCATGTACTAGAAATTATATTTGATCAGGGCGTAGTCTATAATCACTTGTTGCCCCTGACACTTTTCCTTTATTTTTCTGAATAAACTAAAATAAATTTGGTATAAAACAATGACTGCCTGGTAAATGGTAAGTACCTGCAGAACGCCACATACACAAACTAAACTACTAATAATTAACATTTGAAGGCACCACTACCATCCTGCATTGTGGCCTAGGTGAGTGATAATTTGAGATGACCCACGGTGTAAACTTGGCAAAGAGATATCACTTCCACTACATTTAACTGTTTCAGTTAAATTTCTCAATGATTTGCTCTTTGGTTAAGCTGGATAAAAAAAGTTACAAACATGGCAACCTAAGGAGGGCCTGACTTGCGGTGGTACCAGCAAGTATTTATCCTGCTGACTTAATTTAGAATTTTAGGTGTTTAGCAGGCAAAGCTGGTATCAGCTCACTTGAAGTACACTTGTAAAATAGCTTGACTTAATAACTAGAAGTTAATAAGTCCTGATTTTCAAACCTTACTGAAGTAGAAACAGTGACTTAATTTCTAGAAGCCCATTTTATGTGTTGAAGTACTTACTTAACAGAGTATAATTTTTGTCTCTCATCATTTTCTCCCCCTGTAATTATTATTACTGTTATTTTTAGGACAACCGAATGGGTGCTGCTTTTGAAAACAGAGCTGAAATTTGCGTGCAGCTTGTAACCTGCTCCCCTGACTGGTATATACAATACATGCTCTACAAGATGTCTTCCAGTTTCCTTTGGAAAGCTTTATGGAGCATGCTCCATGATTTAACTAGCACACTTCTGGATTCCTATCAGCCTATCCTGAATAGCTGGAATTCTGTATGCAGAAGACAAGCACATCAAGTTCTTGGCCAGTTAAGCCCTTTACAGTAACGGCATTAAGGGTTCATTAACTGAAAAACCTCACATGCATGCGTTTATATTCTGTGTATATCTTCAGAAGAGTGTTGATCACACATGCATTGGCCTGGAGAGCCACACCCCCCCACTTACATTGATTATGTGACTTGCACAAAAAGCTGTTAAAGATTTTGAGGCCACAGAAATACTGTAAACTATATCTAAGCTTGGAGACTTAGCTAGCAAAGTTATTCTGAATGAATCTCCTCTTTTGTGGACTAAATAGTCGTGATGGTTATGACCAAATATCCTGCATGAAAGACTGGCAAGGGGGCAGAATGCAAAAAGTGGCAATAAACGTTTAGCTTTCATGATGAAAAAAGGCTTAAGGCTACATGGCTGGGCTCAATCATGTATTTCCCATCAAAAGGAGGGTCAGAGAGAGAGCAAAATTTGGCAATGATACAAAGTTATTTTCCCTAATCAAATACAGAGAAAACTTCAAAGAATTAAGTTAGAAGAATGATTGCAAATACAATTGCTAATAAGTTTGCAGTGTAATGCAAGTAATGCACGTGGAAGAAATAATTTAAACTACTCGCACAGCAGGGCTCCAAATTAAAAGTATTCACCTAAAGTAAGAGCAGGGAAGTCACTGTAATGTCATCCTTGAGGAGCACGGGTCCCTGAGCAACTC
>NW_008824053.1:7049649-7057956 GCF_000699105.1 Pygoscelis adeliae | reverse complement strand
GTCAGCAATGAGGAAAATTATCATTGCCTATATCAAATCTGTGAAAGAATGTCCAGAGTAGAGCAATAGGAACAATCAGAGGGCTGAAAACTCCAATGAGATGACCGATTCAAGTGAGTGGGACCATTTGCCTTGAATGTCAGCAAATGAATTGGTACACACAAGAATTGGGAATGAGGTTTGATTTGGATTACTAGATTACCTGCTACAGGGTTCTGTCCAGTTCTCTCAGCCTCCAGGAACTTCACTCAGGTAGTGCCAGTTACTTCACCCAGTAACTTTCCATAAGCAAACTGTATGAATGCTATCTAGCTGCTTTGGTATAGTTAACAACTGATGAAATGGTGAATAAAGGAATATATGCCATCATTTACAAAAGAAGCAGTTAAGTATCTAGCATTTGTCTGCTTTTCAGAGTCTCTATTGCTATGTAAAGTTTGAAGAGGAAAGGCAAAAAAAAAAAAAACAAACCAGCTTTAAAGTGTGTGGAAAACGGCATCTGACTTTGAAACAAAAACAGGGAATAATATTATACAATCATTTTGCAGCTCAATATTATTTTGGGATATTCCAGCCACCAAACTTCCTGAACAACCTTCATCTGAGAAAGTAAAAGTGGAGGAAGTTTTTTCTATGCCCCCTGATGTTCCAGATACTTTTAAGCATCTAGATCTCTGCTGGAAACCTCTCATAAAGGTACTGTACACAAATATAGAACAGAAGGATCAACCCAAACTGTAGATATGGCCAGAACTCCATAGGAATGTATTCTTTTTCTTCCCAACTCTTTTATTTTTCTGCAGAATTGTCTTCCTTGTGAATTTCCTTCTGATTATGAAATGAAAGACCAATGTTCCTCTGAAACTTAAATAAAACACATTTTGTAAAGATAACTCACAAGAAACAGCATGACTGCTTCTTAAAAACTGCAGTAGGTCCAAAAGTAGTTGTATTAATAGTGCATGTTTCTGTCAGCCTTTTCACCCGCTATGCTGTCTGTCTCAGTGGGTCCCAAACTGTGAAACGTGGTCATAGTCAACAGAACCATAATTACTGGCAACCCGACAGTAAGTCTGATAAAAATGGTTGTAGCCATTTGTGAAAAAAGTGAGGCTGAAAATAATCTGTTAGGTAAAAAGAAAAAAAAAATTTGGACCTGCTGATATGTGCTGCTCAGAATAGCTGCAGCTGGTACAGTTGTTAAACAAGCCTGACCACTGGAGCTGGTTTTTTTTGCTAGAAACGTGGCAAAATCCTTACAGGGAAAAGGTAACACAAGAGAAACCACAGGTTTGCATTTTCTCTGTGCTTGCATGTGAGGCAGCAAATACCGTTCATGGAGTATTACAACCACACTGCAAACTGAAAAGACCTGTTCCATTACAGCAGAAAGACATATTTAGTCTTGTGCCTCAGAGATCTGACAAAATGAGTTAGCAAATGCATTTTTTCTGAACAGATAAACCTGCGCAAAAGTGATACCAACACAGAGTACAGTCCCGTCAGAATTAGTTTAAAGGAACTGCATTATCATTACAAAACCTCAGGTAATATTTTTTTTACACCTTATTGGGGAAAATGTTTTTAATAAGCTTGTATTTCAGTATATACATAATGAAAGCTGAGCAACAAAATGTTGTATAGCTAAATGCATCTGGGGAAAAAGGTTTCATAAATATACAGGTATTCAAAGTGCGACATACATGTATTGACTACAAAGATATGTACATGTATTGAATACAGAAAGAGCAGTTCCGTATCCACAGTAACTGCCAGATTTCACTTAACAGCCCATGCAAGTCCACCACCCAGTCTCTTTATCCCTGAAACAGTATGTTCTTTTCAGCCCTTACAGAATACTATTTTTAGAAAAATAATCCTGGAGTAACAGTATATATTGTAGGTATTTCTGTAGTGCTTTGGATAGAGGCGTCGCTCTTCACTACAGAACACGAAGTTAGCTCTTCACGTTCTGGAGTAGATCGGTTCTTATTATGGTGCTTTGTGGCAGGGACGCACTACTAACCCCTCTGTAAAGTTGGCAAGCTGACACACAGGTAGCCCAGGAGCTGGACTACCCGAGAGAGTGACCGCAAACCGTGCCAGAAAATGCCTTTCTGGCAGCTGAGCTGCTGTGGTGTAGCTGCTCCAGCGTACGCTGTCACACCACAGACTGCAGGAGGCAGGTTGCGCCATTCCCTGGAGCAGAAATGTTACCTCCCGGTTGCAGTAGCTCAGGGGGATGCGTAAGGGCAGTTCCCACGGAGACACTGATGCTGTGTAAAACTGGTGAAGAACAGAATGGTGCTACCCTAAGTAATTGTCTGGGTATGGGAAGCACTGACTTCAGCGCAGCTGCAGCAACGGGGAGATTCCACCAGGAAACAGTTAACCTGCAAAACTGCTGCTTTACTTGGCAGTCTTTCTTCATCTCTCCTCTTGAAATTCCCCTTATCCACGAACCACCTTTATAAGACAACGGATTTGCTTGGTCTGATAAATTCCAGTGTATAATAAATAGATATATCCGTACTGTTTCCCAGAGAAGGTGCAATCTCTGAACACACTAGAAGTACCTGCCAAAGACAACCCATATACAGAGATGAGTACTCCTTCAAGCAAAAATCTGAAAGTGCTAGAGAATATCTCCACCGACTTTTTTGTTGGAACTGAAGTAAGTGAAAATAATAGATTACTAATTAAAATGTTAATCCAAGATATCCAAAAGACCAAACAATTAAATAATAGAGTTTTCACAAATGAATGGACTTGCATATTTTCTTCAGGTGTTAACTAAAAAGATCTTTCTGGACATGCCACATTTTATCCCCATTTTAATGCATTTAGCTACATGCTTAAAATAATAATACAACCCCAATATTTGGTAGACTATGAACCCTTACTCGAAGGGCAGAATTAGAAGACATTTCCAAAATATGTTGAACTTAACTACCTGCCATCAGGAACCAAACAGTATTTCCTTATTCCAGAACCCACAAGATTAGTAATACTTTTTTAGTGTTTCCCCAAATGTCAGGTGAAAATGTTTATACTACAATTTCCCCCACAACTTATTTCTACTTTAGGAAGTGCCAGCTATTCATAGCCCCCTACCTACCCTACGTATCTAAAATTCCAAAATCTTTCCCAGTTTTGAGTTCATGTGGAAATGAAAATTTGGCTTCTAGCTACCTTTTTGCTTCTGGTCACCTTTTCCTCAAATACTGGAGCAAAGCATGAATGGTAAAAATCGAGCACCTAATCCTGCAGGAAGGTCTACCTACATACATCAGGGTAAGTAAAGCTGTTTTGGCAATACATAACTGAAAAATGGTGATCCAAAATTTTAGTGTTTTTTCAGTCATTGGCTTCAAACTTTCATTTAATTTACTCAGAACTTATTTAATATTAAATGCATTTACTTGATTTTTCTGGCATCACAGGATGGAGAAATTGTTTATTCCAACTGGAAAATGGAAATTGATAGTGACTCGGCAAAACCAGTTAGTAAGTACAAGTTTCTCAATACCTGTTTAAACCTTAATATATCGCTAACCTTAAAATATTTGCACCTATACTCTGTCTTTAAGGGTCTTGCTCATCTGCTATAACAGTCTCTCTCACTGATGACACCAGGATTCAGCAGTACAGCCTCAAAAGTGCGTGCAGTTTAGCTACCATGACAGAATAGCAGGCGGCCTCTCCAGTACCACAGGTGCATCGCTATGTACCTATTGGCACAAACCATGGAAGCCGTGCTTCACAGTAACTAGATTTGCGGCAATTCCAATTCCTATAGCTTGTGCCCAAAAAATATGAAGCTAGTATCTTTGAAGCCTGTGCTGGATCCTGCACTCCTGTTTCCCCCTGCGTAACTCCCATTGTGAAGACACTCACTAAAGCACTAGTTACAAGCAACTGCCTTTTTCATTCCGTTAGGTCAGAAGCACACTGAGAAATACACCATTCACACTGAAACTATCAACACCCTGCAGAGATCTCCGTTTTTTAAAGACATCGTTCTAAGCGTTGGAGGCCGGAATTTTGCCATTTGGAAAGAAGGGGTTACAGTAAGTTACTTTAACACAGCTGTAACAGAATTGATAGCTATACAAGACAGAACTATAACCTCAGAATCTGTATTTTCAGAAATGTTTGTAAGTCACAAAGCTTCATAGTTTAGAAATAAATTGGGTATATGAAGAGCTTTTCCTTTTTCTTGACATCAGAAAACTATTTTAGAAATAGCTTTGTAAACTTGCCTTTTACAGAAAAAATGAAGTGACCTTCTTCCTTGTGACCTGACCAACCTTGTAAAAACGGTAGCTTCTCAACAAATTGTTTCTGCTGCTAGGGAAACCGAAGAATAAAGGCAACGTGTGCTAAACAGATCTGAAGAACTAATATTTAGGATGCAGTCTTTTCATCATCTGAAGACAAAGAAACGTGGGTTTTTTTTTTTACGGTTCCTCTCACATAGGAACCCAGGTTAGCTGCACCTGGCAAAATTTAAAGACCACAGATTTTAACAGCAGATAGACAGATTACCTTATTAGACTGGAAGTGAGATACCAGGTTTTTTTACTTCCCTACAATTCTCCTCTTTATCTGCAGAAGGTGATACCAATTTTGCCATTGATATAATTTTTGTAATAGGATCATTTAAATTGTGAATGTTCTTAAATGATAGGAGATTTGAAGTAGTGAATGGATAGTACTGTTTGATTGTTGGGTCTCTCTTTTATTTGTTTTCAAAAAAAAAATTAAGAATGGACCGATCCTTCAGTCAAGCTGCTCTGCAGGAAGATACGCTGCAGGACAATGGTCCCTAACGAGACCAGGAGTTTTCTTCATTGGCAGAGATGATGGAAATATAGATATTTGGGACTTACTGAGGAAAACTCACGAGCCATCTCATTTCCAGAACATCTCCGAATCAATGATCACTTTCATCAGCCCCTGGATTGCCTCACGTATGTTGATAGTGATTGCACTTTACTGTGCCACCCTGTTTGCAAAATGGCCCATGACTCCAAGGCACGTTAATCTTGTTACAGATGATCTTATATAACAGATAAGTACATACTTCCACTGATTTAACACTGCACTGTATATACAAAAATGCACACATCAGTTCTAAGTGTACTGCCACAGCATAAAGCAACTGAAAACATTTAATTTAAAAAAAAGTTCGAAAAAGTATAAACTTCAAAGGGAATTTCATTTGTTAAGAAAATAAGAGGGCAATAAGCCTGCCTTTTTGCTGCAGTGAACAAACCAAAAAGACCACAACAAAAACGAACCCTCTGTAGCTCGCGTTTGGGTGGAGTTGTGTATTACTGTTGGAATTTAGATTGTTTATATGGTTTTTGTCAAATATCTTTCAGCAAAGCAGCATTTTTTAGCTGTTTCTGATGATCTTGGAGTACTCCATGTTTTGGAAATCTGTCAGACACTAAGTCACCCTTCGAGGAATGAGGTTGGTAAGAATTTTTATTAATCTGAGACACTTTATCCTGAAAACTCCAACACAGAAACAGGCCTGCCTGGAAACACTTGCCTTCAAATGGATGGCAATTAATCTGAGATCAGTGTGGCCATATTCTCCAAAGATCACCTGTAGCAAAGCTGGCTTTGTGCAGAGCTCAGATAGGAGGCACCTAAAGGAAACCTGAGCGACAGTTGGCAGAATTCCACTGCTCCAACCTGGCTACATGAAAACACAGTAAAGAGTTCAGCATTTTTTGCCACGTGCATAAAATGACACCTGGTTTCATGCATTAAAACAATGCTATATAGGGCACAGTAATGTAAATATACTGAGTTTCTCTTTCTTTACACCTTCTTATTGGCATTTGCATCAATTTTTTTCCTGTAAATTTGGTACTTCGATATACATACATCTTAATATCTGGTTCTAGCGTAGTTAAAGCACATTTTGCAAACTGTTACTAACATTACCACTCATTCATTCTCTTTTGAAATAAGGACTGTCTGCACCAAAGGGCCATGGGAACAATGGAAACAGTTTTAATTTCTCTTTATTTTCACATCATTTGCAGTTGTTCTTTTCCCTCACCTCCCAGCCAAAGATCAAGCTAGTGTTTTCATCTCATCCAGTCTAGCAGTCTTGCCTGCTACCTAGTCTGTTATTTTTACATCACAAAATTTTCATCCCGTCCTATCCCAGTTTTAAGTTAATGTATGCACTTAAATAGTTTATAAACATCCCATAAAGGTTTGCTGTGCAGAGCTACAGTATGTAGCAATATAACACCAGGTCAGCAGCCTCATTTTAGTATAAGTAACTTCTCCAAAGCAAGGTAGGAGCTAAGTCCCCTAACATGAGGAAACACATTGCTTCTGCCCAAATTACGTGTGTTTTGGAACTACACTATTTAGGGTACAGAATAATTAACCCAGGAGCAGTCACTAATATTTAGATTACGCTCATTCTAACTGAAGTATTCACTGAAAAATACTAGGTTGTTGAAGAGACTAATGAAAACTAAAACACAGAATCCCAGATAAATGCATAGTGTAATACATAAGTATGGTATTTTATGGTTTCTTTGTGCCTGAAGTTGGGTCAGTGAGGATTTGGACTGACTTAGTGAAATCACTAACCTAAAACTGGTTTAGTTATTTTACTGCAGGTTCCTGAAGGATGATCTACTCTGAGTCAGTGTAATAGAAATTATTTAACCCCATGCACATTTGTATCCCAAATCAATTGGTTCCAATCCACATCTTTGTATTGCTTTGCTGCAAATTATTTGGATAGAGATATCTACATTCCCAATATAGATAAACTAATAATACCGTTCAGATCATCAGCAATAATTCTGTGTCTTTGGGCGTGTAATGACCCTTGTTTGTCATTGTGTTAATAGCATGCCAACGTACTTGATTATTTTGAAAGAGAAGTCAAATACCTGAAGTACTGTGAACAAGAGTTTCAAGAGTATCAAGAATTTCAAGCCAAAACAGAATTGAAATGGAGCTGGAGGCACAGAGAGAGAAAACAGTATGTTATACTTGGAATTAAGAAAACTTTGTTTCTTTGGGTCTTCAAAATGCACCTGTTTTGCTAGGCAGGATTTCCCATAGTATTTTCAAAAATCAGGATGGATATAATCAGAATAGCTTAGCAGCTCCTTATTTCATATTTACAGTTCTTAGGAGTGGAATAGGTAGTCCTAGTTCACCTAAGTTCAGCTCTTGGTCAAGTGAAACTCCTGCAAGAGCATTAGAGCCCATGGACATTTAACAACTATGAATTTGCTTTTCTTTTTACATCAGTTGCTCTTTCAAAAAGTTACATTTTGGCAACTTCCCTATCAACATTGCTCCTTCAAGCGAGGAGAGACTCCAGCCTTCCATTCTTCATTCACATAAGGATTTTGCCTATCCATTCTTTGGTAAATGGTCTAATAATACCAACTAATTAACCAAGGAAATGACAATTCACTTAATGTAGCCTTAAGTGATGCCTGTTTTCATTAATTCGTGATAGCACTGATACGATCGACTGGAAAGCACTGGGGTCGCATACAGGTTTCAAAGCTTAACAGTGCATTATTGCCTGGTATGTGTTTTTTCTTCAGAGTATGACTACTCCACAGAAAACAGAAGAAGAGCTGGAGAAGCAAGAAAATGCAGACTATACTGTGTTTCTGGACCTGGAGAAGCAGATACTAACGGATTTAGGACTAGTAAAGGGACAAGAAATACTTTCCTCATCAGATTAGAGCCCATTATCACCTTTAGAACCAGTGAGCTTTTTATTTCAGGACCTCTTTATTTCAGCAGAACGCGTTTAGCTTCAGAAATAAAGCATCTTGCAGTTAGAGATTATTGTTTCATTAACTTTATCCGTTTGTTTACTCACGATGTGGTTAGAGAACAACTGTTTTCAGCACGCTTCCCCCACTATCTTTCATTAATACAGTTATAATGAATATTCCATCTGTTTAAATAATAGTTTTCAAAGTTCTGTGTCTGTCAGGATTCTATAAGCCGTAGAAGACCTTAAACACAACTTGGCCAGTCAAACCAACATGCCAGTATTCACCCCTCCAATCTACATCCACCTGCTCCCACCAGAGGGGAAGCCATTCTACTCCAGTAGTTACATTCACATAGGCCATCCAGATTCTGCTACTCAGCTCCAGCAAGCATCTCCTCCCTCATCCCCTGTGCTGGTTTTGGCTGGGATGGAGTTGATTTTCTTCACAGCAGCTAGTACAGGGCTGTGTTTTGGATTTGTGCTGGAAACAGTGTTGGTAACACAGGGACGTTTTCGTT
>NW_008824053.1:7048407-7049380 GCF_000699105.1 Pygoscelis adeliae | reverse complement strand
CTCTCCTGGAGATGGCTGAACACCTGCCTGCCGATGGGAAGGGGTGAATGAATTCCTTGTTTTGCTTTGCTTGCGTGCGCGGCTTTTGCTTCACGTATTAAACTGTCTTTATCTCAACCCACAAGTTCTCTCACTTTTACCCTTCCGATTCTCTCCCCCATCCCACTGGACGGGGGAGTGAGCGAGTGGCTGCCTGGGGCTTAGTTGCCGGCTGAGGTTAAACCACAGCATCCTCAAAGTATTCACTCCTCTTGAAAACTTAGGGACAAGCAGTAGGGTTTTTTTGAGACATCCAGGACATTTCCTGGTCCGTAGACATGGTGACAGAAAGCACTCCACAGCGAAGAACGCTCACCTGAGACTTGTGCAGCCCCACGTCCCCCAGCTGCCGTTGAAGGGAGAAGGGGAGGCACGCAGGCACACGGGTACCTCAGATGACCACAGCAATCACAGTAACACAGGAGATGGAAGGAGCAATTCCTCATGCAAAGGCTCCACTCTCACCTAAGGGATTTAAAGATCAAAACCAGACCCCGAATTGCTCTTATAAATCAATGAGCCATTGCAGCTCGTGAAGCATAGGAACAAAGGTGTTTTTTACACTGAAGACTATTTCATCATTAGCTAGCTTTACCCACAACTTCCACAAGCAATTGTTTCCCCAAATAGCACGTACGGTCACCTGGATTACAGCGGGGAAGAGAGGTGGCCATCACTGCTACAAGAGGATCTCTCCCAAAAAGATTGCCGCAACGTTCAAAAGGCAATATATAATGCTACTGCTTACGCAGGGAGTAACAGTCAACATCAGTGCTCCCTCAACAACAGCAACCTGGTTCTGTTCCCTGGAATGCAGCCACAACAAATATTCACCATGCTATAAAGTCTTCTATGTATTACTTACCACACTTAAATGATAGGGAAGCCCCTTGCACCTCTGCTGAATCCATACGTTGATACACTAAGGGAGGAC
>NW_008824053.1:7047891-7048370 GCF_000699105.1 Pygoscelis adeliae | reverse complement strand
GCATGGATCTGACCACACTGTTCATAAACCCTTCAAACTTTGCAGGCTGAACCACTTCTACTTGCCATCATCAGATTAGAAAATGATTGTTACTTAATGCTATAAAATGCTTACAAACAAAAGACCAAAGCCATTAAAATATATTGTTCCCTCGACGAAACCAGCATTATTTAGAACAAACAGCTTTCACCAAGCACGCTGTGGCTTGGTTGCGTGCATTTCTGTCAAAAGACAATTATTCTTGAGAGAGATCGAACGGTGTTATACAGAAGTTTTAATATTTACCAGCATAAATGAGTAACAGCTCATGAATATTAACGTTCGTCCTCCATCCACAGAGATGACTCTTTTGTAAGCGGTGTTCTGCTGGTTGCTCGGTTTCAATAGCCAGGTCAGACACCATGTAACTGAGCAGAGCCTGTCAAGCGGAAATTAAATCTATCAGAGGAGGACAGATTAAACTCTATACGGGTGAGTTC
>NW_008824053.1:7044983-7047830 GCF_000699105.1 Pygoscelis adeliae | reverse complement strand
ACCAAACTGTTTGAGGGTCACAGACTCCTGTCAAACAAATGTCCATATGGTCACAGTAGACACTAAAGCACAAAAGACGACTGACACACGGGGGATTTGCAGAGAGGATCTTCGGCTGCCAAGCGATAGCCGGCCCCGGTGCTCTGCTTCGTCAGAGTAAAGCGTAGCCAAATATGAAACAGGAGCAGTGTGAGCCTCCTGTGTTCTGAAATAAAACATTGCAAATTGGTTTTAGGCAGTGTTAAAAACATGCCCCTTCAGTTTTCTACAGCCAGGATCTCCCCATCACGTACTTTTACCACACTGATTGAACTTTGGTCAGATTTAAGAGAGGTTTGGTGCCACTAGATAGGACTTGGTTTGAAAAATAGTATTTTGTTTGTCAGTTTGAAGTTTAAATATTATAGTAATATTCCTTGCCCCTCATATTAAACTACCTCTAAATTAAAACCAAGGAAAACTCAGCAAGCACGTCTCTACCACCTGCAGCAGCACGGCGTTTGCAGTCAGAGCTCAAACAGGAAGAGAGCACAGCTCCTCTGCTAAATCAATATTTAACTAACAGCCTGCTCCATACAGGTATGTAAACATCCCACAACCAAGTAATTAAAAAGCTCAGCTCTGTTATCAGGCCTGGACTTCGTTAGAACACCACCTCAGATCATCTTCCACAGATTTCTGATTCACAGGGCTGCAAACTACATATACATTAAAGCCAGCCTTATGGTCATGGCTTACCTGGAAAGCCCAACCATCTCCCCTCCACTGTAGCCCTGTCACTACAACCCAGAAGAGGCGGCAGCCTCAACGTGAGCCTTGTTCCCCACCACAGAGGCACTCTCGAGAGTTTTGATTAAGAAAGTATTCCAGAAGAGAGACGGGTTTTCCTAACGGTGAGGACAAGGAGGCAGCGGATCAGGGCTCTGCTGATCAGCCCCCCTCCCTCCCTAGGGCAAAGCAGTCTGGGGAGCTGCAGGAATCCCCCCCCAAGTGGAAAGGGGGTAGCCTTCCTGAAAGCCATTTTCCTCCTCATCTCTGCTCCCAAATAACACCAGAGACATGAGATTATACATCCCATCACGATCTTTTATCCTCTCTAATGCAATCCTAGATGTCCAAATACCCGTAGGGTCAGCTTTGCATTATCTCATGGCAGACTGTTCCACAGGTTAATTTTGCCTAGCAAATTTTGTTGTTAAGACAAATTATAGGGTTTCCTGCATGGCTCTAAAAAAAGTCAAACAGAATGAAAACAGTTAATTCATTGTGTAGGATGACATTTTAAAGCAAATGCATCATAGTTAAAGTGTAACACCAGTCCTCCCCCCACCCCAAATAACCATTGTTCAACTGTTGCTAGCCCCAGTATTCGAGATAAAGACTTCTTGTATCAAAAGACATTTTTACTGTTAGGAAAACCCTGTACCGTGGGACGGGGAGGAAGGTGAAGGGGTTAAGATCTGGCATCAGAAATACCAGATGTCTCTCTGGCTTATCAGATTTATAGATTTATTCTGTAAAAACCCTGAATATCTACTTCTGTTGGGGATGTTTCCCTCTATTTTTAGAACATGCCTGAATAGCTGCAGCTACATTTTTGCCTGGTGCATTAATAAACATACACATAGGTTACACATTTGGGAAAGACAGATCTAAAAGATCTGAAGTTTCTGAGGCTTAAGCCAGGCCGAGGTCACGCTGCCACCCCCTCTACTCCACACCACCCCTACCCATCTCTTGCACGCTCCTGTAGTAAGCCACTTTGGGAAGCTGAAAAAGGGGGAGAAGCGATTCAGCGTCAGCTGGGTCAGCCGCACAGCCCAAGCAGCATTTGGACAATCCTGTTTAAACAAACAGCAATGGATTAAAACTCTACGAATGGGCCTAGTCCATTCCTGAACTCACCTAAGCGTATTATATCCTTAACGCCTGGCAGCAAAGAGTTGCACAGACCTACAGATGCCTTTCTGCTTTTCCCTGGGGACTACAAACTACGACTCTTGGTTGCTACCCAGCCCAGCACGTGGCCGTCACTGGCCCATACTCGCGTATAACTATTTGTACGCGACGTTGGTGCAAGCCTTAGGACCGTTTCTGTAAGAGCATCTGCATCCATTTTCTTTACCTGGGAAGCGGAGGTCGCACCTGAGGGAAGTCCATACACTCCAAAGACATCTGCTCTCTGAACTCAGCTGCAGGCTCTGCCCTCCGCTTTTAACCTCTTCTAGCAGTGGCAAGAGCCCCCGCAGGACAGGAGCTGCTCCTGACATCAAACCGAGTTACACCAAGCAGACAGCAACAGAGGTTAGTACAGCAAGAGAAGCTCCTGGCTGTGCCCGCGGGGTTTGACAGGAGCTCTACCCTGCAAACCACAGGCAGCCTGAGGCTGCTCTTTTGTATAAAAAAAAAAGTTCACTACTACTTTGGTAGAAGCAGGTTGTTTTAAACTCCCAATTTAGTGTTTCCAGATTAGGGTAATTCCCACACTAATCCTGTTCCTTAAGAATCTGTAACAAACATAAGAAGGATGCAGCTTGACCAGATTATATAGTTATACGAAAGATAATATCTACTAGAAAATATATAAGGGACAACATTGTTGTGGTTTAACCCAGCAGGCAGCTAAACACCACACAGCTGTTTGCTCACTCACCCCCTCAGTGGGATGGGGGAGAGCATTGGGGGGGGGAACTAAAATTCACGGAGTGAGATAAAGACAGTTTAATAGGACAGAAAAGGAAGGGAAAATAATAACAACACTGATAAAAGAATATACAAAGCAAGTGATGCACAATGCAATTGCTCACCACCCGCCGACCGATGCCCAGCCAGTCCCCGAGCAGCGGC
>NW_008824053.1:7031863-7037214 GCF_000699105.1 Pygoscelis adeliae | reverse complement strand
CCCCGGCCAGCTTCCCCCAGTTTATGTACTGAGCATGACGTCACACGGTATGGAATGTCCCTTTGGCCAGTTGGGGTCAGCTGTCCTGGCTGTGCCCCCTCCCAGCTTCTTGTGCACCTCCAGCCTTCTCAGTCGGTAGAGCATGGGGAGCTGAGAAGTCCTTGACTAGTGTAAGCACTGCTCAGCAACAACTAAAACATCGGTGTGTTATCAACATTGTTCTCATCCTAAATCCAAAACACAGCACTGTACCAGCTACTGGGAAGAAAATTAACTCTATCCTGTTCCTTAAGAATCTGTAACAATCGTAAGAAGGATGCAGCTTGACCAGATCATATAAATAACTATACGAAATATAGTAATATCTAAGAATATATGTAAGGGACAACATATAACAAAAATACCACTTGGGAAATGTCTCATTAAAAGAGGATTTCTAAGATACAAAACGTGTTCTCCAAGTTGTTATAACTAGATTAACAGCAAATGTTTGATTTGAATAATACCAATACTTTACTATATTTTAATTAACTAATTAGATTAACATTAATACAGTTTATCAAGTCATTAATTTCCCCTGTTGTAAGGTTAAAATATCAAAGCTGACAGAGCAGTGCACTGCTGCACTGAGTTACAGAACCCTCCCATAGAAAAAGCTTACACTTATTCAAAAGGTGCTCACTTCCATCATCTAGATTATTACAATGAAAACTTAATACGTCATTTATCAAATAACTTTAAATGCAAACACCTTTCAACTGGCGCTAATACATCTACACACCCAGTGCAGAAGCCAGACTACGTTCAAAAGCATCAGCATTCTGCAATAGAAGAAGAAACGCTGCCACAACACTGGTTTGACAACTTCCTTAGAATATTATTCCTTTTGGATTTAAACTGAGTAGTGGTTTGGTTTTCTTTTTAATTATGTAACCGAAATGTTGGGTCAATCTAGAAATGACAACAGAACAAAACATCTTTTGAAAAGCTAAGTGTCTTTACAGAATTAATTCACATGTGCAACCAGTGCAAGTGGGTGGCATCAGCTTAGACAGGTTTAAATAATCACTAACTAGGCTTAGTCAATTTTGTTCTTAATTCAAATTTTATTTAGAATTTAAATTTATAGTTTAAAAAGTATGCACATTCTGTAGGTATAAAAGTTTAAAAAAATACATCGATTTATTGATAAATGCTTCAGGTTAAATTTACATTTTCATACATTATCATTATATTGCAATAATTGTTTTGCATCTTTTAACACTTACAAAAAATAAATTAATGAGATTGAATAAGCCATTTGAAACCATGCTAAAATAACTCCTTAGAAAAGAGGGGTGAAGTTTGCCATAGCAATTCTTAATTCCTTGCTACTGTAAATAAATAACTCTTCAATTAAGCAATATAAGGAAGTGCGGGTTAGCAGAAAAGCGCTTACCCACAGAGCGAATGGAAAGCCATGGCGGGATGCCAACATTGTACCGAAGAGATTAAGAGAATTAAGTCCTACCCTGCCAGCTGACAGTGACTTGGTGTTTGACCTCTCAAAACACATAACCCTCTCGCCCCCACCTGCCCAAATCCCCCCTTCCTCATGGGGGGGTGACCTGTGAAGGACAAGGAACAACTCCGTATCTCCTTTCGGTTAGAGGGACTATCAAAACATCTGTATGCGATTTTAATTAAACCAAGAATGTGTTTCCTTAACATGAAATGTTTAATTGCTCACCATTAATGTGATAAAGATAAAAGATCATCTGAGAAGATAGTGATAGCTGAACCTAATAAGGTCACAGTGAACTGCAATCCTACCCAAACTCCCCAGGAATAACATCACTCAACCCATTCAACCTCATGTAACAACTCAGGTTTCCACGTCTGGGAGATTAATTTAAAAAAAAAAAAAGACTCAGAAAAAAATAACTGCCTTTGTGCAGAATTTGAGTCTTGCATCTCCAGAGCCACAGCCCTTCAGAGAGGGCTCAAACACATCTACCTACCAGCAGCCAGACAAAGGTACCTCAACAAAAAAACACGAAACTCTGGAGAGAAAGAAGAAAATTATTGAAACGTCAAGAATAAAGTTAACAGGTTAAAACGACAAACCAGAAGTATTTTTTGAAAAGTAAATACCTTCTAGACCTTCTTTATATACAAAAAAAACCATGGAGGGAAAAAACAACAAAAAAGAAGGAAAAAAATAGAAACAGTGGTGGGGGTGTGAGAGAGAGTTAATAGTCAACACCTGCAAACCGATGCCCCTGCAACACACAAGGTCATTTGTATTAATCATTCACCCTGCCTTCTCTCTGGCCATGTTTCTGTGCATAAACCAAACACTGTGTTACCCAAGGGGTAACTTCATCCCGGCATCACTGAACACGTCTTCCTAGAAACGGGGACATTTCGTAATTCTAAGACCTCTCCTTTCCAAAGGTGGCTACAGACACATGCACATTTATACATAGATATATACAAACAAGGTTAGAAAAATATTTAATTTTTGCTTGTTTAAATAATTATTGAAAAGTGTTAATACAGGAATACATTAATATTTGTACAATTAAAACTTTATATATAAATATTATATATATATATAAAAAAAGCATTTTTCATAGCAGCCATTGCATATATAGTAAAACGAGTCTATCTGAAGTCCATGCTGCAAAACTCAGGCCAAGCAGCGTTCGTCCTCTTCTGAGAGGAACATCTGTACCGGAGCGAGGGTTTCAGGAATGAGGAGTTCCGCTGCCGCCAACAGCGGAGATGTTGCTTTATCTTCTGCCAGGTATTGCCCAGACCACCTAAGTGCATAGTATTTTTAGGGAGAAACGCCACTATGTGGAATCACCTCATGGTCTTCTAAGGTTGTCTCCAACACCAGAATCAGGCCAACACCTTCTAACAAAGAGGCAGAAATGTAACGGAATGGCTTAAAATTTGTTAACGCAAGGTGGGCCGTGGCCTTACCACAAGGCATTCAAGGGCACCATCGCTCCTCACACGGCTGTGGGAAGCCCGATGAGGGGCATGGAGGCACTAGGAGGAGGTGTCATGCAGGACAGGATTTAGTAACTCATATTTAGCTTGTTTTTGTTGAGTTCCCTTTCCAGGTTTCCTATCAGAGTATCAATACTTTCCTGCAGGTCTTTGAGGTTCGCTCTGTGATCCACCGCGGAGTCTAATGCTTGCATTGTCAAATAGCTCTGAAACGTGTGCTCTCTGGGGATGGGCTGCAGGTGTCTTACCGGGGCATCCGACTCCTCGGCTTTGCTGCTGTCGTCCCCGCTCTCTGTGTCTTCCGAAGGGACGTCATCGTAGTCTGCTTCACTCAGGCAGTCTTTTGGGTTTAAGAAGTAGTTCTCCCCACAACTACTCCAGTCTCCAGCGTAGCGGTTGCTCGACGGGCTGTCTAGACCTGCTGGCCTTGGTCTGAGTACCCCAGACATCTCGGTACCGCTCAGATTCAGCATCTGAGGTCTCTGCCTCTTGGGTCTCAGGTAGTTCAGGGAGGATGGGTGCTCGGGAAATGCATTCAGATGTGCTGGTTCTTTGGCAGGCGAGTGATGTACTAGAAGAGAGGAGAAGTTAAGCCAGAGTCAGGGCTGAATCCGTACTGCAACAAGAAAAGTCCATGACAGATGCCCACTCTCCTCCCTCGATGTCACACACTAACAGCATGCATGAATACATGCAATCTTACAGCCAACACATTCCACTACTATGTTTTCTGCTGCTGTTTGATATAAAATAATTAGAGAGACTACTGTAAAAGCTGAGTTTTGAAGATTCATGCCAGATTGAAACTGCAATGGAGAGAAGCCTGTCTAAAAGTAGAAACTCCCAGAGCACCGATTAAATTCACTGTGTGAGTTAATCACCATCTGGCTCTGGGTCAAAGAAAAGCAAACAGCTCAGCTCACAGGCTTCGTCCAGGCTAAAAGAGTAACAGAAAGCAGGCACAGCAAAAGAGGTTAAAACACAACAAAAATACCACCACGGAGAAACACCTAGAGAAGCTCAAGACGCACCAAGAGTTGAACTCTTGTGTTTCTCTTTTGCCCTAGTGTTCTGTGCTATTAAAAGAAGCTCATTTGCATTATGCATTATTTTTCTAAGCAGCCACAACCCCATGTCAGACGAACACTCAAACAGGTTTGATGGTCATGTTACCTGAGCTCACGATTACACAGCATAAGTTACTAACAGTCTCCTCCACTGTTACCAGCTTCCTACGGTAAACAGCACAAATATTTTTACTGACCTGTGCCTATTAAATGTCTGAGCTGCAAAACTTCTTTTTGTTTTGAACAGACCATTACCTCTTGTAATTGGAAGCAGAAACCTTCTATTCCCATTCACTGTTGAAAATGTGGTGCACACAAACACGTGCAGTTCACAATCTCACCCACTCCTCGTTAGACTCCTCACACGCCAGCACAAAGGCTCAGCCCTGAGACGTGCCCAGTGCTTCTCTTTCTGGGTCTGCATTACAGGTCTCCCCAGGGGATTTTAGTCTTACTTTACATCTTGCGCAGTAACATGCAATAACTATCACTGCTGAGGCCCCCTAATTACTCCAGGCTACAGAAACAAACTCTCCCCCCCCCCCCCCCCCCCCCCTTACTATAACAAAAGCCTTTCTGTTTAGACTATGCTTCATTAAGACGAAGGGCCATGGGTTAACAATAACTTGCCAGCATTACATGGTCTAACCGAACAAGGACTATTTGTTGTCGGTTGGAAAAATACGGAAATTGAAGTATTGCACAACATGTTGATTATCAAGCTGTCTCAATCTACAGGAGATTAAATGTAAGGGACCAGACTGCGATCCTTCCGCTGGGTCCAACTCTTCTGTTTACACTGTACAGGGTTCACCTGCTCACATCTCTGCATTTGTGTTTTACCTCCCTTTTAGCACAATGTCCTGCACAGTTCTTGCAAGCCGAGGGAGGGCGTTCGGCTTTCTCTTCAAGGTGAAGGAAAACTCTGCTACTTACCCTACTCCTGCCCCTTTACAGCAATGCACACTCCTATGGGCAGAGCTACATCTACCTGCTTTTGTTTCCCACAGCAGCCATGCCATAAGCTATCCCCAGGGTTTCATGATTAGCTCCTGGGCAGTATTTGCTGCCCAAACAGCTCTTGGTCTCCCTCTTCCTCCACCCACATTTCCCATCTCTCCTGTGCTGGCCCACTGACCCGACCGAAAGCTTCTTTTAATTTTTGGTGGTCAGCAGCTTTGGGGCTGCCCAGCTGCAGCTGACAAGGGAGCAGTCACCTCAAGCCCATCACGAAGCTGCACCATATGTCAAACAAACTCTCCTCTCTCTTCTTTTCAGGCAGAG
>NW_008824053.1:7026827-7031779 GCF_000699105.1 Pygoscelis adeliae | reverse complement strand
GCCACAGGGTCAGCTGCCACTGGAGTTGACTCCAGGGCACGGCGGCTATCAGGTCAGCAGAGTATGGAAAAAACGTAAAACGCACTGCCATTTACATCCTCCACAAGCAGCTCTCCAGGCTGCCCAGCCAGTGACATCCTTTCAGCACCTGCGCCTGAGCTGCTGGAAAGCAACTCACCCGCTCAGCTGAAAATCAGAGCAGAGTGGCTAGCAAGGTCTAATGCAAGCAAACTATTATAAATCAGACTTAACACGGGGGGAAAAATTAGACAACACAACTGAGACTATACTTGGGTTTTTTTCCCCTCCAGGACATTCGTTGTCTATATTGACTTTTTTTCCAAACCCATCTTTCCCACTGCTAAGAGATAAAGGCAGGCGCAGGGGCTCGCTGACCGCTAGAGCTGCTGCAGCCCGCACAGCGGCAACACGCCCCGACTCACAGTGCCTCTCACCAACAAGGTTTGTGGCAGTAGGAAGGAGTCTAGCAATACTCCCCGGGTGGAAACTGTTGTAAGAGGAATGAAGAAGTAGCCCAAGGTGGCTGAAATCGCTGTCTCACCCAGAATATTCTTTATACTAATCAATATCTGATATACCACAAGAAACGTTCGAGCACTCGAAAGACCTCAGTGAGCTATTCACAAACCTGGCAATTACGCTGTGCTGGTCAAGTGAGCTTACAGTCAACTCTCTTCTTTTGCATTTGCTTCACTTGTCCTGATACTTCATTGTTTTAGCCAAGAAAGGATTAAACCTTCCCCGAAAATTCTCTCACAATTAATTAAAATAAAAAACAAAACAAAAAAGACACCCCACCAAAAAAAAAAAAACCACCTTACAAATTTAAAATAAATCTCCAGATAAAAACTTAACAAGTATCACTGGCTAAGTAGAGCAGAGACTGTTTAAGATGACCTGTGTAATAACAATACAGTGTACATTCCTATACTTTTTTGTAATCATAAAAACCCCTTAATTAACAGCAAGATCATACTTCTTGCATAGTTTGATTATGAACTACTAAGACAAAGACTACACGTTCATGTGCCTATCCTGCACCCTGTCTGCTAGCGCACATTCATTTACATCTCATGTCTAGGAATAGACATCAAATCCAGACACTTTTTTTTTTTTAAATTATTGTATAGAATCTGCCAGACATAGGTCTTTGCCAACCCATGCTTACATGTCAGGAGCCCTTCCTGGGCCCTCCAGAATAAAATGCTTCAAGAACCACCGGGGGGGAGGGGAAGTCTTTTCCCAAACACTCTTTAAATGAGTTGGGGAATGTTTTGCATCCTGAACACAGAGCAGCAGAGTCCACCTGGCTGGTTCAAACACAGCCACAGCATCTGTAATTCAGTATTGCCAAGTCAGGCCCTTCGTGACCCTCCACATTTCCCAGGTGACCCCAAGTCTCCCATAAAAAGCAGACATCCTCCTCTTCAAGTAAAAATAAAATAAATTTAAAAACAAATCCAATCAGACATATTATTCATTTAGATTAACTGTAATTCCATTTCATGTTTCAATTGGTGCAGAAATTCAGCCGTTTCCCAAGAGCAATTGTTGTGTTCCAAAAGGGAACAATTAAGAAGCTGTTTAGATGAGCTGAATCTTCCCTTAGCCTCAAGAATTGAAGGGTTTACGCTGCTCAAATTTGAGAAATGAATATTAAATTATTCGGGTTACCAAACAGATCAGTTCTCCACGCTGTCAGCCAGACCACTGTGAAAAAGGAAGATAGTACAGCACAGCACAACAGACCCGTGTTCTGCATGGTTATGTAGCTTTCAACAACTGCTTGGCCAAAGACTACCTGAAAACAAAACTAAACCCATCAGATCCAATGTTAAGCTGTTTCACAGTATTACCCTCAAACTCTCCCTGTTTAACTGAAAAGCTGCAATACTTTCATCCGCTCCTGATTCCAGGCAGCGCTTGCGCAAGAGAAGGCTGCAGTTCAGCAGCAGCGAGGCACAGGAATTCACCACAGGCTGAAACCCAGGGCTCCAGATGTCATCCCGACTATTTCCACCGGCTTATGCCTCTCTGAATATCAGGGGAAACATGAACACTGTGCAATCATTTCCCATTTGAAAGACAGATCTTGGAAGAAATAGTTACCTTCACATCTACTTTGGTAGTTTATTAGGAAGATTAGAATTTCACCTCCCTTAACTTACTGAGAATTGACCCCAAATTGTCCAAAAGCATATGACCTCTTAAGTTTGGAAGTGGGAGCTAAAAGGTATTTAGGGTGTTTTGGTTTGGGTTTTGTTGTTTGTTTGATTTGGGTTTTTTCTTTTTGTGTTTTCTTTTAAAAACATTTCTCCTTACGCTAAGCTCTGCAAAAACAACTAGAAGTTGCACAGCTCTTACTGTAAGGATGTTCCCAACTCTGCCAAATTACAAGGGCAGAAACAAAGCAACCCTTCGGGTACCTCAGAGGCCAAACAACTAATGAATTCCATACACAGATAATCCTGAATGGTCAAAGCAGGAGAGCAGAAGACACCCCCCACCCCACCCCCAAAACCCACAAACAACAACAAACAACCACAAAACACCCCAGAACCCCCTAATTCAGATGTTGAAACCTTACTGTCACTGGGTTTGTTTTTTCTAGTGCCTTTACTCACATAAAGCACTCTTCAGCACTGCTTACACTACACTCAAACTCTGCCATCTGGTAAGAACGCAATTAAAACAACAAACTTCCCATTAAACAAAGTGACTGAATACAAAGAGTGCATTATAAAATTGTCATGATTTCTTTAGATTAATAGGTGATGCCATAGTACCGCGTGTTTTAAGAATTCCGATGCTGCTCAGTCACCCTGTGAATTAACGTACACTGTCACGCAGTAAAAACATACAGCAATGGTTTGACATTTTCCCTTGATCAGAGTCATGGAACAGTACCTGGCCACAGCTGGAGCAAATAGTGAAGAACCTCTATGTGTTTTTTGAAGTCCAGGGCACCTAGCAAGCTCTGCCGAGTCTGTGAAGACTCTGTTGTTATGGTTGGTGGTCTCCTGCCTCTGGCTCAGTAACACGGGCCCAAAACATACAGCTAAATTCTGGCACGTCATCTTATTTACTTCGTGGTAAGAAGCCACCAGTTTCAGGTGATCCAACAGCATCTTCAGGGTAGCCTAAAAGAACAAAATAGACGAAGGTGGTGTTGACACCCTAATGTCGCTGCTCTAGAGGGTAAGATCAAGGCTGATAGCTATGGTCTTCTACCAGCACCCATCAATGGAACATCTAAGTGGTGAACTAGAAAAGCCGTATTAGACTATCACAGAGCAGACTAGTTAAGACAGACTTTCTGGTAAAATTCAGCTTGTTTCTTACCTGATCTCAGTTTTACATGGATGAGCTTTCTCACAGTGGAAAGGGGACATCAGGGAGGGGAGAGAAGCTGCAGAAGCAGTACAGATGATCCAGGTACATTAGAAAATAAAGAAACCCTCAGTACGACCTCAGCATCGGAAGAAGCTTCCGGGTAACTTTCAGGTACCGTGCAGGCTACTCGCTCACTCTCTCCCACGGGCTAACTGTGGTTTTCCACAGAGGTGGATTTGGCAGGCAATGGCGCTCAGCACTATTACGCTGCACAGTACGGGAAGCTAAGGCTTTATTGCATACGCTTAGGAAAGAGGAAAGCATTTGCCCATGTAATTGCGACATACAGATCAGAGAGCTCCACAGAAACGGAGCAGGACACCACACAGGAATAATCTCCCATCTAACGATGTAAAAGTAATGATCGCAGCTTTTCATTCAGTTTTATGGAGACAATATAAGATGCAACCTAGAATAAATCCAGCAATGCAGACCCTCCAATTAATCACAGCATGGAAGTATTTTCAGAGATGCAGAGCATCAAAAATCCAAGCGGACCATTAAGTCAGGAAACAAGCGTACACATTTTGACACATTTTATATCCAGTGTGAAAATGTTCCTTTATTTTCTGAAGCATGCAATTTACTTGAACCTGCTAACACCGCTCACCTTCTCAACGTCTGGCAGGCAATCCAGAAGGGCTGCAGTGTGCTCAGAGTCACTTGGGTCATTTTCACAACCACTTGCTGTCATTTTCAAGGGATTTTTCACCATGGCATCCAACACTGCTTCATAGAGCTGCTTGGTTATCAGAGGAGAGGGTAGCTCTCGCAGGTAATCCTTTAGGACGCCTTCACAAGAGACACAAGAACAGTTGCCTTTAGCAAGCTGCAGATTCACTTTCTGGCGTTTTTGGGAGTCAGGGGCACCAGCACCCCTGTCCTCACAGTTCTGACAGCTTCTCCAAGCCCATGCAAGGTGGCTCATGGCCAACTAAGGACTGAAACCAGGGGAGGAAGGCGGACCGCATCTAGAGAAGAGGGGTGCATGCAGGTACCCCAGGAGCAGTTCTGCCTGGGGTCCCCTCCTGATGGGGGTGAGGGAGAAACAAGGAAAGGGCTCTTAGCAGTCCACTCCTGCCCAAGGAAAGGAGCTACTGCGGACACCAAAGTCCTCACAGCCTGGTGACACGTCCTCCTTTATATACGACTGGCAATTAATTTTTCTGTTCAGTGCTGTATTGGGTTTGTGTGGCAAGGTTTTGCTGGAGGAGGGGCTACAGGGGTGGCTTCTGTGAGAAGCTGCTAGAAACTTCCCCTATGTCCAACAGAGCCAATTCCAGCCGGCTCCAAGACAGACCCGCTGCTGGCCAAGGCTGAGCCCATCAGCGACGGTGGTAGCGCCTCTCTGATAACATATTTAAGAAGGGGGAAAAAAACCCTACACAACAACAGCCAGAAGAGAGGAGTGAGAATATGTGAGAGAAACAACTCTGCAGACACCAAGGCCAGGGAAGAAGGAGGGGGAGGAGGTGCTCCAGGCGCTGGAGCAGAGATTCCCCTGCAGCCCATGGAGGTCCACAGTGGAGCAGATATCC
>NW_008824053.1:7016208-7026734 GCF_000699105.1 Pygoscelis adeliae | reverse complement strand
CCCGCGCTGGAGCAGGCTCCTGGCAGGACCTGTGGCCCCGTGGAGAGGAGCCCACGCTGGAGCAGGTTTGCTGGCAGGACTCGTGACCCCGTGGGGGACCCACGCTGGAGCAGTCTGTTCCTGAAGGACTGCACCCCGTGGAAGGGACCCACGCTGGAGCAGTTTGTGAAGAACTGCAGCCCATGGGAAGGACTCATGCTGGAGAAGTTAGTGGAGAACTGTCTCCCATGGGAGGGACCCCACGCTGGGGCAAGGGAAGAGTGTGGAGTCCTCCCCCTGAGGAGGAAGGAGCGGCAGAGACAACGTGTGATGAACTGACTGCAACCCCCATTCCCCGTCCCCCTGCACCACTGGCCGGGGGGGAGGAGGTAGCAAAAATCAGGATTAAACTTAAGCCCAGGAAGAAGGGAGGGGTGGGGGGGGAAGGTGTTTTAAGGTCTAGTTTTTATTTCTTACTATCCTACTCTGATTTGATTGGTAAAAAATTAAACTAATTTCCCCAAGTCTGCTTTTCCTGTGATGGTAATTGGTGAATGATCTCTCCCTGTCCTAATCTCGACCCACGAGCCCTTTGTTCTATTTTCTCTCCCCTGTCCAGCTGAGGAGGGGAGCAATAGAGCAGCTTTGGTGGGCACCTGGCACCCAGCCAGGGTCAACCCACCACGAATGTATTTTCGGCTATGAAATTATGAGCAAACACCTCGGTGCCAGCGCCACGCTCGGCAAAGCACATGGCGTTTTCTCACCTACCAAGACACAGACCAGACAGATGTCCTCAAGAAGGAAACATCAACTCCCCCCTGCCTCTGGGTACTGTCCCCCCAGCACACCGCCCGCTTCCGCTGTGACAACTACAATTCACATCCACAGGAGACACTGGCTAAAATACCCGTGCACTGAGCCCTCCCAGTTGCAGAGACTTACTGCACCATTTCAGAAGCTGGAGACGTGCCGGAGGAGAGGCTGTTTCTAGGGGATGCAGCAACCAGCAAGCGCATTAACCCCTATTCCTTCCACAGGTGCAAACAAACAAGAAGGAATTGAGTATTTGCATTCTTGTAAGCTGGCTTTAGAAGCTGGCTGATACTTCAGTTTGAGTGGGGTTTTAGCTTTTATTTTCATTAAAAAATGCATTCTGTGCCACAAATATCTACCCGTTTTAGCTAGATAACAATTGATTTTAAATACTTTGTTAAGAAGAAATGGTGGATAAAAACAAACTTTTTGAAAGCGGGTACTGTAATTAACAAAGCAGCCCATCCTCAGAAAAGGCAAAGTTGGAAAGGTAGATTTTTTTAGTAGGCACTCCTCATAGCCTTGTAAAATCCCAAATCACAGCAAATACCATCACACCGTGCTATTTAACAAAGCAACAGTTTTCATAAACTCAATCTTTATAACCTAGCTGTAAACTGAACCGTACAGCAGAGTGCTTGTTATGAGGTTGTTTCTAAAAAAAATACAGGGAACAAAAGTTAACATTTTCCCCTTCATAGCCATGTTCACATGCAGAATGCAAGTAAAAGTTGGCTTCTACCCGTGTAAATAATTTTATTTTAAGAACACCGCACCTAGTGGTAATGCAGCTATTCAAGCCATGTTGCACGAGCAGCGCTAACTGAAGCAGCATCACCCCCTGGAGCTGCCAGACCATCCCTCTCCACAGCATAAGGCATGGGGCAACCAGGCAAAACGTCTGTCTCCACAGACCACCACACAGCACCTAACAGCTCACCCTGTGCTTAAAATGGGAACCTCCCATCAGGAATAGAAAAAAAAAAATGCAACCAACCATCCACATATTTTCCTGAAAGCATATTCCCCTCTGGTGGTTTGGGATTTTTTGTTTGTTTTAAAAAGATTATGCCACTTTTTTTACTGTTCCACTTACGTGGCTAGTTTTTGTTGAGTAACTTACTCATATTCCCCCCTCCCCAGAAAATTTTTCTTCTTCCCCGCATTTTAGAGGCCCGTGTTCCATGTGTGGATTAACCAGTTACAATATTTATGAGACGAATGTGGCAGGAGCTGGTGTTGTACATCACAGTTTGGGATGTTTTCCTTTTCCTGAAAGCAAAACACTAGCAAGAGATGCTGACTTTCATCAGGATCTTTGTTTCAGCTGTGCTTTTTTTTTTTGGAGGGGGATGTTGCAATCAAATCAGCTTATACTTGTTGAAACACTCATAACTATCTATTAACAATAATTTAGTAGGAATTCCTGTAATAGCATCCACAGTCATAGGACTACCACCTGCCAAAGGACTTTCTCCTGTTTAACCCTGAATAAAAGAATAGTTTGGGAGCCATGAATGCCCCTTGACCTTTCTAAATCCTTTTCCTATTCACTCAGCTAAATTAGCCCTGTTAAGAGGCTGCTGTTATTTTTTTCCATGAATCTATGCTTCCTGCTGCTGCCAGCCCACTAGCACATTACCCTTGACACAACCACACACAACCAATTTAGACAGCGAGCAGAAATTGCCATCTACTTCATTAATTCCTCATTTTTCTGACCCACTGAACTGTTAACAGTATTGCACGCTTTATGCAGAGATATGAATTCACGTGGATGCGAACAGACGTGAGGCAACAACATGACTACTGGTCAGTTCCGAAAACTGGCTGCCTGCTTCAGTCTGAGCCACGAGCACACTTAGCTGCGTGTAAGCCTGTGCCAATCCCAAGAGCATTTCTCAGTCAAGATTTAATCATTAAATGTTCATTCTCTAGTCTTTGGAGAGCTGTCAAAAAAAATATATCTTTTTAATCTTTTGGAAAAGCAGCGCTACTCAAATTTCAAAAAGGACACAAGGCAGCACTTCTCTTCAAATCAGCCAAGATTTATGCTGAGGATTCATATTTTATGGAACACATGTTTTGGCTTATAAAAGTGTGAATCATATGCATCAGCCTCAGCATTGCAAATACAGCAGTAACACATCAGGGGAAACATTCCTCCTCAACCCAGCTCCCTAAGCATATGCGAGAGAGGTTTTTTGGGCCCTTTTATCCCTAGCACTGGAGTACGGTGGGTACCTCAGATCTGTCAGCAAAAATTGCAGGTTCCCCTTTCAGCCCAGACCACACTGTTTACAATTAATTAGAGAGTGGGCTGCAGTTTAGCCAGCGGCAGTTATGGGTGCAAACACCCCTTCCCTCCCCGCTCCCCCCAACTCATGCAGGACCCCTGCACTCAGTCCTTTCAACACAACTCTAAGACAGGCACTACAGGCAATCACACAGCGCAGCTGCAGGGAACCAGGGGAAAGAATTATTTTTTTTTAAAATGTAATTTCTTAAAACTATTTTTACCCTGTAAGGAAAGCAGCATGTAAGTCAACTCTTGCAACATAACACATAAAAAAAGCGTACCCGGTAGTCTTTTTGTAAGACAGACACCAAAGCTGTTGTCTTTCCACTCTTAGAATACTAACTCTGAATGCAAAAAATTATCCCTCAGTATTACAAACCAAAAAAGGACCAAGAGCCCAGCAGGACCCACAGAGTCACCAAAAGTTCACCATCACCAATGAGGCCTGCAGCAATGTATATTGAAAAATCGAAGTACACTTTTCTGTTTAGCCACCGCATCATGAACTCGTGATGGAAAGATCAGTCAGACTGCACCGCTGCCCTTCCAGGGCTTTGCATCAGTACCGAGCTCTCCTGCGGTTCAGACTTTGGTTGCAGCCAGTTCTGGTTGGTTCTGAGTGTACAATGCACTCAGGAAAATCACAATGCTTATGACGTGTTACAGGTTCTTTTTTATATGCATTAGAATTAAGTTCCTATACCCTTTCCCATGATACTCCTGAACCGTTTCTGCACATACTGTTTTATTGTAATGATTACTTGGGGGAGTGCAATGCCATTTTTACTATTCCAAAAATAAAATAAATAAAAAAAAAACCACAAAGTTTTCCATTAGCCAAAAGTTTACATTAACCAAATAGCAGTTTGCCATTTGTCTGCTTACAAGTCAATATCAGACAGTTTCCACTGTTTGGCAGAAAGCAACAGGGGGTGTTTTTTTCCCCCCCCTTCTAAGTTGATTTACAAAATCGGGAAGAAAACAGGACTTCAATAATTTCATGGAACAATCTGCTCTTAGAAATTATCAACACTTTTTCTCATTGATTTATTTGTAAAGAGAAGAAAATTATCCAGTTTAAAAGATCTTTTATACTATTTACTTTCACTCTACACCTCCTCTTTATAAGGGTGTATCCCATCAGAGTAAAACGTAAACACAGGTTTCTGCTGCGGGGAACGCCGGTACTTGTGAGCAACACTGAACCCAACAGCAAAACCAGCCAAGGCAAGTAAGGTGAACCGACCAGCTGGACATTCTGAACCAAAAGGTTTATTTAACCCAGTCAATGTCACCGAGTAATATCTTCTGATACCACTTTGTATAATTATAAAGTGTAACGAACAAAATTCATTCCCAATACACCAAAATGAAATAAACCACCAAACAGGGCAGAACTGTCCCGTACAGCTGGATGTTACAGAAAGGGCTTTGGCACAGAAAATTTATACCCTGACTATTGTTGTCACATTTTCCATCCCTGGATACGTAGGAAACGAGTGCTCCTGCCTAATTTCCTAGAGCAATTGGTTTACTCAGTGATGCCTGAAATTAGATCAACTTTGGTTTACATAACATGTATCAATAGTTATAAAACCGTTCCACTGTTAAGCAAACAAAAAAAGCCCCTCAACAACTTGCTTCAGTTGTGCAGTGCAACTCCTGTGTAAACACTCCTGTAAAGAGCTGATGCAGATGCAGACAGGCTTCCTAAAACCTCCTGGTCCTGTACTCCCAGTCCTTCTCACCTCTGCCTCACCTTGCTGCGTGACAGCAAGTAAAGGGCCACTCCAGCGAGCAGGAGAAAGCTGCTAGTTAATTATGTTTTAAAAGAAGCAGATGATCAAATGAAGGCACTTTCCTGCAGCTCTAACTAGCCTGCACCAGAGGATGGGAAATCTGTTTCCAAAAATCCTGCAGTCTCCAACATAAAGGGAGGACAGCGGGTCGATCCGAGATGGCCCCTGGACCACATGCTGTGGAGCGGCCGGCACGGCGCACGTCTCGGATCACAACCGAGTTTTTCAAGATCCGCTCCAACACAAACCAACAGCAGTGGCTTAACCTGCTGCAGGGACCTCGGCTCCTTTCAGGCTCCCACCTCCCTCTGTAACTGGTAAAGCAGGTACCGACACAGCGGCTCTTTCCGTATCGCCCTCCTGCCAAATCACTGCCGCTTCCTATTTACACATCCCCAAGGTTACCCCACTCCTTCTCACCTAACCTTTCGCAATACAAAGCGGCAGTTAACAGCTTGTTAAATGACAACAGAAAACTAGTTCGGAGCACAATTTCACCTTTTAAAAGGTACGTTAGGAACATGGCGCAGTTCTGTATTAAAAGAAAAGCAAGTAAATGTATTACCTGTTATGACATTAATATCTGGGTACCGGCTTTCGCAGAGAGTAACGGCCTTGCTGTCCCTCTCAAACGCCTCTCGAAGCTCTTTTTTAACCGCTGCTGAGCCACATAACCGATACAGGCCTACCACCTAGGAGCAAAAACAACGGCCTCACATCAGTCATTTTCCTGCAGAGGGGACTAACAATTGACATTATGCTTTGTCTCATCCGGGAAGCGCGACAAACACCTTCAGGCAATTGTTTGGAAACAAACTTTAAGAAAACTCAAACAGCACAAACATCGAATGATAATGTGTGTTATCAAACATTACACAAGAGACACAGGTGCGACTGTTAAGCGGTAAGCTACTAACACTAATGTTTTCCGTAACAGTGAACACGCTGAGCAGTATTTTATTGACAGACCATGGCTTTTAAACCGGAATCATTTAGTGCTTCACTTTTCTGCAAACTTAGGAAACAAAGAAATACAGAATAAGCTAGATAGTAAACAAAATTTAAATTATATTTGACACCAGGGTTTAAAAAGAATTATGAATACTCCATTATTACATCTGTAATATGCTGTTTTAAAGATGACAAGATGCTGACTTGCATGTGTTTCAAATTATATTAAAAGTTTTATGCAAAGCAGGGGTTATTTAACATGCTCAAGGTGATAGAAATGAAACCACAATACTCTTGGACTGAATTACTAATTCAATAATGTGCTTTCATGAACTCAAATTTTGCATTTTATCATTATTTACTTTTCATTTTCATCAACACCATTTATACAAAGCACTCCTATGATATTAAGGAATTAAATCTTAAATATATTAATTTTACTTTATTTTAATGAACTTTATAGGCAGGCATACTAAGCAGTAAATAGCTAGTCCAAAACTACCATGGACTCAAAAGAAACAAAAAAACCTGAAACCCCTGACTTAGACTGTACTGACTTAGACCATGCAAATCTAGGTTTGCAAAGAAGAGTATTTGTCTGGCCATATATTAATTCCTGTTTAAATAAATGGAAAGTTACCCAATAGAATTTGTACTCCCTCTTTCCCAAGATTGAATATGATCTAGTATTTGCCGAAGACAATTTATTTTAAACTCTGAAGTTTTCTAATGCCACGTCTGAAATTCAGGTGGAGACGACACACTATGACAGTAGTCTGCAGTCTATAGGAAAGCAAAAAAATGTCAGACAAGCACGTGGTTAAAAAGAAGTTAACAGTATATTTTGCATTTTTGGTTCTCCCTGTCCAAATACACAAATTAGATTTCATGCTCAAAAGCACCAGGTACATTCAGACAATTCAGATCCCAATCGCTTCATTACCAGTGTTGCCTTGATTACCCAATATCATTTGCATGACTAGGTGCTAATAAGCCCAAAATAAAATGTTGAAACCATGGGACACATACACTGGAAAGAATAAAACTTCTCTTTTCCACTGATTTGCATAATGTTAGGAGAAGCATTCACAATAAGAATCACGCAGTTATCAGTAGTGACTTCCAGCAAAGTGATTACATAGAAATACCATTTCTGTTTATATTTTATGACCTAGGTTATAAATAGCAGGGTTAATCTCATAACACTTGGAACTACATCCAGCCTGTCAGCAATTTAAAATAGTAACAGTGGTAGGTGCGATCACTTCTCAATCTCACCTGAGCAGGAACGGGTGTAACAGAAACGGAGGGCTCGCGCGTGCTGTGGAACAGCATGCCAGAGTCCTCCCACCAGGCTCACATTAACTGCCAAGGGGGACATCTGTCCTTAGGACTGTGCACCTTCCTTCCTCACAGACTTCTTGTCTAGCATCCCTAACTGGGGATTCGTTTCCATACCTCGTTTCTCATACGTATTTTTGTCCATTAGGTTACATCAACCAATAAACTGCATCAGGATGAAGAGAAGACACTGGGCACTGCTGCCATTCATCTCCTGTCCTAATTTTGAAAACGATCCGAAGAAAGGCAAGGAGCAGTGGCATAGGGAAACAACTAATTCAGCCCCTCAGGGTCTCCCCCTTATCTTAATGCTGTACACAAAGTGATGGCAGAGGCGAGTCTTTGGCATGTTGGCTTGAGACTGCACACATGTAAGTAAAGTTTTGTCAGAAGACCTGTCCTCACCACTTTGTGTCACTGCACACGATGCCTCGGTTTCAGGTAGGAGGGAACATTATACTAATTTTTGCATTTAGATATGATGTCCTTAGGGAGCGATCTGTGTCTCAGGAATCCGGCATTTTCAAGTTCTCACCTCAGCTCTGCTTTCTGAGTGTGACTACATGCTGAGGGCTGCAGGCTCATTTAACATTCCCTAGTCCTAAAGCACTACTGTGAGCATCTCCTGTGAGCAAGCATATGCCTCCTCTACAAAGGCCAAGTTGGAAGCATTGATTTCACACAGTCCTGTTATTCTTCCCACGTTACAATGACTAGTGTTCACCAAACAACAGGAGCAGCAAAGCAAAAAGAAGTGACATGTAAAGGTGTTTTTAGTTTCCCCTTTCCCACTCACTGCTCACACTCTGCAACAAGCAGCTATCCCAACACAGAAATATTAAGAAAATAAAATATGCACAGTACCTGACAGCCTCTCTTTTCAATCTCCAGAATGCATTTCTGCATCAAAAGTGGCACCATCAAGCCCGCATTTTCCTTCTCTACAACTTTTCGGGCATCTACCCCAAACATCACGGGCTCCCGATCCGCATCGAGACCATCAAGAGAGTTCTCCCACTGCTCCATGAGCGACAGCTTGACGTAAATAAGCCCCCTCGGTTCCAGTTTGACAGCCAGCTGATGCGTCTTTGTCACTCGGAAGAGAGTGGGAAGAGCCACGGTTCCATGACAACACACCCGATTTTTCCGTGGGGTGGGTTCCCAGCTGAACACCACCAGCTTTAAGTGCTGAGCGTTTTCAATTTCTATGTTGAACGTGTGGTCCATATCCAGAAATGTTGTCCTACATGTAAGCAGGGCTGTTCTTGCTTTGTTTACTGAGTCAACCTGTATTGCACAAAAGACATCTTTTGAGTCTATTCTTGGTGGTTTTAAGTCTTCAGCACCATAAAAGTGAATGCTCATGAGTCCAGAGATGTACTGAGAGCACTTGGGTTGATCAGAAAAGTTATAGTGTCTGAAAGCATCGATATCTATTTCAGTTTTACCACTGTTACTTGGAAGGCTCTCCTTTCCTTTCCCACACTTGGTTTCATGCCCATGTTTACCTGATTTTGTTATAAGTTCGGGAGAGTCGCCATCACTGAGGTAACCACCTTTGTTGAAGGATTTGGAGCTCCTCGAGTTTTTCTTTTTGTAGGTGTGTTGCGACGACACGCTGCTGTCGAGATGGTAACGACTTATCATTTTCCTGCTGGCAGCTGTGGCTGAGTTTCCAGAAGATGGCAAAGACACTGTATGGCTTGTATCCCGGCAGGTACCCTTCAGCAGGGAAGGAGGGTTATCTGAACTAGTATGGCTTGAAGTTCCCTTGACACTCAGTTTCCTGCTCAGCTCTGGCAGCTTTTTCATTTTCATGGAAAGTTTCCTCACGGTCCTGGGAGATTTAATTCTATCAGGGAAAGGCCAGTTGATTGATCCGCTTTTTTTCAGAGGACTGGGACTTGGAGGAGAAACCTCTGTTGAGGGTACATCAGCCTTGTGTGCAACTACAACTCCAGACCCTTTAGAAGAAAAGAGAAGGAATAATCGTTTTCAAACCGCCCAGTAACTGCAGTTCGCAGCAATGACAAAATAAATCTTGAACTAGGGGAAAACATGTTGATTTGTCATAACTTGATAAACGCAATTCATTCAGACAACCATCATTCATTCATCAGTCAGATGTTCACGAGCATTCAGAAAGCTGTGCTCTGCTGACTCGCTCAGCCAAATTTGGCAGTTGATAGTCAAAAGCCAGATTTGTTCTGCTTTATGGAGATGAAAGGGCCAGAAACGACATATAAACAAACGAGCTATCTCACCCGCTGCATTCAGCCCGATCCATTTGTGCTCTATCCCCCATACAAACAGACATGGCTGCATTCCTGGGGCACAGGTGCAACGAAACCGCTCTCAAATGGGAAAACACTGGAATACGGCAAATGCACCCTTGTTTAAGAAGCAGTTAGCTACGCAGCCAACACATCAGCGTTGCCCACTCCTCTTAGGTCTAGAGGAAAGACACTCATCTCTAAGAAGAATATGGCTATACTCTTGTGCACGTCCCTCTAGTACCCCAAAGAGCCCTAAATCCCTCCTGTGTAGACGGCAGGCAGTGTCTCACACCTTTTCTTCCATTTCTCTCAGCTCCCTTCCGCTGCAGGACGGAGGAGGAGGAACTGAACGAGGATTTATTCCTCCCAAAAGCTGCGTCCTGCACTGCCTCATTCCTGCCAGCAAATTTCCATCTTTCCTGGCACAACCATCCCATGACAGGGCTTAAAGTTATACGGTTCCCAAGTGACGTCCTCATGGGAAATCACCCACCTTTCAAGGTACAAAAAAAAAAAAATTCATAACAGCAGGCACTGATGCTAAAAAAGGAAAAAGGAAAAGGAAAAAAAGACTCCTTCAATTTAGCAGTTAAAGACAACTAATTAAGGAACACAATCAGACGTAAGCCACTATTGCACGCAGTCAGGAACCTGCGGTTCACCTCACGCTCTAATACTCCAGGAAATCCAAATACCAAGTTATAGCTCAAGCTTTTCTCACTTTCACCAGCATGAGGCAGTAATGACTGTAGGAAAGGCAATAAATTTACATGAGTTAATGAAGCATGCAAGAGGGGAACTGAGGCCAGAATGATAGTTAATAAAATTACTTGAGTGCTTTCGCTTAGAGTCACTTTTCTGTCCCTTGAGAAACCAATAGTGGTTCTTGCTAGCAATAACCACCCCATTCACTCATCACTTTGCGAATTTTAGCAGCTCCCAACAGGACTCGTGTAGCCTTGCCTGTGCAAGATGGGGTACTATGGAGCCCCTAAGCACGCTAACGGGGTGGACACAGGGGGGGACGGGGTCATGTATTGGGGGGGGGAGGATATGGGAGGGTCA
>NW_008824053.1:7003608-7016193 GCF_000699105.1 Pygoscelis adeliae | reverse complement strand
GGACAAGGGACATGGGCATGTACAGGGGGGACATGGGGGACACACACAGGGGGACACATTGGGACACAGTGGATTGCACCTGTGGTGCAATTAGCCAAAGCAGCTCACAGAGTCTCAAACACCTATATCCATCTGTCATCCCCCCCTGCTAGCCAGGGAAAGGGAGAGTCTATTTACAGCATATAAAAAGGAACGAAAGAAGCATTGTTTTCACGAAATACTCAGCAAATCATACTTTATAGAGGTTTCTCTTACAGATTTCTCAAAGGCCTACCGCTTTAATTCTAAACTGATCACTTCAAGTCCAAATCACCATACAGCTAGTGATTTTTACAAGTCCCCTGTTCATCCAAATTAATTTGCACCATTTAACTGTAACTTACTTTTTGTACTTCACTTAGCTTAAACAGTTAAATCAGGTGATCTGGTCTTTGACCAAAGTGATTTTTTGTGGTTTTGGTTCTTCCCCCCAAAAAAATCCTACAAAGCCTAGTTCTAGTCCCAACGGAAGTTTGGCTTAATAACTTTTGCCGATAGTTGCTTAAAAGCATATCTTTATAAAAGAAAGTTTCAGTTATGAAGAATAACGCATAGAATCTGTTTTCCAGAGCGACAGAGGAAAATTCATTTAGCCCTGCATCTCATGGAAGTAGTTCCCTCGCAGGGGAAGGGCTATTTCTAGCACGCCTGCTGTGCTTTTCTGGCAAGCAGCTAGTTAGAAATGTGGTGTTTGATAAAAGCGGACAAAGCCTTCCCTTGTACTGCAAATCACAGCACAGTCCCACTGGTGGGCTGGCCTGGAGCGCTCTCATACTTCAGCCCGCTAACATTAATCTTCCCTTTCTGTCAAAAGTCTCTGGCACAGGCTTGGAAAAGCAGGCCAGCAAATTAAACTTCCCCCCAGCTCATTAAAACTGAAGAGTCAATCTAACACTCTGACTTTTATGCGCCCAACTTCTGCTGCGTTCAGCACCAAACAGTTAAAATGAAATATGTGGCTGGAAGAAACTTAACAGTGGAGTATTATGCAGGATGGTATTCCCATCAGCATTGAGCCACATGTTGTTCCACTAAAGCCAGCAATGTGCTGAGGTATGCACGCAATTTTAAAGAGCGTACATGACAGCTCTGAACAAGCTGCAAAAGGAGTTGTAGTGCAGTCCAGTAACACTTCACGTCCCAGCCTACCCATCTGATACAGCTTGCTCACAAGGGTGCTAGAGGAACTGAACTGCGCCTCAAGCCTTTTACCAAGTTACACGGCTGTGCTGCAAACAGGCTCCTGACTGTCCCTGTCCCCACTCACTCTGCTACCACACATCCCATCTTACCAGTTAAGCTTTAAAAATATCCTTACGGAAGGATGGTAGGAGGAGATGAAACATAAGAGGCATCTGTTGCATAAATGACTACCAAGGTGGCAAGAGGATGGTCAGTTTGATGTGATGCAGCTGACTACATATATCTGTATATATACAATTTATTTATTTTTTACAGTGAGAACCTCCCCAGGGACATGGTAGAGTCCCCATCACTAGAGGTTTTCAAGATGGAATTGCACAGGGTGCTAGGTAATCTCATCTAGGCTCCCTTTCCCACCAAAGGGTGGACCAGATGATCTTTCAAGGTCCTTTCCAACCTGGGCTGTTCTATGATATGCTTATGCTTTCCGGCAACTTTAGCAGTATGAGTAAGACAGAAAAAAAAAAAGCTTTGAAGGACAACACAATCCAAGTCAAAGTGACTTGACATCGTGACCGCTTCCATCAGCTATTTGTTCAGCTTGACTAGTAAAGCCACCTTTTACTTTGCTCAGCGATACGGCTGCGTGACAGGATAAAGCCTTTTCATGACCAAAGAGACACAACTGGAGAGACATGAACAGCCCACGGGAATACAGTGCTTCACAAACCCAGAGCCCCCCTCTCCCACCCCACCCGGCCAGCTGTCCATGGGGCAATTGCCACCGTCCCCTCGGTCGAGCAGGGAAGCGCTGACAGACCGTACCCCTACACAGCACTGCCCCAAGGCAAGAGAGGACTCAAACTATCTTAAGCACTTACAACACAGCCCCTGCCAGACATAGGCAATGATTTAGCATAGTAAAAATGCTTGTCTGACCCTGCTTAACACTGTTTACATGTGCTTGGGCACATACATCACTGTCATACCGACTGCCAGCAGCGCATGCTGTTTTACAGGCATATTTGATTACCCTATTCCATACATAACGTAACCCAGGTAGGGTTTCTGAGTTATTTTAAAGTTCATCAGAAAACCTGTAAATTATTTTTGGGACGACGACTCGAGGTGAACGAGTAAGGCAGAAAACTATCAGTTCCTTATTACAGCAAGCTATTGAAATATCAAATGGCCACTCTCATAGCTAATGGAAATGCTGAGTTCCGACCAAATTAAAGCTGATAGGTAATTTAATTTTTCCTACCATTCTCCTGACATACTTAAGTACAGTACAGCTAACACTGAAAGCATCTCTCTAGAATAATGACATTAGTGTTGAAGCTCTAAGCCATTTCATTCTGAGAAAAAAAATACAGCTTACACTGAGGGGTTATAACTTTCAAAACCAAAGTCTCCCTTCTGCCTACATTTTTCATTCCTTTTCTTTTACTATTTTTAAATCAAACCAATGACTTATTGCAAAAATGTATTAAAATAAAAAAGCAGCAAGTCAAAACAAGCCAAAATATCTCAAAATTGTTCTTGTAGCAAACGATGGGAGAGTGAAAAAGGGCGATTGTTTTTCTGTGCTAGATGCCACAAGAAATACTGATCCGGATCCTCAACTGACAGAAACAGGACAGCCCTAATGATGTCAGAGGCTGTGAACTTACTCAGACGCAGGCCCGTTACGCTTTTTCATCCTCAGATAGTTCCAGACCCGTTCTGATAGAAAACTTCAGAGTAGAACTGCAAATGCCATTAAGAGAAGAATTCATGCTGTATCAAATTCAAGCAACTTCAATTAAAATAAGGAAAGTGTGACCTCTATCCACAACAGCAACTGGGAAAAAAATCCTTAAAAAAAATAAAAGGAATTTTTAGAAATTGGGATAGAATGGAATTATTTCTAAGTAACATTTTTTTTTTACCCCTATAAAAATTACTATTTTGACCAATGCAGCCTCTGAGTTCCATTCCACATAATGCTTCAGAGTCAAGCAATGGAGAAATTATTAACAAGGTAAAAAAAAAAACAAACAAAAAACCTCTAAGAACTCTGTAATGGTACAGAGTTCCATTACTTAAGCTGTGACATTAATTAAGTTGTGACAAACCCATCAACCCAGGGTTTGGGAGCAAAAGATATAAAACAAATTGCTTTAAATAGTCCATTCATTAAAAAGGGAAGTGATTACAGAGTAACCTCCCGAGGCTGCACGCACGCCGAGAGGTGAAGGGGCTGACGACTGCCTGCTCTCCATCATGGCGGCGATCCTCAGAGCATCCTCGACAAGCAGCTCCTCATTAGAGAGAGGAACAAGCACGTGGAACAGCACTTTAGATCTCTGCCCAGCTTAAAGAGTTCAGTATCTACAAGCGAGCATGAGTTTGTTGCAGATATTTTAAACATTAATGACTCTAAATGCACGTAAACCGCGGTCGGCTCTGTTCAGACACTGGCGCCACACCAAGACGCAGGCGGCAGCACCGCGGCTGACGCCAAGCGCTGTCTGTTTGGGCTGCTCTCACGAAGACGTCCTCCCCTCACTGTGCCCTTCGTGGCATGAAAAGCAGCTTTGCCCCTATTTCCCCAGTCAGAGGATATAAACAGTTACTCGGTACAAATCAGAAACTGAAAAAGGCAACAGCTATTTTAAATTAACTGCTTCCACTCCACCGCTGCTACGTCCTTTTGCCTCTTTCACCAGCAGGTCCTTGTGGCATTGTCACCCCATGGATCAGACACACGCATGAATAAGCCCTCGACCTTCAAAAGCATGCGCACAAACTCCCCAAAAGCCCACCAACAAACTGGCTTCAGCTCTGCAGGAGAAAGACGGAGCAGAGGGACCTTTCTACCACATACCGAACCATTTCGGTATCTCAAACATTAAGCAAATATTTTGCATGAATGCTTTTCATGCAAACCATGAAAACCAAACCAAAGCTCCTTGCACGTGGAAAACAGTTAAATCACACAGCACCTTCCATCTGGAAAAAAAAATAAAAAGTAAGCAAACAGTATTGGCAACGCGTGGAAAGAAATTGGTAGATAGGATTTGCTGCCCAGTATACCCTATGTATATTGCTGGAAGCTTATTTGTAACATCTAAGCATGCAAAATATTTGCCTGCATTGGCCCCAAAGATGTATTTGGAAACCAGGATAGCGGTCACGGTCTGTGGAGAAAAAGCACTGTAGTTTTAATGTGATTTAAGCCAAGCTCCAGTTGGCATGTATTGGGGTTAAGTGGGAATATGGTATCAATCTTCACTTCCTGCAATGTTGAAAAGAAATCTGTTTACGGTGATTCCCACCAGGATTTTCCATCCAGACAGCTAATACACGTATATTTTCAGCAGCAAAAGCACAGCCCAGATCCTGGCAACCTACAATGCACAAGTCCTACCAGGATGTCTCTGAGATACAGACGCATGTGAGATGATTCCACTGATTAGGTAGACACTAATCCCAACAGTAATCCTCCCCAAAAGCAAAAATATTACAAATTCTTCAGAGGGCACTACTCCGAGCTCCACGATGTAAATCCGTCGCAGGAGCCGACATTATAAAGGGGTGTTTTTCTTCAACATTTTGCAGGTGATACACACATCTATAAACACATACAGTTAAGAGTTCAATCCTAAACAGTTGTAAAAAAAATTTAACATTTTATAGACGCAAAAAACTCTATATAGAATTCTTCATATTGCATTTATAACAAAAAGTATTCCTATTTTCCAATCATAACCATTTCGCCTGTGCAAGGAGACATCAAATTAAAAACAGTCTCCAGGGTCCTTTCCACTTAAATTCTTTTCCCACAGACCTAAGAGCACGAGCTGGCGCTATGTTCCTACATTACTAACTCGGAACCAAGTTACCTTCTTATTCTTACCTTTCGTGCAGTTGTTACGAACAAAATACATGAATTATTTTCCCAAGCTCTGCTATAGGGGCACCTTATTTTTAATCAGTTTCTGATTCTGGCTAGAATTATTCACTAAGGAATTACCTGACAAATCCTATTAACATAAATGGCATTTACTGTCGAAAGTAACCAGATTAACACCAGGAACTAAGGGTGTAAATTAAGACTATGGGGCAAATTAGCATCTCTACAACTATGATCCATTTTATCAATAACATTTACAGGAAATATCTATTTGCTGCTGTGTTTGGAAAGACTCCCAGTAACTGAATTCTATCATTTATTTTTTCTTAATCTTCTAATAAAGACTCTCTCTCTCTCAAAAAAAAAAAAAAGGGAAAAAATCCACGACTGTTTTCTCTCTACAAAGTTGGAAATCCAAATAAGGCAGCAGTGTTTAAAGTTTTAAAGGTAAAATTGATTCCATTATCCAAGGAAGAAAAACAACAAATGACAAAATGAACTATGTATTTTGTTGGCTTTTATAGTGCTCCACTTTTTTCTGTCTATGCTTCTCAAAATGTAATACTTTAGACTCTAATGCTAACCAATATTGACATATATAAAATCATACCAGTAAGAAAGGTAAGCAGACTTTTCCCCAAAGCAGTAATTGCTTATTTGTCAGGAGTTACTGCTTAATGTACCCAGCTCTCTAAGAATATAGACATCTATTTCATAGCAGTTGTACAATTCAAACAAGATCCTATCACAAATAAAGTTAAATTGGCCACGTTGCCCTTCATGCAGTAATTTTGTATGGATGAGCTGTCATTTTAAATTTGACTGAAAATAACTGTAGACACCTTAACCAGATTAAAAAGAAGAACTAAGCCACTTCTCCATACTAAAGCCAATTACTGAGCAGCAGGGATCCACTTCATCATCAATTAATCTATTCAATGTGATCACTATTCAATACATGCAAAAGGAGAGCTGCATTTAAAGTACCTCAATTAACTCAATGCATAACAAACCAATCAGGGGAAATTCATCACACTTTTCTCCTGGTTTCATGAGACACTTTAAATGGGCAATTTTGCTTTCAGAAATAAAAGTTTCTTCAGTATGAAAACAATTTTGACTTTTTTCTTCTCACATAAAGGGATTTTTTTTTTTTTAAAAAGAAATAGTCACCTATATATGGAGAGATTAACCGCCTAAACAGGGGTCAAACGGTTTGCAGGACACACACACGGCTTTCCTAAATAACCGTGCTTACTGACCTCTCCAAAGCGCCTAGAGCTCCAACGATGACAAAAATCTACCTAAGAACATGGCATTTCATCTATCTTGCAAGCAAATATAACTTGTATAAGTATTTAATGCAGCTATAAAGTGAGCTATTTCTAAATGAACGCCTGATAACTTTAACACACTTTGCAACTAAAAATACGCTTGTATCTACAGCATTTCCACAAAAAGAACAAAACGCGAGCTCCCAGAAGAGAAGACCGAGTGGTTTTTTTCTTCCGCTGTTTACAGCAGTTGCTTTGGTGCCTTTGAAAACAAGCCCCGTTCCCAGAAGCAATCTCCGCACTGGGAACCCGGGCACAGCAGCTCCCGGCGCGCAGGGACGCGGGGGCAGAAGCCTGCGGGGATGGCAAGGCTGGACGGGGGCAAGCCGGACTGGGAGCTCCTCCAGAGGGCAATGCACACCAGGGCTCCCATGCCGGTGTTTCGGGTCCTCTCTGCTGAGCCGGGCAGAAATACCGGCTCTTAAATGTCAGTGCAAAGAGAGCGTGAACTTTCTCTAAAGAGGGGAACCTGGAATTCCTTGTCTCCTGAACTTTACACTAAGTTTCTAACTCTCAACAGGATACTAGAGTTAAGGTCAAGATAATATAAGACACATCCGTAATTAAAAATAACACCTTTTTGGAAAGGGTTGGGGTTTTTTTTCTGTTTACTTTTGTTTGGTGTGGTTTTGTTTTTGTTTGGGTTTTTTTAATAGACTGGGAAAAATCTTTAATAAGATGCTGAATTCACACACTAATGGAATTATGGAAATGAGACTATCAAACACTCAGCCAAAGATAACAAGGAACAAAGAGGCTGGCTTCTGAAAGTGAAAACCACTCCTCTCCAGTCTATTAGATTAGCCCGAGACAGTCAACAAGACAGCAATTACAGAAAGCAACGTGATGAATAGCGTTTATATGGTCTTCCAAAATGTCTTTATTAAAAAGTCCCAGACAGCAAGTTAAAGAAACCCCTGCAGACATTAAGTAGCTTCAAGGCTGGAATCCAAGGCCAGGGTTAGACACTAGCTAACAAAGGAAACCCAGTGTGTCCTCACGTTACCAGGCTTTAGCAAGCTCTCTTTGCAAAACCTTTGTCTTCAGCGAGGTGGGGGCCAAAGAGCACAGAGGACAACCACACCTGGACACGCCATGAACAAACTGACTGAGAAACCGCTGCGCAGCTCTACATTTCGTAGGTATCAGTCTCACAATTTGAGTCATTTTTTTATTAACTTGATGTGCATTTCCACCAGAAATTTGCTTGATAAAGATAAAAGGAGGAGAAAGAGAAAAGAGAGACATAAGAAGGATTTATTATTCCTCTAAAAGAAAATAGAGGACACAACATTTTTGTAATGTCTTATGAGGAGCGGCTGAGGGAACTGGGGTTGTTTAGCCTGGAGAAAAGGAGGCTGAGGGGAGACCTCATCGCTCTCTACAACCACCTGAAAGGAGGTTGTAGCGAGGTGGGTGTCGGTCTCTTCTCCCAAGTAACTGGCGATGGGAGGAGAGGAAATGGCCTCAAGTTGTGCCAGGGGAGGTTTAGATTGGACATGAGGAAAAATTTCTTTACTGAAAGAGTGGTTAAACATTGGAACAGGCTGCCCAGGGAAGTGGTGGAGTCCCTGGAGGTATTTAAGACCTGTACACATGGTGCTTAGGGACATGGTTTAGTGGTGGACTTGGCAGTGTTAGGTTAATGGCTGGACTCCATCTTAAAGGTCTCTTCCAACCTAACCGATTCTGTGATTCTATGATTCTATGTTCCTGAACCCTCTTACCTGTTGAAGGGCACTTAAAGGCAGGATTGTCCTCTACTGTTGAGACGCTGGGAGTCTTGCAGGCAAACCTCTGCCGGTGCTGCTGCATGTGCTCCCCGGGATGCACGGCATCGGCCTGACTCGCTTCGCTGGGCTGAGCCATCCAACTGTCCCCCGCGCTCTCCATGGAGCATGGGGGACCCTCGTGGGGACCTGTGGCTGTCCCCAAGTCACCCCCAGGGGTGGGGTTGTACCGAACCACCGGGGAGCCCACAGCAACAGGGCTATTCACAGCAAAAGGGCGGACCCTCAGCATGTCAGGCTCATCATCTTCAGGGATCGGGTTGTACCATATTTCTCCTTCATCATCTGCATCATTATCCTCACCGAAGTCCAAAGCGGCGCTCCTTGGCGCGGCAGGGCTTGCGGTGCTTGGCAGGGCACCAAGAGGAGCGCAGCTTCGCACGGGGCGCTCCCGCCCCACCGGTGACGTGGAAGGAGCCCGCAGCACTGCAGGTTCAGGCAGCGGGATGGGAGATTTGGGTACCGGGATAACAGCCCCGTGCGTTTCCTTACAGGTGTTTTCTTCTTCCGGAGGAGGAGGAGGAGGTCGGTGCGTGCTCTGCTGCAGCCAGCTGCGTTTCTTAGAAACAGTAATGCTGTTCACCTGCGGCCTGTGCTCGGGGACCTCGCTGGCCTGGGGGGATTTGGGCTCCTTCCTGCTTCTCGAAGCTATGTAAACATTTTCTATTAAATCTGTTCCCAGAAAGAAAGGCAAAAAGAGAGGGAAAAACAAATGTTTAGAATATCGTTTTGCTTTTGACAGATTAACACATATGCTGTCGTATGACATTTGCATTAGACCTCATCCGAAAGGACAAAAGATAAGTTGATATGATCATAAAATTAGATTTCAGCCTGTCAAAGCAGAATGTGCACATAATTAATAAAAAGTCAGGCTTGTTTGGCTGTTTTTTTAACACCATGTGATTTAGATAAATGGCAGTGAGATAGCCCTGCTGAAAGGTCACGCATCCTTAGACAGAAATGGCTGCTTTTTGTTCAGCTAAGCTCAGGTGCAATTGGTTTGGAAAGTTGCTGTGCAGTATTTCCACAGTTTACTTATGCCAATGAAGAAACAGACCCTGGTTTTACTATAATGTATAGCTTGAATGCCTACAAAAAGCCCACGTAGATTCATTTCTAGATTTAGATACAAAATAAAGGTGAGGATATGCCGCGCACAAAAAAACTCCAGAAAGGACTGTCCTTAGCAGCTTCATCCTATAATTAAGACAGAAGCATCCCCTGATTTGTGGGGAATAAAACAAAACACACCATCATGAAAGGAAGGAAGAAGAAACATAGAAAAGTTTTTGAATATCTCATTACACACCAAAAATTTCACGCTACACCTAATCAAATTCCACTGACTGCTCCCAAAACTTGACACAATTTCTTTAAAGCAACGGCCAAACGTTCAATTATGCATTGAAAAAGCCACTTGCACTCGAGCCCCTTGTCAGAGCACGTCCAAGCAGCCCACTCGGCAGCAGTGCCATGCCCCCTGGCAGGCTGCAGGGCACCGCAGCAGCGCATCCCGCCCGGGGAGGTGGGACCACGCAGGGAGCGAGCACCTCGCCCCCGAGCAAGCACAAGCCCCTTCGCTAGGGCTGGAAGGAAAGCTGCAAACACATCCAAATTAAAAACAGGGAATGGAGGTCAGATAACCCTCACGCTCCTCTGCGGAGGAGGGCAACCCCGACAGGGTTTGCTCAGCCACTAAGACTGAGTGGGGATAACTGAGTTCTCATAAAACAGACAACTTGTTTTCACGCGAAGCCCTCTGCAATCGGAAATTCCAGATGGGAGCAGCAATTTGATACTGCTTGAATGTTATTCTCAGCAAAAAGTTATTTACACACCAATAATGGATGTTAAAATGCGGACACCTCTTGTGGACTCTCTGGAGTCCTCTCTGGAGGACTTAAGGAGCAGCTCTGTAAATCCAGCTAAGTTCGCTGCAGACAGGGAGACAGGAAAAAGACTGTCACTTGAACACCTTCCCTTCGACCCTCTTTTTAGGTTTGTACATCAACAACAGAAGAGATCCTTAATAAGACCTGAAACACCACCGTTTCACTTGAAGAAAGATTCATCATTTGGTTATTTTTTTAAAAAGTGAGGTTTACTTGTTTAGCTGAACTGCACTATGAACACTGTTTGTGATTTGAAGAATTAACTTGGTTCAAAGAATTAACAAAATTAACCGTGTTCATTTTGAAGCCTGCGTACACCTCCATTGAAGTGCTTTGCTACACCGGGGCCTAAGTCGGTCAATTAACAGAATCGGAGGGAAACGTAAAAGCAGGGCTGAGGATGCAGATCTCTGGCAAAGTTTCAGTGATTTGGCAGCAACCATGTTCCTTCCCCCACCCTTAGCCTGGAAATGTAAGCGTGCCATTGTAAAGGTTTCCCCTTTACACAATTTCACTACTATTTCAAGTAAGAACTAACCAAAAGGACGGGGAACTAATCTGCCGTGGGCATAGGGCTATGCCTACATTTCCAAGAAGTCAGTTCGGATCGGGGACTTCTTGGGCGGGCATCCTCCCGCCGGTGACGGCTACCTCAGAGCCCCCCGCTTCTGCGTGGACAGCCCAAGGAGCGGTCCCTGCTCCGGCGACAGAAATAGATGGAGCATCCGAGAGCTGTATTTCCACAAACAAAAATATCTGCTACTTCCTGCTTCGCTGTAGAAATGCAGGCCCTTCCGCACTGGTTAAGACAGCCTACAATTCCTAAAACAGCAGGCTCCTAAAAGTACAGTGTGCCTAAATATACACCCAGCGACACATCTGGCGTCAGCCTCAGGCTGCCCTTCGGTCCCAGCGGCAGCAAACGCACAGAGCAAACTCAACTTTGTTTTCAACATCCATCCGGGTATCTCAATAACAAACCATCTGCAAAAGCTTACCGCAGAAACATTAATAATCAAGTAGCTCCAGCGTACTCCAATAACCCTGCTGCTTGCAGAGACACGCCGCCTAGCACACGTACTCAAAACTACCCCTTCTCCGCCTCCGAATTAGCCAGCGTGCTGCCAGAGGTCATTGATTGTAAACGTTCGCCGAATCTCATCCAAATGATACACTTGCATGTAAATCTTCCGACTGCAGCCTCTGCAATTGATAGCAGTATTTGCAAGTACCGCTTCCCCTTTATTCGAACTTGGCCCTGATCCTTAAAGCCCTTATGCCTGTGTTTATTTTAGTAACGAACTGTTTCACATGCAAGTATCTGCACAGCCGCTGGTTCAATGTACCACAGCAAGTTTTAAATGTCATTAGCTGTTACAGAGCCAGATTTAAGTAAATACAAAGCTTTCAGAGATATACAGGTCAGGCACACGCTTTTTGTCCTAGAGCAAAGGTTCACTCAGAACGCTGCCTACTCTTTATTAGCACTGTAATATATTTAATATATTCTAAAAATATATATTAAACCTCCACACACACACAGAACAAGACAATGGTTCCTTCCCAAAAGGCTTCAATATGGTGTTCAATTTAAAAAAAAAAAGGTCAGATGGTCCCTTCACCTTCCACTCTATTGACAAAAAATTAAATAAATCACTATTTAAAGTTAAAACATTATGGTAACAACACATGTATTCTCAGAACTAGAGCCTCAATGTTTCAGCTCAACTGAGGTCAGAATTGATGTTCTGCCTATTACACTGGCATATAAAATATTTCGACATGATACTGTGCACCGCTTTTCAGTCTGTAACAAAGAGGGGAACAGCTTTTTCCAGCCTCTCCATATATGGATCAAAACAAACCATAGTTCTTCTGGTTGTAATAGCAGCTATTTAAACACATTTTCTTTCACTAAGTTTCCTAGTAGAACTATAAAATATAATAATTCTGTATTTAAATGGAACAACAGCAAGACTAAAAATTGATTTGTAAGCTTTCCAGTGCACCTTTAAAAAAAACAAAAAACAAGAAAACAAGCAGCAAACAAAAGCCAAAGAATGACAAAGTCATATGATAAGAAAACATGCAGGGATTCACATAAAGTAGCGGTCTAAATTCAAGAACCTCTTATTTTAACGAGGAATTTTTATTCCCAAGAAGAAGAAGAACTACAGATGTGAGGATGCTACCACTGAGGATTGATTCAAGACCTAAATTTAGACCAGCTCACAACAAATTTGAAGGTTACACAAGATCCGGAAAAAAGACAGAAACTTTCCAAACACGAATAAATAACGTATTTAATTTCACCGCGTGCTGGCAGCTCCATCCAAAACCCTATCGGTTTTAGGGCTCTGGTTTTGCCGACTTACACTTTATACAAAGCTGGCACCGGCCAGCGAAACGAAAGTGAGCTTTTAAACGCGGTCGATGGGCTGAAAATACCCCGTAGGGAACAAACGAGCACCGAGCCCTTCTCCCCG
>NW_008824053.1:6980909-7002403 GCF_000699105.1 Pygoscelis adeliae | reverse complement strand
CGGCCCCCCCTCCCCGGCCCCGGGGTGCGTCCCGCTCGGGCACCGACTCCCCATCAATACCCCGGGTTGTACTCTGAGCCTTTCTCTCTACAGCTCGGAGTATCATCATCTCCGTCAGCCATGTGCGGAGCATTTCTTGCCAAAGGCTGAGAGACTGACAGCATATTTTAAATACTTCTTTTCCCTTGATGTTTTTTGTTTCGTTTGTTGGTTGTTGGTTTTGGGTTTTTTTTCCGCAAACAAACACATCTGTAGGCTGCAAACTTATTTTTCCCCTCTGGGCTTAGGCCGTGCATGTGGCCGTTCTTGCTTCCTGGCAGGTTTTTAGACAGTTCCCCCACAGTCCTGGCCGCGTGGGGAACAGCGACTCGCTCTCCCGAAAAGCCTTTGCGCTCTCCTTGGCAGAGTAACGCCGGCGAGGCGGGGGTGAAGTTGGCCCCGGTGTGAGAAGCCTTTGGTATTCCAGCCAAAATGCCGCATAGGTAGAAGACAAACGGCGTTAGGACAGAGCAAATAATGTACTGAGGCTGCTGAAGTGGGCAAAAATTTGGGTTTGGTGTATGTGTTGCTCAGCTACGTCACGCATTAGTTCCATTAGCAAGCGCACAGCCCTTCGAAACCGATCTTGGGAAAAGGTATGTCACTGATTTTTTTACCAAGGTAAAATCCTGAGACAGCTTTCGTTGGTTAACATCTACATGGGTCTACATTTCATCGTCGACAACTTCAGGAATGTATTTTGCAGCTTTGATCTGCGATACACCTGTCTCGTGGAGGGCGAGAGCGAAGGAGCCATCGCGTTTGGGGGTGGGTTGGATGTCGCCTCCCCGCCGAAGGCAGCCGGGAGCAGGCGGGCATTTCCCTGCATTCTGCATGCCAAGCACAGCACTGCCTCCGTGCGTAACAAACCCCCAAATACTGGGCTGCAGGAGGGTGCCCCTTCGGTTCTGGAGGAAACAACTGCAGCTCGTGAACATAGCACGTGTTCACAGATTTCCTCTCGTATCAAATTTCGAGGGGGATTTAATTATTTGGTCATTTGAAACTAAATATTTTTGAAGAACAAAATTAAATTAAATTTTTGAATCTTTATGTGTGAAACACCAACAGTAGTAACCCAGTAATACCTGCAAATACACAATGTAAAAAAAAAAACATTACAAAGTAGTTACGGTTTCTCTTAATCTAAAGTAAAGTTCATGATAGTTAATCATATGTCACGTTGCAACAACTGGAAATGCCATTTTGCCATCCTGCCTTTTGAAACCATTTGCAGTCCTTTAAATACACATATTGGGAAACATCTGTGTACGAGTTTCAGCGCAAGATGTAAAACCATTCCAGAACGCTTTTGGTTGGGAAAAATGACAAACGAGACGGCAGTGGCTGGGACCATCCGATGCGCGCTGCCGTGTAGTCCCGAGGGGTCTGCCTGGCCTCTGTCCCGGCGGGGGTCAGACCTGGCCCCCTCAGACAGCCGCATCGCAGCGCCCGCGGGCTGGGTTAGGAACAGCATCTCGGGCAAAGTAGCATGCAAGAAATGCATAAAAGCAGAACTATCAGTACTTCTCTGACAGTGCACTCACTGTGCGCAATTAACGCATCTACCTCCAGCAGATTAATTCACAATTACATTTTCTGCATTACCTTTGGGCCCAAATAAAGGAGAAGCCCAGTGCCACCTCCTCTAAACCGATCTTACCTGTTTGAGTGGTTAAGCTTTCATCCCCAACAAAAACTTTGATTTTTCAGGCCAGAATCAGTATGTAAAGCTAAGTCTTTTACTACACCTTCCAGAACTGTGATCCTGATCTGTAAGGATACAGCCAAAGAAGAAAGGTATGAATATATTTGATGGCATTTTTTTGTTCATCTCATAGTCAGATGTTGAAACAGGTTGCCCAGAAAATCTGTAGAAACTCCCATCTTGGAGACACTGAGAACTTGGCTGGCCCTGGCCCTGGGCAAGCTCACCTACGCCGCTCCTGCTCTGTGTCGGGGCTGAGCAGAGGACCTCCAGAGGTCCCGTCCAACCTAAATTACTCTCCTGACTCAAAACCTTTCCTCGTATCGGAGCTGCCGTCCTCCCTAGCTGAGACATGGCTTGGATAGAAGGAATGAACTCCAGCCGAGCAGAATACCAGTGATAAAATTTACCAGCGGCAAAATTCTGCATGGGCACCACAGCTCGACTGCACTGACCTTACTGATGCTACCAGGAGGTCCGCCGTGCCACCAGCAAATGCGTGCCTGAAGCAAAGGGCATGCGTTTGAAGTCTGGAAGAGGGGATCTGCCCCAATAAAAAGCACTGAAAAGTTTCGAAACAGCTAGGAGATGAACTCTGGGCTTTTTCCGCAAGAAAAAGGTGTTGCAGCCATTTCAAACTGAGCAAACAAAAGCAGCCTACACCTGCCTTGACTGTCATTGTCATACCTGCAGATTTCCCACCTGTTCTAACGGGAAATCGGATTCCTCCTGCCTACCCATGCCTTAGATTGTCTGCGTTAGTTCGCTGATGAATAACAACTTACTGCACTTAAAGTAACTGTATGTAATTTTTAGCAAGTTCCTCTTATTTAGGTGGCATTTTGGGAAATTTTTGTTACTTGGATATTTTCTTTTACAAATTAAAACAATATTAGTAGGAAGTAGGTTCTAGCCAGAGTAAGGACCAAATCCTGCAAAGAAGGGGAGTGCTGACGTTTGGTGTGCGGTACTGCCTTCTCCCATGAGTATTAGCTATGGAAACAAAAGAAAATTCGACATCATTGTGTGTTCTGTGCTGCTTCACACAGTAATTTTCTTCATGTTCTGTATGGTTTTAAATGTTAGTTTAAGCATTTAGATTATTCCTCTATGCAATAGGCGCACAGGAAATGGCTCGGTGAAAAGCTGCCAATAGTTGAGTCTATAAACACAGTTTGATCTATATCTTAGAAAATTGTTTCCATTCCAAACTGTGGTCACAAAGCACTTTTTCTTCTTGGCAGTTGGATTTTTTTTTTAAATCCCTATGCATCCTGTATTTGCCCAACAGAGTTGGCATTGATCACACACACACAAAAAAAAAAACCCTGCAGATAAAATAACATTAAGGATCTGGCTGGAACTAACTTGAGCCAGTGGAGTAAGAGTCAAAGCTGAGCTTTTGTTTCCAGCTCAGCCTGTTTTGTTCAGGAGCTGCAAAGCACACAGTGCTGAGCATGAGTCCTTTTACTCGGCCTTCTACAAAAAGTAAAAGCTACTTCAAGAGGATGGGACTAGAGCTTGCAGCAACTTGAAGAGGCTGCTTATTAGGAGACTGGCACATATTTAGGACCGGTTAAACAGTGTGACTTTAAACAAATAGAAAGCAGTATTCTTCTGAAGGTACAAAGAGAAACGTTTTTTAAAGTTTTTTTCATTGACAGGCTGAGATTTCGCCACTTACTTCATCTTTTCTGAGTTGATGACATGAGAATTGTAAATGACGGCACAAGCAAAAAAGTCAAACTTAAGCTGGAAAAAAAATGCATTGATACGAAGGATATCCCTGGTGAAGAAGCTGGTGCATAGGTGGCAATGTTTGGGCACTGATATAGCTGAATGATGAAATTACGCAGATAAATAGTTCCTAATAAAAGACTGACAGATAACCTTTACAGCCTTGCTGACAGTTTCAGAGGTCAGCTCTGCCTCAGCCGATACCGTGAAGAAGCTGTGCTTTCCTAAGTACGCAGGCTTTCGTTTCTGTACAAACTCAGGGACTGGTTTTGAACTGCTCTGGTCTGATTTTGGAAAATTCCATCCCTCATAGCATCTAAGACCTGCTCCTGTACCTGAAATAAAAGTTACGTATTAATTTAGGATATAACTGTGTAAAGATATACTTTATTTTACTTCAGTGGGATTCATTCATATGAGTAAAACTAAAAGTGTCTGGAAACGTGAGTGAGTCTCCTTTTCATTAAAGCTTAGCAAATCAGTGTCTTTCTTCTCTCAAGACCTGTCGCAGACAGGGGGATAAAGTGACAACTATATGACTAAAGCGGAGCTGATGACAGCTGGGAACTGGAAGCATTTGAATGCCCCAATAAAATCTATGAGCACTCTTTTTATTGAAAGCGTCTGCCTTCCTGACATCGAAATGGACTGAAATAAGAGTCCCATGAAACTCTATCAGGCAGCTAATAGCCTTGTGCGTTATCTCCAGCCTGCCAAACAACTGATCTCTCTCAGATGCAGACACCGCTACGGTCATCCATACCTTTGTTACCCCCAGACCCTATTTTGAACTGGCCAGCCGAGGCACCCCAGAGGCCCAGAGGCTCCGGAATACAGTTGGTTATCTTCTTAGGAAGACAAACCAATGGAAGAATAAACCATTTATATTCTAAACCTGAGGAGGTTGCTAGACAACAGGCTGGACAGAGCTGAAGGTGTTCATTACCCAAACGGCTACACCATCTGCTCCCTGGTGTCCAGAACCATTTGCAGTTGGGGTTGCACTTTTTAAAAGCAAATTTTAGAGACTCCAAGAGCACTCAAGTGTTTGGCTCGGACCACTGACTCCCTTCTAGCGCGCATCCCTGCCGGAAACCTCCTTAATCCAAAACTGCTTTAAGAGGCACCGCCGTTGAGATCTTATACCCAGTGCAGCACACCTGCGTTGCTGTTGCTTGGCTATGGCCAACCAAACTTGGTGCCTTCTCACAAAGAGGTAACGGACCTCTGAGAAGCCACTGCCACCATCAGTTCCTCTCTGACTCCTGGGGCATCGGCCTCCTGGGCTCTGGCGATGTGATTTGTTGCATCAGAATGGTTGCTACCCTGGCTGGCTGTGAAGTGCTGAGCCCGTTGCTCCCACTGGCATGGTCTACTTGTCCTTTTAAGCTGTAATTAAAATTAAAGAGGAGAGGATTTTAAGAACCGCGTACGGTTAACCTAGATTCAAATGAGCAGTGTGATGGAAATAATTATGTTCACAGCTATCAGCTAAGTTAAGCAGCAGGAGCATTCATGGCCCTGTCTTCTGTGCTTTGTTTAAACAGAAAGAAGACAGTAAATCATGCTCTTTTTAGTATCTTGCGCTTATTTTTTTAAGTTGGTATTTGTCTTTTTGGAGAATGCAAGCTAACGTTCCTATGAGCTTTTCAAAATGTGTCAGTGAACTTCAGGGCTGTCATTACCACCTCTGACTGCAATCTTACAGCGTGCCAGTGCTATGGTAGGATGCCAGTCTCACTGAAGATATGCTAAAAATACCAAAGTATTTTGGATACGAAGAAGCCAAAGCATTACCCATACAGTAAAAATAGCCGGTATCATGACCATCATCACCATTACCTTCTCCTAACATGGAGACAAAACCGGCAGATTGGTGACACTCCACCTTGGTTGAAGTGAAAATAAACACCAACGAAGAGTGTCATAAGTTCAAGCAAAAGAAAAACAGATTCAAGTTTATGCTCAAAACATTAGGAGATCCTCTATGAAGAAACTGAAATCAGTAAATAAGCATTTCTCTCTCTGTTTTGCCCTATCTCTTTAGGCCAGGACCACATCCGTGGTCCTGCCGTTTCTGCCCCAGGAGGGCAGGGAAGAAGCAGAGCTGTCACCCACGTCTGCCTGTGGTCCGTCTTTCTCCTCGGCCTCATGCCTTCACAAAGTCTCCGCCATCATTCAAGTCTCTCACAGTATTTAGCTATTAATCCAAACTTTGATTAAATGTAACATTTGTGAATTTCATCCCCTAAGTAGCTGGAGCCGTAAGGTTTTTGAGCTGTGTCCTGGAGCAGTCCCTGTTAATATCGTACGGGAGTGCTGTACCCACTGACAGACCCTTAGCAGAGCCAAGGGTCTGCCAGTCCACACAACAGAGTCCAGGAGATGTTGCAAGGTACATCCACCATAAATGCCGTTATGCACTGGGTCCTAAAACCTGCTGCATATGCAAAATTTATTTATTAAAAATCCTGCAAAACTTAAACACTGTAAGAAGAATATCTTGAATGGCTTCTGATTGCCTATTAACAGTCAACAAAATGCCAGAATGGGGGAACACATTTAATGAACGTGTTCTTAGGGGAATCCACTTTCTTAACGTTCCTTTCTTCCACTTCTGTCGTTAGAAATAGCAATTATTTTTTTTTAATCATCAGCCTCAAAACTCTGAGTTTCAAGTCAGAGCAAAGTATAGAGGGCTTCTAAATGCTGTAAAAGGAAAGCCAGTATTTAAAAAGAGAAGTGGAAAGGTCCTTAAATTGGAAGACTGATCCTTTTTAAGAACTGTATATAGGTGCTGTGCTCAAAGTGCTTTACTTAAGATAATCATAAGGATGCCTTAAAGATGTGTTCTTATAATAAATTTTAAGCAACAGATGTTGTTTCTGTAGGCAAAATCTGCCAATGACTCACACTTTGAAAGGAACTAGTCTATTTTTCTCTTTTACGTAAGCTAAATAATTTTATTACTCAAACAACTTTATATGGGTGCATATATGATCATTCCATTGTAGTCATCCTGTATGTTACAAAGCCAAAAAATGGAAAAAAAAAAAGGCCAGAGAAACCCAGCGTATCACCTCAGGCTGCTGAGAGATCTGTGGAATTTCATATATGAAATATTCTCTTCTTTCTCTCCGTTGTGTGTGCGTCAAAGGGAGCGATCGGAGAAGTTAATGGTAAGAAACCACGACAATGAAGTCTGTGCATGCATTAGCGTGCTCATGCTTAGCTTCTCTGCAGAGTCTGAACACCACCGCTTCAGTACAGTGACTGAAAACTAGAAAAGCATTTTCGTGTAGCTACATAGATGAACTCTGGGGTTTCTTTTGCATCTCCTGGAGTGCACCGGTCAAGAGAACAGAATCAAGCTGTGTTTCACAGGAGAAAAAAGTTTTCCTGTTTAGGCCAGGCTCTACAGCGCACATGTTTTGACCTGATGAGCTTTCTTGACTTGTAAAGAACAATGCAGCAAGGAGAAGACTGGTGCTTGATGCTGCTGGCTCCAGCAGGGAAAGTCCCTCATTTGCAAACTTGCCAGGGTTGCTGCCTACCGCCTGCTGACAGCTTGCTCCCGGCGCTCACTCACTCCTGTGATGAGAAGGAATGACAAAAGCGCAACAGCTGATGGGAAGGTGGCATGGTCAAGCTTCTTTTAATTATTAAAGTCCATCATAACATTCAGTCGCCCTTGGGAGACACAACAGAATCCAAGATAACGGAGGTGAAAAAATAGATTTATAATCTCATTTGTGCTCCCTTAATCACACATCTCCTCATTCGCTCACATTCAGGCCAATCTCGTTTTAAATATCTCAAGTTATATGGTCCTGCTATTATCCCAACCGCCTAACCAGTCACGTGGTTAGGAAGCATTTCCAAATATTTAACCCAAATGTTAGTCAGCTACTCCGTCTAGTCATGTCTCATGTGATGTACTCGCGTAATGTCCTGCTAGTCTTCTGTGGCTGCTCAGGCTATGGCACGTGGTCCCAGGTGGCATCTCTTCCTACCCAGCCTGACAGACCGCACAGCTGGTGGCAGCCCAGCAGGCGGGGGTGACACCAGACACCGGCAGAGGGGCTGTCAGCCAGTCCTGCATGGGTTCCTCCGAGTTTCCAGGAACGTCGCCCCCACAATAAAATATATATTTAAATGCAATTTAATCTTTCAAATACTTGAAGACCAATTTACTTTCCGCTTTGAAATATTTTCTGAGTGGGAGTGGAAAGTCCATGTATCTCAGCTGATTTCAAGTAGACGGGAAAGGCTACAAAGGCTTCTGTGTTTTCTCTAGTGGGCCCTCACAGTAAGGGCACTCCTCAGGTGAGATCTGTTATTGAGAAGCGTGAGCTATTGAAAATATTCAAAATATTTACATTCTTTAGTGGATGGAAGCACTACTTTATCCTAATCTCTTCTCTAATTACTTGAGTTTCCAGCCGTGCCACGGCATAATCTGTGTAATGCCCACAACAAAGACCCACAGCGCTTTAATGCAACAAATTTCAGACGGCTATCACAACGGTGGGGATTCTGAAAGACCATGTGTATTTACTAGATTACATCAATTTTTCAAAGTAGATTTTCCTCGTTTAACCCCCCCCAACCTTCCTTCTCATTGCTAAAATTTGTTTCCTAAATGCCATATTCTTCTCCAGAATAAAAAGACTCAACAGTATGTAAAAACCAAGTATTTAAAAGTTAAAATTCCGGGTTTTTTCACATTGAGCTGTAAGATCTAAAATGACTGATTTCTTTTAAACCTATTTTTGGGTGGGTTTAACTTTGTGTGTTTCCAAACCCAGTTTCTGCTCTGAAACATCACGCGCGAGGTCATTTTCAGTGTTCTTCCACTTTTGTCTGGCAAGTTCCCCTGTTGTTTATATAGAAAAGCAACACAGCTAAACAGGATATACCGAGTGTAAAAACAGAATTTGCATGGGAGGGACAAGGCCAGAGGGAAGTCTGAAACTAAAATTACTTCAACTGGCTTTTTGAAACTGTGTTTCCAAGGTGACAGAAACCCCTTTATTGCAAGGTTGCTCATTTATCTTGAACAGTTGCCAGGGTTTTGATCTAATTTTTAGTTCTGAAGAACTAAAATTATCCCCCTCCTTCTCAAAATAAAACTCAACCAACCAAACACAACACAACAGATTTTAACCACGTAGTGGCTTCTATCTTTACGACCGACAACAAAGAAAAATCAGGTCAGATTGTAAAGCTGCCGATTTTAGCATCCCTTTTGGAAGACGTATCCCCAAATAGCACATTCTAATTAGGCATATAGATCACCAGGTATCACAGGCTAAATTGTGCGCTAAGACCGCGTTACAAGTCTGCAGCCTTTCTGAGCTGACGCGTTGCGCACTTCTGTGACGGCCAGGACCCTGCCTGGGCAGCCATTCACGGGTCAAAGCCTGCAGGCGGTGAAAGGGAAACCGTGGGGGGACACACACGGAGAACGTGTTTCTTCAAATCTTCACACGTGTCCACTACTAAGTATTTAGGGGAAAAAAAAAAACAAACCTAAGAAAACACCAAAGACTACCTCCTAGACTGCTCTATAAACAACCCCAAAACCGACAGTTCATTTCAGCAACGCTACCGATGCAGAAAAGCTGACGCGTTGTTACCTACAGTACCGAGCCTCAGAGCTTTAACACCTAGAAATCATTAGCACTTTGTCTTAGGATTCAAAGCCCTCTTTTGCACAGCACGTTGTCCTTCTTTAAGGACAAAAACTGCAACATTCCTTTTCTTCCCCAGTCCTGCTCTCATAGAAAACACTCAAAAAATTTGACTGAGAGTCATCTTCCCCCTCTACTTTGTCTGCTCCTGAAACGTAACAAATGGATTAATGCTCTACACCAGCATTTTTTTTTCCTTTCTAAACAGCAAATAGACTTAACAAAGACCCTTAGGTATTTACCTGCTTTACCTGAACAACCCCAGAGAACGATGCCCCTAGCTTTACCTCCTCTCTTTCCCCCTCATCGCTTCCTTACTCTGGCTTATCCCGTCACAGCTGAGCTTACTGCAGGGCTTTGGGAAAAGTGCCATGACACAGCTCCATAGAAGATTCATTTCCTGAAGTGGGACTTGACCATCTCTTGACATCCACTGCAGCCCTCACACACCTCTTCCTTTGGCCTTGCAAGGGCTTTGCCCATAACGCTCGCAGGGCCCTGAGCTTCGCCACGCACAGGAGCAGAGCCCTCTCTAGGTAGCTAAAATGTGTTTATCGGTCTTTTTGACAATCAGTTAGTTAAACCAGTTTTAACAGTCAGCAACCGCTGAGCGGAGGCAGGTTTACCGATCATTTTGACAGAAACCCGTGTCTCCAGGATTCAATGTGCCCAAGCAGTTGGTCCCGCTGACTGCCCCCACCTCCTCTGCCCACCCAGTGAAAGCCAGCTTGTGATTCACAAAAGCATCCTGGTCTCCAGTGGCGTTTCTGGTTCCACACATCATTTGAGAAGGACAACAGTTGTTACGGAAGGATGTTAGGAAGGACCGCTTCCCAAGGAGGCATTTCCTCTGCCGCTGACAGGCGTGAGCCCCGTTGCCTCCCATGCTCAGCACCGCGGCTGCTGTTGCCTTAGAGATCAGCACCAACGGAAGAGGAATCTGCTCTTCCCAGGTATCAGGGTCTCCTGCAGAACCGGTTGAGTCTCAGCTTTCACCATTAAGAAGTCCTCACGTTGTGGTCATTAGAGACTACTGCCAGGCAAGAGAGCCAATATCAAAGTAAGCATCAATTTCTTGTGCAGGGGCAAGAGCAGCAGCGACTGCAGCTGCCATGGCTGGAGTGCTGCTCGTGCTCCACGGAGAAGCGAGACGGAGTGCACGGTGAGCAGGATGCGAATGCACAATCACTCCGACCGGCTCTCTTCTCAGATAACATGTAAGACATCAGCTCTCTCTGCTTCTGTAATTCGGGGTACTCCCCAGAAACCCAAAGTCAAAGCACTTGTCATTCCCTGTGCCAAGTCTTGCCAGCAGTTAGCATGCGATATTTAGGAATCCCATCAGTAAACATACCCAGAGCATCAAATAAAAGGTGAATGATGTATTTTAATCTGTCCAATTCAGTGAGCGCTGCTGAGTCATTTGGCTACTGTGAAGCACACTGAACGTGGCCTCTGTATTTCTGTATGAAAAATACATCCATCTCCTCACCTTATCCATAGGATGGAGATACAGAGAAGCTAGAAGCTCCAAAAGCTTTTAGCCCAGTCAGCAGGGGCGAACCCCATCTTATTAATGCAGCTATGACAATGTAAATCTGTGCATCATCTCAGGCACTTTTAAGATGCCTGTCATACCGGCTTGCACTCTCCCTGTCAGGTTTGCATACCAAAATATATATTTTTAAAATACATTCACAAATGTTAAGCTGAAGCAGAATTTTTCTTTGCCTGTCAGCAAAGAGCATCTGGAAATGATCAATCTCTCTCCCCACCTTGCCCAAATGTCCTTAGGGAGAAATTAATCTTTTAAGACAACTATACTGAAATGAAAAAAATGTTTCTGTAAGCTTGCTAAATTCAGATGCTAGTTAAGTTTTGCTGAGAAGAAGGCATAGGGAGGGGAAAGGGAGCCATTCTTTTTAGCTATAAAAATCCACAGATCACTTTCCTTATTCTACTGCTAGGTGCACAACAAGACTTCAGCCCCTATCAAGAATCAGAGGCTCAATGCTATGGCCCCTGGCAGCGTAAATTCACGGGTGTGATTAGCTTCATATGCAACAGACTTTCCATTACCTGTAGTGGGATTCATACATAGCTGAGCTTCATACACATGTATAGATTCTTGCAGGAATGAACACGGCATCTCTAAGGAGAAATATTACTTGGTCTGGGAACAGTGGATAAGCAATGATCAGTGCTGCAATTTACTCTCGCTCTCGTTCTCCACCACCCCTTGTACTTAATATAAGAACCAGTGAATCAACTAATAGAAAAAAACAATCTAAGGTGATGAAAAAGCTAAGTTTAGAAGGCAATATTGGCATGCTACCAAGAACACAGACCTTGAATCCAATTTGCCTACAGTTGTGCTTTTCCCAACAAGGCATATTTTGGGTGCGAAGGCATGTCCCGGAGACACACCGGTTCTGCGCGTGCAGCGCTCCTTGCACAGGCAGGGTGTGACTGCAGAAGTATTTCGGTTTGGATCAGGAGGCTGCTTTTGAAGTGACTCTCCCTATCGGCCTGGCAGACTCTGTTTTGGTTTTCAGAGTGCACCAACGGGATTCCTTTCAGATGAAACTCAGACCAGGGGATGCACTCCAGGAGTGCATCTAATGCACTTGGACTGCTGCTGGGCGTTGAGTCTACGGGAGCAAAGCAGAGCTAGCCCACAGCGTTGACCGGTTCACATTACAGGCACTCTCCTGTTGTGCCAAATTACTTACTGATGTAAATGTAGCCACAGATTAAAGAGCATCCTTTAGCACGATATCAGAAATAGGATTGTAGTGGTTATATAGCTTCCCAACAACCCTATAGCATTAACCAGGTGGGTCAGTAAACCTGCTTATTCTGCAGTAAAAACGGAAGAGCTACTTATTGAAGAAATAAAACCCCTATACAATATAACGGAGGAAAAACAAACAAATGTTCAATACGGAACTGACCTTCTGAAGTGGATTATTTCCCAAGTACCAGGAGAGCCAATTTCACAACAGCTTTTATTTCTGGTTCTTAATGTTCAAGTGTATATGCACAATCTGGGATACAAACACAGCACTGGTGGAAAATCCTCTAGAGTTTCCCGGGAATTAGTGCTGTTGCTAAACGTGATAGCTTTTCAGGTTAATATCTGCGGACTGCTATTAAAATCTATGGGACTTTTGCAGAATGTAAGAATTATTTTTGAAAGAGAAAAGATTACAGTAGCTCTCCCCAGACAGCATTCAAAAAGTATTTGAAATTTACGGTGCAAAAACAGTTGAAAAAGCCTTTGCAGTACTAAGAAAATCTAGAGCGAGATATCAAGAAAGCAACCAAACTAGATGTGTACTGTTTCAAGAGTCACTTAATCAGGTATTAGGCTGAATCAAAGAAAATCAGGGTCTATAGTTTAAAGCAGTACAAATTCAAACAGGCATTATGCCAGCAGCTAACAAAAGCACCCTCTACTGGAGCAGCACAGCTGAAAAGCCAGCAAACGTAGAATGGAAGAGCTGAATTATCGCAGGGCTTCGTTTGCCCAGTGGTCTGTTGGATGATTTTGCCGATGGAGCAGTGCACGTTTCTGCCAGCTACGTGATGCTTTACTGACTCAACAGATACTGTGCGCTGCAGCTGTCCCAAAAAGGCTGAGAAAAGGCAGGGAAATATGGGATCCCCAGCAGGAGGGTGGGGACCAGAATTTAGTTGCCACTGGCTCTCGACCATGCGAGGAGCCCTGAATTTAGATATATACGGTCTGTGTCAGATAAGTCTCCCTGCTTCATCAGCACTGGAATCACTTAATGACATGGATTCTATTTATTTTCATATTACCAGCTTGAGTTGTCAGTTATGCTTCTGTGGGGAAATAATGCAAGGAATCTATTAATGTTCTAATAATATAATAATTCTATAGCATATAACTCTGTGTTGTCTTATATAAGTCTATGTGTTGCTTTATATAGATACTTTGAAAAATTTAAGTTTGTAAGATGTAAGCAATATTTCATTACCACGTCAAAGATCATGGTGACGTGGCTTATTTAAACTGCCAGGGAGATATAGCGTATTTACAGCTATCCAAGAGGCAGGCACAAAGGTTCCTGTGAGAACAAGTCATTTGACAAGTCCCTAAAGGTAGGCAAAACTTTAGACCTTGCATAAAAATGAGTATTCCTAACTATTAAAACAGCATGTTTTCAAACAAGCCTTTGCCATTGCCAGCCTTATAACTACATTAAACAATACAACTCTTTGAAACATTTCAGACAATATATAAGCTCTTAGTCTCACAAAATGCCATTTTATCAGTCCTAAGGAAGGGATTTGTGCATTTCTCTTAAGCATCTTCTAATTACAACAGAAAGTGACACTTTTTCTAGACCAGAAGCTTAACAGAGAAACTTTTTTTTTTTAAACCCTTCTTTACATCTTTATTAAGTAGTTGTGATCCTTCCTACGAAAGAAGTGAAATTAGTCTCTCACATTACCTGGTCTGCTTCCTCAAGGCATCCCTTACCACCCTGTGTCAGAGAAGTTACTTGTTTAACAAAACTGGACCATGTTCTGCTTCCCAACAGAAATGCTCCCCAATTACTTTTGCTGGGAGCCTGCTGCTGGGCGGGGAGGTGTTTTTTGGTTGGTTGGGTTGGTTTGAGGAGAGTACGTTAATCCTCTCCTGCTAAGTCCTGCCGTTTAGGTTTAACTCCCCATTACACTTTCCTGGGGTTACCCTGTATTAATCCTGTATTTATTTTCATATCAATCCATCTACAGCAAGAAACAGATGGTGGGAGAAGATAAGCAAAGGGATGGGAAATCAATGTTTGCTCCAAAGAATAGGTTCACCTTCTTAGAAGGCAGCAAAACACAGAGTACTTGCATTGTTGCTCACAGCTAGAGCGAAGCAAAGGTGTGATTTATCTTTCGAAGCTACCAAGACGAAAGCATTCTAAAGATGAAGAGCACTTCATCTTCTAAATGAAAAGCACTGATAAAATTATTTGATAAGGACCAAAAATGCTTATCTCCATTCACTGAATTCATTGCATTCTTCTGTCAATCCAACTCCACAGGTCCTGGCTTCCCTGAAAATTCCTGCTTTTTTCAAAAGTGCCCTGAAGAAAATAGTTCAAAGGAACCAGCAGCACAAACCCATTCTAATCTCCGGTGTGACTCCGCCTTCCAGGGCCAACTGATCTTTGCACATTTCTATCAACGACACAAATTCTGTGGACTCCTCTGAATACGAGGTTGCTCCCTTCTGTCTGTGATACTGTCCACATGAAGAACTAGCTCACGAGACTCTCTGTCCCTCTGTTATTCCCGCTATTTCTTGGTTCCTAATTATACAACTTACAGGCTTTTAGAAAGCAGTCCACTGCTACCAACACGTTTGTCTCAGGAACAGAACCATTCCCTGAGATTCCCATGTCCCACGGGAAGCCGCCTGTGCAATGAAAATAATGTATTTCTTTCAGCAATTTTCTGTATTTTGCCAACCTTTTACCATACAGAAATCCTGCTTTTGTTTCAATCTTGACATTTTGAGACAGCCGCGGACTGCCTTGCTAACCACCGCCTCTTGCTGTCCTCCTTGAAACTTCACCTTAGTCAATACATCCAGAAAACGCCTTTGGCAGTAACGGAATCGGATTTCTTAGCAAGGCGCTTCCATTTGCTCAAGGGTTTTCTAAACACATCCCATGCTAGTCTTCTTTTTGAGAAGGTTTTTCCTCTGTAACGTTTGCCCTCCTGTGAATTACAGAGAGAGGAGCCGGCGTCTCCTCCCGAGCACTCCTGAGAAGCCATTTCCACTCTGTTGCTGCTACAGCAATCAGCCTCTCAACAAGCTCACCTCCGTAGGGCGCCGGTACAACCATGCTTGTGCCCAGGCCTGATGGTACTGGGGTTTTTCCGGCTATTCGGAAACCAACCTTTCAGTATTTGCCAGTCTACTGAGTAATTGTGGGTGTCCTTACACATTCTCTCTCAAAATGGAATTGCTGCACAGCTGTAGCCATTGCCAGGGGTCCCTTTCAACTGGTACAGCCCTTTATCCTTGAAAAACGCACACTTCAGCTGTAATCAGCATCCACGCCTTTAAGATGGTCCCGCGTTGTTCTCACATCAAACCCACACCCAAAGCAAAAGCACAAACATCTGTGACAGGTAGTCAAAGGGGTTTGGAAAAAATTCGCGAGCTAAGACAGAAACAGGCACAAGAGCCTTTCGAGCCTGAAAAGAAAACCCAAACTGTATCCTGCTGGTGACTGAAAGCATTACATCTTTTCACCCAAATTCTGCCATGATGTTGCAAGATTAGCAAGCTGGCAGATGAGCTTCCTGGCACCAGAGAAAGAGCGAGCCAGCCAGTGCCGCACAGCTTCTGTTTCTCTCCGTTGATAAAAAAATCCTCCTCCTGCGCCGATTACAGGTTCACAATAAATTACCCTTTGTGGAACGCACTGCATGTCCCTGGATTCAATTTCAGATTGGCAGCCTTAGACTTGTCACAAACCATTTGTAAATGAATCAGTTCTTCAGTAGCGTTAGTATGCGCGAAGCTGTCGCATAGGAATAGCAGGCTAACGGAGGGATGCCTTGCATCAACCTCTCCGTTAGCATTTCTAGGAGGAAGCACTGCCTGCCACGAAAGCCGTTACCCTCAACAGCTGTACTTCTTTACTGATGTGAATTCTTCTCTTCCAGATCATCCTGACTTTCTTGGAAATCCGAGTAACGTAGCTGCTATTGTGCCAGCCTCTGGAGGCAACACAATGTGTGCATTGCAAATTAATTGCCTTCCAGCCCCCGTTTTGCTAACCTTGACAAATTTTTAAGATAATTTTCTCAGATCAAACTTGTATGCATTTTTACTGCCTTCTTTTCCCCTGTTACACATAATGATCATCATCACATTTGATTCATCGTAAAAACAGTGCAATGATGAGTCAATAGAGGGCTCATTTTCAGAGCCAATCTTCCCCATTTGTCAGCGGGGGTGTATGTTCGCTGTCACTGTCTCCTCTTGAAAGACAATCCAGGATAAACTGTTCTCTAGTTAGAGATTTTTTTAACATCTGAGCCATCAGTTTAAGTTTAGTAAGTGTTCACTCACGCATTTCACTGATCCTGATGCACAGAGTAGCCAGTTTTTCACTATTAGCTGCCCAAACCTGAAGAAAACCTACAAGTCTGTTTCTTGTTCCATCAAACCTTGTCCTTCAGAGTCCTTCCCTCTTCTACTTTCAAAACAAATGAGAAAATCTTCTTACTGCTCATTTCTTCACACTTACCTGATCTGCTTCCTTTAAACACTGCATCATCATCAATTTTTCTTGTTTTGTAAATCTATGTCACTTCTAATCATGTAAAAAGGGGACGGAGGAGGCGAGAATCCCCTTTTGGGGGACTGTTGGATGCACGCCTATAATTGCAAGGTTTATCGTGGCCGCGTCTTTCCCGGTCGTGCTCTGTCTAGTGACTTATTGAGGAACTTGAACGATGGCTGGTAATTTTACAGCTTCGTAGCTACGAATGCCAGGGACGCGTTATCGGTAATCTTGATCTAGAAGCCCAGCTCCAGATGAGCATTTATAATTTAGCCTATTGCCCATTTTTCTTACAAGCTTTTTATGGTATCTGAATAAGAGCTTACAGATCCTTGGCAAAATCAGTGGGATTTCTCTCCTTTTCTTCCTCTCCTGGCTAGTAGCTGCATCCTATCTAGCTCAATCCAGCCACTTCCAAACAGCCTCTTTGTACCAGCTATGTAGATACCTGTGGTTTTTCCCTGCAGGAGCAAGTACTGCTTAGTGAGTACCATACTGTCAAAGCCGATCACTAGAAACATTTTGTGTCTTTCCAGCCATTTTCTCACCACAGTTAGGACTCTAGCGGTTTTTTTCCCACTACGGGGAGTTCTGTAGTTGTTTGCATTATAAGTCGCTGATGATACAAGCATAACATTTCTTCTACGCAATCTCATTTACGTACAATAAAACGCATATGCTGTCTGTTATCTCTGAACTCAGAAAGGTCAGTCCCGTCCCTGCTCCGGGCTTTTTTGTATGCCCTGTACGTCAAGAAATCTGACTTGCTTCAGAAGCTGCAGCGCTAGCACTTCTCTCATCATCTTCTCCTGAAGACGATGCACTGAGGCATCTCTACCAAAAAAACTTCCAGCAGCAGAACCAGTCCACCCAGACAACTCAGCTTCAGACAGGCTTTCTCACAGCCTTGTTGCAGATGCCGTACTAAAGAAAAAGAAGCACAGTTGCTTTTGCCGTTTCTCCTGAATAGGGAAGCTGCCATGGTCACTGCTTACAATGAAGATTTCCTCAATCTGTAAATAATACAGTTAATCATTCTTCTCCCAGATTAGCCACGCTGGTTTTTCTCCTTGGAAACTGAGTATCAGATGGTGTTAACTTCAAGACAACTGGATACCACGTATATCATATTATCGGAAAACAAAAGGAGCGATTAGCATGGTAACTTCCTGAGCTGCCCCGTAGAATAGCAGAGCAAACAATACAAGGACAAAAGCCTCCTTGGTCATGGCAGTCGTGGGAATGCATCCCATTTCCAGAGCTGGTGACATTAACCTTCAGCTATAATGCTCTTCAAGGAGCACTTCGGTAGCGAACAGAACTATTGTAAGACTTGAGAATTAGGGAGTTCGTTCAACCGTGTAGTACATGTCAGATCCCTCAAATTTCAAGAAATGGTACCATTCATCCCACGTAACCCTGGAGTAAATTCTGTACATATAGGATAGCAGAGGCAGATTTCTCAGAAAGCGTCTTGCCAGACATACCGTCATTGCAACTCGCTGCCTGGACACAAACTGAACCTTTGGGAAACCGACCAAACATCTGATTTTCATATCTGAACAGGAGCTTGCTGTTATTCGCTACCCTCAGGTCTCCATGCCAGCTATAGTATAAACACGTTCCTGTTAAAAAAGGAGCATAAGCAGTCTTTTTTTTCTACCACGTTCACTGAAGATTAGCACCTTCAACCCACCAATATTAGGACAGCAGATACAGAAAAAAACCAGATTAGAGTGTGCCCTTTCATTCAGAGACTTCACGTTCAGCACTTCAAGAAAAAAATCCTTCATTTCTTTGTAAGCAAAGCTCACAGAAACCGTTTTATCCCAGACGAACAGGACCGAGGGACCAGCTACGTAAGCAGCTCGTGACAATCCACATCCTGAAGTGGATGATGTAAGGCTGCATTACCTGCGTGGAGACAGCTATTCCTGTAAGAGAGAGAGCCGGTCTGCATTAGATGGTCATTTTTCGTGGAAGTTTGATGTGCGGTTATGAGAATGAGGGAGAATTTACATTAGCATTCTAGACAGAGCAAAGAACGGGCACTTATAGTCTTTCAACTCACCAAACTGCAGATATCCACAGCGTCTAAACTGTCACGCTCCACTGGCTGTCCACCCAGTGAAGGCTCCATTTCAGCAAGGGATAAATACGGCTGCCGCGAAGGGGCCTTCGTCCCAGCTGGAACTCAGCAGGGACATCATTAAGGGCGTGGGAGGTTTTCCCTTGCAAGCCGGAGGCCAGCTCTGCTCTGCTCCCTGCTAGCCTGGTCCCTGCTCTAGCCCAGCCGTCGCAGCCCGAGATGAAGGAGCGTTTCGAGAAGCTGCAGACAGATCTGGCACCACATCAGCTTTGCCTACGACACCGTCCCCCCTCTCGGAGCTTGCTACGACAGCGTCAAGATATCTGGGTTTGGGCACGGGGAACCCCCAGCTGTGTACAAGTACCATTTTTTGGAATGGTTTCCAGGCTGGCAGCACGGAAGGGGTGGAACATATCACGGGTTTGGCCCGACGGCCTGTGAAATTGGCAACGAGCAGCTGCGGAGTCCACAGGTAGAGAAGGATCCAGAGGAAGCATTATCACACTGCCAAGGCTAGAATTGCGTAACCTGTTGCTAACTTCACATACTCACTAAAAATGAATACATTTTTCTATGTATTGAGGTTCAAAAGAATTTCTTTTAAAATCGCTTTTAAAAATATTAACATCACATTAGCACATACGCATGCAGAATACGTTCTGCCAAATTAAAGCTAGTCCAAGACAGAAGGAAAATAAAAATTATGAACGTTTACATTAATAGTTTAATCACATAAACTTCTGTTAGTAGGCCTAATCTCATTGCAGATTTCCTAAGGCACAGAAGCTTTATTTGAAAATAAACCTAGAGCAACCCTCCCTCCAACCCAGTTTTGCTGGCACTTTTTCGTATACAGACCCAAAAATCCATGAAGCAGCATATCACAAATGCAACATATTATGACTAGCACTTTGAGAAGATTACCAACTGTTTGTACTGAAATAAATACAATTTGGCAGTAAAGACTCTATCACAGCTTTGTCGTAATTTTTTTCCACATAAGTATCTAGATTCTATTTTCAATTTTAGGAAGAATATGTTAAATGCTTCAATTCTTCCTGCATCAGTTAGTCTCATGTTTCACTGATGCAGACCACATAGCATCAAAACTAATTATCAAACATTAAACTCCATTATTAGGTCCATGTTTTTTTCAGTTTTATGTTTATTACAAACAAAACCCTGAGGAATCTGTTGTGTCGTAAGAAATACAGCACCGAAATGCATACAGTACAGAATTCATCCCTCCTGTTCACCAAGCATGCAATGCAATATTTACACCCACAGATGTTTTCAAACGTGGTTTTATTCCAGTGACCTATTTGCAGTCTTTACATAAATTTCAAAACAACATTATGCAAACATATCACAGGACAGTACTTAAAGAATCTTTAGTATATACTCCTTTATAAAAGGCTTTGACACAATGGAAAAGTCAGTCCAGAAAAGCTCACGTTACCAGGTTTCTTGATAAACAAAATACCACGAAGTCCTGTAACCTGCATGAGCACAAGCATCCATCACAATGGATCCCTCTTCTAAATAAACAGGTTTAAATTTTGTTCAGTAGACGAGTTTCTATCACGACACCGTCCATTTAATTTTGTGCTTTCCAAAAGGCAAGCATACTACAGAAATAAAATTCCCTACCCAACAGGAGAGAGAAATTCAGTAAACATTGTTTCCCATTCCAGCAGAGTTCATTGAAATTCTCATTATGGCTAAATCCAGCACGCCCTGCTTATAACTTCTTCTTCTTCGTCTGCTCCCCAGAGTCTAGTTTACGTTTCTTAGCAGAAGCTGGTTCATCATCTTTTTCACCATCTTTAAATAGAAGAGAGAGTTAATCAACGTCAGCAAAGCCAGTATTTTTGTCTTAAACACCATCCTCATCTCAGAACAACTGACTTAACCACATCTGAGGTGCCTGGAAAAGAGACACAGTAGTATTAACTGACAACATCCTCATTTTTGGAATGTGGACAATATGTGGACAGAACAGGAATGATTACTTGTTATTACTACCACAGACCATTGAGGATAACTAAGAAGAGGCCTTGTTATGCTACCGTACAGTACCTGTTCTAAAAAACTTACCATTTGAATAGATAAGACAAAAAGCTAGAAAATTACATTTTAGAAGCAGAAGTAAAGTCAAGGTCAATTAACAGTTATCTTCTTAGTCTTTGGGTGAAGGTTGACTAAGAAATGTGAAGGGGGAAAAAAAAAAGCATACGGAACAAATGGAGCAAGACAGAGACAGAAAATCTGCCGCTGGGGAAGGAACACCCAGAACAAAAAAAGGAGCAAGACAGCAAAAAAACCCTTCCTTTGGAAAAGGTTTGCTGACAACTTCACTGGCAAACCAAAACATTATCATGTGTTCCGAAAGCCCAGAATTTCTTCTGGTTTTGTTCTCTTGGTTGCTCCTGGATATTCTCTTTCTCCAGCAAGTTTAAAAAAAAAAAAATTCCTCCCTCCTGTCAAATATTTCTTTACTTCCTAGATTACCATTACAGCTTGTACCATGATTAACAGTGAAGAGGATGGTAAATATTTTCTTCAGTAATCTGTCACATGGACATTTTATTTAATTCCCCTCTTGGCCCCCAAGTTTTGCGAACATTATAATCTGACCTCCATCTACACCTAAGGTCAAGACAGCAGCGTTCGAAGAAGCTCTCATACCACTCTCTGTTTGAGCAGTACCACGACTGAACCTGTTAGTTTCACATAACTACAGTTCTACAGACTCTTTAATCATTCCCTCTGTCCGCTAACGACAACGGAAGGGGAGCAGAGAGATTGCTGGAGAGCCAATGTCGATTCCAGGCGAACCAGAACACAGGCACTGAGGCTCAACCGTCCCCGCAGCCCACCGCTGCTCTGCCCTCCAAGTTCTG
>NW_008824053.1:6970350-6979177 GCF_000699105.1 Pygoscelis adeliae | reverse complement strand
AAAGCCGGCCCCCCCGCGCCCGCCCTGGGCGTGCGGGGGTCACCCCCAGCGCCTCGGGGGGTGTCTCCCCCTCAGCGGCCACAGACAGATACAGAAAATCAGACACGAAACTGAGCCGACCTCCGTTTCTCCTTTTTTCACACCTGCAAGGCCTCAGGAGAGAGAACGAGGGCAGATAAAAGCTTCGAACGGTGCTTGTCCAAGTACTAGCGTAAGCGGCCACGTAGGCTACCTTCGCCAGAACGGATTTTTGAAATCTGTTGGGAAAAGTTTGTACTAGGCTTCCCTTGTCCACAGGGCCCGTACGTCTGGTTTTGCATCAGCTACAATACTTACTGGCGCTGTTCAGGTTACTTACACTACCGAGGAAGCAGGATAAGGTCTAAGGGTGGGCCTTTGGTTATAATACAATCAATTCCTTTAATTGCAAAGATACTGAACTGGGTCCCGCTGATCTCTCATAATCAAGACTATAATCATTCTTGTGAAAGTACACAAAGTACGATGAAAAGAACCGCCGAAGCAAGGCTCCACGGTCCCTGCACCATCTGCAAATCCTTTTTTGAGTACTCCTCAGTACTCAAAGGTTTTGTTTCTCCCCCACTATTAAAAAAAATGAAAATCTGAATTTAAGAATGAAGTCAATATATGCATGGCTGGAAGCAACGCTTCTCACATCTTTAAGAAGTTGAGCGATGGAGTCATTTGAAAAAGAGCAAGAATCAGGTTAGCAATACGACTAGCCATGAACCACAGAGAGTGTAGTTAAGCACTTACTTAGGCCTTAATTTCACCTGCAGGCTTTCCCTATCCACAGCTCCTGAATGCAGGCCTACGGGCGCAGGTGCTTCACATTAAGTCAGCCTTTCCACCAAAGACAAACCTCTCTAACAAGACAATGAGAACAAAAGCCTCCCCCACCAGCAAAACCAAAACCAGACGCTGGCCTGAACGGCACTTACAACCTATACATTTTAATAATGAGAGGGGCAGACAGGAAAACAGGCAATTATACAAAAGAATTTATTCCAAAAGTTGTGATAAAAATAGTTCAAGGTTTAAAAAAAAAAAAAGCATGTTATAAACATTTGGTAAGATAATACATTCATTTAAAGTCTCGGGTTAATAGGCTCCACTGCAGGAGCGGTCCCTGCACGGGTAGGCTTCCTGCAGGCTGGGCGGCGCGCCGTGGGGCAGGCAGCACGCCTCGCGCGTTCCGACTTAGACCTGCAAGGCTGTCTTCACCCTGAGCTGATGCTCCTTTCCAGTTAAGGCCAAGCTTGCTCACCTTCCTCCGTTTAACAAGAATCCAAGAAGGGACCCAAACCTAAGCACAGCTCTTGAAGTGGTTACAGCGGGCATTAAGAAAAATAAATTGTCAGACATCCCACGTACATGCAACTACAGTTCAAGTTAATGGAAGAAACCCTTAATTTCATGTTAGAGAGCAAAATTTTACTTGCATATTTAGGCACTTAACTTCCAGAGTGCCTTCTGAACCAAGCAGTTTTGTCAAAAGCATTTTCCACCATCCTGACAGTCTGTGACCTTAGATGTATACAAGAAAACCAAGGACTTTATAAACACTGGACAGAAGCCCGTATCTTTGCCGAATGTAAGCTATTCATGGACTAAGTGTGGAGTGTAGTTGAACACTGCAGTTTATTTTAACCTACTTCCAAAACCAGAGTAAACATGAAAAAAAAAAGTTTAGAGATGACATTGAGGTCCTGCAGATGGCCTGTCTCCACAAAATGAGAACAGTTTGACTATTACCTGGGTTTGAATCTGAATGGAATTACACGGCTATAGCGCTGCATGAGAACCAAAATAATTTAAAGACTTAAATACAAACCTGCCCTTCGATATACTGAAAAAAATCCCATCACTTTAAAGTGTAGTACTGCAGAACACAACTGTACACTTTTCCAAGTAGGAGTTTGTCTTTGCCTAGTAATTTTAAAGTGATTATAGGGCAACTTCATAAAAAGTAGATTACAACTCAAGAGTAGAGTATGAGAGGAGCACAGCATGTCACATTGTGTCAAGAAACGAGAACCTTCCCATGTTGAAATAGTTTTAAATGCATTTAAGACTGAACAATTCGAAATGTAAACCTGTCTATCTGCTTTGAAGAGTAGGTATCTGAAGTGCAACATTTCCAAGAGTCCTTCAGTTATGGATACTTTCTTGCTACAGGACTCCTCCTCTACTTACCTACCGGGACAAAACATACAAGCTTTGCTCCTTAATAGCATTATACAATAACATTCTCTTACCGCTCACATGATGCTGCTGCAGCAGTTTACATTCCTTTTGCAGTACTAATGAGAATTTATATTTAAAGTGCATCTCAAATCAGGAATCTCTAACTAATACACAAGAATACTATGCTAAGGCTTGTGGAAGTATATTTGCTAACCCAAATCACCGCGATAGCGAGTGCCTTTTGATTTACTGGTAGGACAGAGAACAAAGTTCAGACAATTAAGAGACTTCTTGCAAATAAGTATAGCTACAGATTTGGCCAGATTGTTTTGGGTTTGGTTTGGGGGTTTTTTGGGGTTTTTTTGTTTGTTTGTTTTTTGCAAATGGAGCTGCACACACATACATAGAGGGCAGAATTTATCCTACAGAGAAACATTTAATTTGGTAAATGAGTTTAAGCTTTTTGGTAAGTGCGCTTAAGCTTTTAGTTCAGGAAGTTATTTTTCAATACTCAATACTTTTCCTAGCCATCTTTCCCAATTCATTTGTTCTATAACTGCAGCTTAAATATCTGCAACTAAATGTGAAATCTGAAATATACCCGTTTAAAAAACAAACCTTCGCTGGTGTAGTACCACGATCTTTTGAAGAAAGCTCCTTAAAGAACATAAAATCAAGCAGCTCCAGAGTCACCCAATTACAAAAAAAATTACTCCTTAAAAACAGTAAATAGCATAGATTGTTTCCTCCGATTTTGCTAGCTAGCAGTTTGAAAACACTTTTTTAACCCTTATAAGACATCACACAGTTTCAGTACCGTTTGGTTGAACAGACAAAAGTCACTACATTCACTATGGTTGAAGAGAACGTGATCTTAAAGGCAAAAAGCAATTGTCACTTGAACTAGTACACGGTTCTTGCTGCTCTGACTGGAGCTCCGGGGGGAGAGGGGGTGCACCGGGGTCTCCAGGCCCTGGAAGGGTGGCTGAGAAAATAGCACTCTCTGCATTTCCCATCTCTGCAATTGGTAAATTCATTGAATGAAGAGAGACAGCAGACACAAAGGCGGCAGTGCTATAATCTTCTTCCGGATGATGTATCTGGGCAGATTCTTTGTCTTTTGTTTTATCAAAAAAATTAGATTCATCAGAATACGATCTAGAAAGATTATTTGTTCCTCCATAGAGTGTGGTCATACAGGTGCTGCAGCTTAGACCTAAGACAAAAAACAGAGACTGGATTTAATTACAATATGGTGCACTCTTCAAACTGTGTTCTGATTTAATATCAGCAAGACTGTCAAAGATCAATTGTCTGTATTTTTAACAGACCAACCTCTTCATCTCACCTGTGACATCCCAATATTCATGACAAATTAAAAAATACATGCAGGTTATCTAGGCTGATGTGAATGATTTTTCTGTATCGGCTACTATTTGACAAAGATGCACCGTAATTCAAGCCCCATTTTAGGAAGTCACTTTAGCCCTTTGACCTATCTTTTGATAAGATTTTTCTCACTGTGTTCTTCAAACTTTTAAAAGCTTCAGCTACATGGGTCTACTCCAAAGCGGACTGCATGTGAAGGCTGTTGTACCTGAAGGCAGAGAAAACTTCAGGCCTTTCATCTCTAGGGTTAAAATGTACTTCTTCCTTCTTTATTTCTCTTTTGATGCGCGTGGAAAGGGAAGTAAGGTTTTTGGTTTAGAAGGCTTACACGTTCTTTATCTGCCTTAAAATATGAGTACATGTAGTCACTTCAAGCTTTGTGTGTCAACAAAACCTCTCTACCTGTATGATGCAACACATGCATACATTTACAGTGCCCAATTTTAAGTTTTGGCATTGAAGGCATACAGGAGAATTCCCCTCAGGTTGCATTTGCTGGCTTATCTTCTGCTGAGGTGCAAAGTTTAACAAAACCAGAACATCCTGCCACTGCAGTAAATAGCTCCAAGAGAAATGCAAGATGGAAGATAACCACCTGTTTTGAGTTCTGAATTAGAACCTCATAGAAAGCAAAACTGAAATGTGACAACAGACTTATCCATCATAACAACTCATGACAGGTTTTTTTGCAATTTGTTATTTATGATGTGTTCAGATAGCAAAAAGGCAAAGCCAGGATACATGCACTAGGATCTTAATCCCAAACAGGTGATATTTCCAGGAACGTTGTCCCAAACACTAGAGGAAGAAAAAAAAAAAAATCTGTACTAAGAAACATGATTTAAAGAATTGTTGGAGTTTAATTTTGCAGACCCTTAAAATAAAACCTATGTCTTACAAAATATTATTATAAACTTCTCACCCTTAAGAGCTTCAAGTTTTTCATTTTTGACTTTCAACACTACGTCAGTTATCTTTTGTAACAGGAAGTTTTGCGTTCTTTCTCGCCTGATAGATTCAATCAAAGCATCCAGTCCCTTTGGGTTTTCTGCTAAGTAGTCCAATAACTTCCCAGTTTTTTTCCTACTGGAAGATCGAGAAGAAATTTCTTCTGTGTCCTCTCTAGTGAGTATTTTCTTTGAACGTAGGTAATCGAAGTGTCTCTCAGCTATGATTTTATCACACAGGTAAGGACGCATCCTTTCTAAAGCCTGAAAAATAAAACAAACTAGGATTAGCCAGTCTTTCAATTTATTTAGAAGCCTGCATTTGAAACCTATATGATTTTGATACAGGTTAATGAAACAATTTTTAAAGCTGCCACCATGTTACCTAGCAGATTTTTCTCAGTGTAAAAAAATACTTTTTTTTTTTTAAAACGTTATCTAATATATTTAGCCCTTTCATTAGTTTCCTTTGAGTGAACTCAGGAGTTTTAATGCATGTTAAGTAATAAGGTGAATACTCACTGAAAATGTTAGTTACATCAAGTCTGTGGTTATCCAATTTCAGAACATTCACCCAGTAAAAATGAAGTTATACCAACAAAACACAACAGCACCCACTCACTTTGTCTACAGACACACCCATTCGCACTGACTACCCAGCTGCCACATTTCCATATTATCTGTATCCACGAGGCGCAACTCCAACATATTGCAGTTATTGATGTTTTCTGTACATTGAGAAAAGCAGTCTCAGAGCAACAGCATGAATATACTCGCTGTTTAAGAGCTTTGTTAAATAAACACTGTTATTTACAAGTTCAACAGATTACTGGCATCCGAAATACATGCACTTTTATCCACAGATGTACCTACTCTTAACTTTACTGGCTGCTTTTTGTCTTCATCAAGCTGCCTTCTTTTGGTTTAAGATTTCATATTAAACACCTGAAGCATCTTGCACACCTCTAACACGCCGCGCAGACCACTGAGAGTGCAACTCTGACGACTCTGGCAAAAGCAAAATGACTCTACCCTCTGCTGCATAACTGCAGCTTACAAGTGTAAACTGGTTGCTTAAGCCCTCTCCGTAAGCAGCAAAAAGAAAGAGGTGGAACAATCCGCCCGTGGGAGGGAACCCATCATCTAAAGACCCTAACATGCAGCCAGTTAACATTGGGTACGATGAAGCAGAGACATCTGTCTCGAGCACTTCAGCAGCAGTGCCACTTTGCATCTTCAGGAACTGTAACACCTAGTATCAGATCACATTCCCTCAGAGATCATCTTCCTGCGGAAACATGGTACCTTCTGTAACCATATTCAATTCTAACCTGACTACCGATTTATTTTGGAGGTGATTTTATAGGAGCGATGTCAGAACTAAGAACTGCCACGTCACCACTTTGATTTCCTCCTTGGAAGATCAAGCGTCCTCTCTTACACCGACCAATTTATTTTTACAGTTATTGAAACAAAAAACAATCCTCCTCCACCCTGTTCAGAAGGTACACGCAAGCACAAATATCGCCAAAATGTAAGTGATATTAATCTTATTTCAATTTGTACATTGACAAGCCTGCTTGATATCAACATCAAAACAGAATTAATGCATGTGTTCACTGAAACCGGAGTTGTATCTACTACTCTATGAAGATGAGAGTCACAAATGACATCTCTGTGCTTGAAAAACAAGCTCTCATTTTATATAATGCTACAAAATTGGCAGTTTCTCCTGCCAACATTTTTCACTGTGCAGAATTACACAAGTCAGATACCGACTAGCTGAATATTACTGATGTGAAAAAAACTAACACCCCCTCAGTCTCATTTGATTCAGAAAAAGAAAGAAAAAAAAAAAAAGATTTGAGAGCCAGAAGAAAAAGCACCTTTACAAACAAGACACGTTGGAAAGAAACAAAACTTCTTTCCTGAAGAAAGTTTTCAAATATCCTCCTGCTTTTTGACATTAGATTCCATAACAGCAGCATTTAAAAATTAAAATTTGAAAATGACTGTTTGCCTTATAGCCATTTACCAGCTCAGTAAATAGAAGCGGAGGAAAAGCTAGATATAACAGACGTACTTTAAGACAGATTATTTCAAACAGCAAAATACTGTCTGGCATACTGGTGCGAGGGAAAGCACCAATAACTCTTTAAGAAAAAGCTTCCTGGACTGCTCCACTAAGTATAGCAGAGGATAAATGTGTTCTTCTAGTTGCTCTTTAGGATCTAACAAATACTAAGCTACCAATAAACCGCCTGTGGTTGCACAGTTCTTAAAGAAAGCATCAGATGAGCATGCACGGAAGATAAAGGAAGGCTTTTGGCAGTAGACTGTCACTACTAGATTGAATACAATGTAAAACCGAAAATGTAAGGGTGCAGCTCCACGGTGGTCAATTTAAGTGCAAGGAACACTCTCCCCTGCACGGCAGCTGAGTGTTCCTACCCTTTCCCTTGTACTGGATGAGAAGACCCAGTCAAGAAACTGAATTGGTGCTTTTCCCCCCCCCTCCCACAGCCAGATTAATTATCCGACCCAGTTTAATGTGCAGTCACAACCGGCACTAGTGGTGGCATAACAATTATAAGAGCAGAGAAGTGCAACAGTACAGCTTACATCAATTTAGGTGGCTCTGGAATACAACTCAAGTGTCCAACTGCAACAACCCGTGCCTGAATGGTTACGAATGTAGTAGGCAATACAGATTTCTTCAGTTCTCATGAAAATCTCATCCTACGACCAGAAGGACCAATCAACAAACTCTGAAACGCAAGTCAGTCAACGTTTCAACATTAAAAGAATAGTGAGTTGTTATTGAATAGAAAGACTCTTGTGTTTTGACTAACACCTTCCTGTAATGAGTCTTTCACTGTATGAAGTGTATCAGTTCTGAATTCCCCTCCGCACTGTCCTTGCAGGTTAACAGTTTATGAGGGACAGAAAGAGCAAACACATCAGAACAGAAGCTTTAAATATACTTTGCTCTACATCGATTATTTTGTATGGCTCACTGCCTCCTTCCCAGCTCTCGGATCTAAGACTCCAACCTTTAAAATTCCTCCTCAAGACAAGTTTACCCAGGCCAAGTTATCCTTGCAAGTTAGCTTTCTGAGGTGTGCTGTCACATAATATACACAGAACTTCTGGTAACGCAGCACTCCTGGTTGAAGTGATCCCATCAAAGTTACCTGAACAGCTTTGAAACAGCTAAGTGAGTTCACACTGAACCAGCACTTTGTATCGTGAAGCCACAACATTTAAAACGTGAGAGAAGAAGCTCTAAAGTTGGATTTAATGGACTGTATTTTGATGATAAAACTAATGTTATTTCTTTCTACGTATTAGGTTTTCATCAAGACCTCCAGCTACTGTGGGAGACCCTGTAAGATTAAGGGCTGAAGTGACATACGTGCACTTCTGTGAGCTGCAGCCATGAATTCGGTCACTGACACAGATTAACATACATATCATGTTATATATATATATATATAATCTGATTTAAGTAGTTCTTATCTTTTTTGGTGTAACTACTGGATGCTAACTATTGCAGCATTATCCTGTGGTTCCACAGAAGCAAGTAATAACATGAAAATCATGCCTCATAAAACTATGACAAAGCATTTAAAGAAACTTATGTATGCATAAAGCTAGTAAGAAACCAAAGCCGAACTCCGAACATTCTTTATTGTACTTTAAAGAAACATAAAAAAACAAATAAGGCAAACATAAGACACTGTAAATTACAAGCAGAAGCATGGATGGTCAATAAATAATTGATAAACCGGGATTTTTTTTTTTAACTTAACCAACCATTTATTGAGGTTGGTTAGCACATTGCTTGCTTCCCAGTCTAGCAAAGAGGTAAGCAGATCCAGACTGAATGAGGATGAAGTCTTCCCTCAGATTGCAGACATCAGTGAATAAATATGGGGAAAAAAGATGCAATCACGAAAACGGAGAACAAAAAGCCTCGAAAAAGTTACCGATATTTAATCCAAATATTCGTGCTCTGTAAGAGAGAATCTTATTAACACCAAGAGGAGCGTGTACATTTGCCGCTAACCTTTGGACACCGTATTAATTACTCATTGCTGCTCCTCTGCCTGCCGTGCCTCACGGCGGTACAGAGACACCCCGCAAACCAAACCCCCGCTGCTCCGGCCCTGAGAGGCGGCAGCGGAGTAGGCCGCTCAGAGGGAAACAGAAGAAAACGGAACTTTCGGGTCAATACCGGGCCCCGGGGTCAAGCTTGGGCAAGCCGTGATCAGCCTTATACC
>NW_008824053.1:6967246-6968987 GCF_000699105.1 Pygoscelis adeliae | reverse complement strand
GCTCTGAAAGAAAGGACAGAAAACAAAACTTAATCGATCGGTATTTTCTCAGCTGTCAAAGGTAAAACTCAGGCTATCGCTGCAGTCTCGACAACTTCGTTTCCAGCCGTTAAACGTGAAAGCGTACAGAAGTAGAAGCAAGCAATACTGGGTTTTGCTGTCAGTAAGGCAAAACTACCAGTTTTACGGTAGTTCACAAAGTCCTTTTGCTTGATACGCCTTGTTAATGCAATCATACGTCAAATATTAACTGCAGTGGTATCTATTTTACAGTGCTAGTATTCCCAGCTTTCCAATAAACACATTGGATAGCAAAGGTCCTGCCCAGAACGTTTGAAAAATAAAGGGCTAGTCACCGTTCTTACCTGGTGACAGGGCTGATTTCTGTAGAGCTGGGTGTTAAAATCACAGCCAGTCCCCAAAGCGCCTGCCAGAAAACAGCCAGCCAGCTCTGCTCCCCACCACTGCTGTGAAGGACACTTCTGCCCAGTGAAAACTCCTCCAGACTCGCCCTCACCATCCAGCCCTGCAGACCTGACGGCTGGTAATTTGGCAGCAGACCTCTGCTCACAACCCAAATTCTTCTGTGGCGTTATTCCCACCCCAAGAAGCCTTTGTTGTAGTGCATTTGAATTTCTCAAAGCTGTCTGTGTATCTCTGGATTAAACGTCTGAAACAGAGAGTAAATGAGTATGTATCTATCTCCTGTTTGCCTGCTCAGAGGGCTGCAGGGCAGGCCATTTTTTTCAAGTCCAAGTGCCTACGTTGATCCTCCCTAACCTGTGCTAGGTACCCAAAAACATGGAAAGGTCTCAGATTCTCTGATGCTTCCAGCGAGCTGACTGTGGCACTTTGAGACAGAGCCAGGCGTCTTCCCAGCCCCTGACTCCCATCCTTGTTCATTAAACCAAATGCCTTCCAGCTCCTCCTCTTCAAGGTGAATTACATTGTAGACTTTGCCGGCTCTGTACGACACCGCTGATCAAAATTGCGATCGTGCATTCTGGATTTAGAGTATTTGTTAATAACCTTGCTCAGTGAGAGGCGCAGTTCAAAGCCACGCGATGTCTGGAGGGTTAGGCTTCTGATTCCTGAGCCATGTATGAGACAAACTGAAATGAATTAGCTTCAGCAATCAGAAAAAGAGCGTGTGGTTAGAGAATAGAAGAATAGAATGTATTTTGGCAGACTTAATGCTGATAAACCCTAACAGGATTTAATGGTCCAGGCAGCTGGATGAAGACTACTCTCAGCATGAAACTCCTTTCAGGAGGTTAACATCAGTTCAATATTAAGAAGCGAGCTGCAGTGAAGAGTGAGTTAGGGATAATTTCTTTCAAGGGAGCTGGGAAGATTTTGGACACTGCACTGGTTTTATGAGTGCGTACATACGTAACGTCCATCTAGAATAGATTCCTGGAGTAAATTTCCAAATAAGTTTTGGAAACTGCTTACAAACCAGAGCTGTCCAAGTCTTTCACAGCATCGGTCCTAGAAAATGTCGTAATGCTGTCACAGTTTGTGAGAAGAGGTCGATCGGCTTTTCAGAGCTGTGACTGGCTCCAGGTTTTCTTCCCCCCTCTGCCCTCATTGATCAACCCCTCTCCAGGCAGCCCGTCCTTACTGCAGAGCAGGGGCCTCTACCTGGGAGCTTCATGTGCTCCCATCCCATTCTGCCTCCTGGTCCGTACTCAAGGGTCTGGGTCCTGCCTCAGGACAACCCCTTTTTGGAGCTGGCAGG
>NW_008824053.1:6965560-6967128 GCF_000699105.1 Pygoscelis adeliae | reverse complement strand
TGCCCAAACTGAACGGATGTCTGCAGCTACCCGTGGCAAGTTTTCAACTACGAACCCACAGCAATCAACCTACAGCTCGTGAATTTTTGGGGGTGAGGTTGTTGAGAGCATCAGAATGTCTGGACTTTATGATGCAGGAGACTCTGACTGATGCTTTTTTTGTTAAAATCACAGCCAGTCCCCAAAGCGCCTGCCAGAAAACAGCCAGCCAGCTCTGCTCCCCACCACTGCTGTGAAGGACACTTCTGCCCAGTGAAAACTCCTCCAGACTCGCCCTCACCATCCAGCCCTGCAGACCTGACGGCTGGTAATTTGGCAGCAGACCTCTGCTCACAACCCAAATTCTTCTGTGGCGTTATTCCCACCCCAAGAAGCCTTTGTTGTAGTGCATTTGAATTTCTCCAAGCTGTCTGTGTATCTCCGGATTAAACGTCTGAAACAGAGAGTAAATGAGTGTGTATCTATCTCCTGTTTGCCTGCTCAGAGGGCTGCAGGGCAGGCCATTTTTTTCAAGTCCAAGTGCCTACGTTGATCCTCCCTAACCTGTGCTAGGTACCCAAAAACATGGAAAGGTCTCAGATTCTCTGATGCTTCCAGCGAGCTGACTGTGGCACTTTGAGACAGAGCCAGGCGTCTTCCCAGCCCCTGACTCCCATCCTTGTTCATTAAACCAAATGCCTTCCAGCTCCTCCTCTTCAAGGTGAATTACATTGTAGACTTTGCCGGCTCTGTACGACACCGCTGATCAAAATTGCGATCATGCATTCTGGATTTAGAGTATTTGTTAATAACCTTGCTCAGTGAGAGGCGCAGTTCAAAGCCACGCGATGTCTGGAGGGTTAGGCTTCTGATTCCTGAGCCATGTATGAGACAAACTGAAATGAATTAGCTTCAGCAATCAGAAAAAGAGCGTGTGGTTAGAGAATAGAAGAATAGAATGTATTTTGGCAGACTTAATTAAACTAAACCCTAACAGGATTTAATGGTCCAGGCAGCTGGATGAAGACTACTCTTGAAACTCCTTTCAGGAGGTTAACATCAGTTCAATATTAAGAAGCGAGCTGCAGTGAAGAGTGAGTTAGGGATAATTTCTTTCAAGGGAGCTGGGAAGATTTTGGACACTGCACTGGTTTTATGAGTGCGTACATACGTAACGTCCATCTAGAATAGATTCCTGGAGTAAATTTCCAAATAAGTTTTGGAAACTGCTTACAAACCAGAGCTGTCCAAGTCTTTCACAGCATCGGTCCTAGAAAATGTCGTAATGCTGTCACAGTTTGTGAGAAGAGGTCGATCGGCTTTTCGGGGTTTTGCTTGGCTCCGGTTTTTTTTCCCCCCTCTGCCCTCATTGATCAACCCCTCTCCAGGCAGCCCGTCCTTACTGCAGAGCAGGGGCCTCTACCTGGGAGCTTCATGTGCTCCCATCCCATTCTGCCTCCTGGTCCGTACTCAAGGGTCTGGGTCCTGCCTCAGGACAACCCCTTTTTGGAGCTGGCAGGACCCCCCCGAGCCCCTGTGAGAGCAGCGGGGCTCTACACCCACAATTCCTAGGGAGGAGGAGGAAAGCT
>NW_008824053.1:6942273-6965545 GCF_000699105.1 Pygoscelis adeliae | reverse complement strand
GGAAAGAGAGTTTGGTTCAGTTACAGATCCAGATTGAGATCGAGGGCCTTGCCCAAACTGAACGGATGTCTGCAGCTACCCATGGCAAGTTTTCAACTACGAACCCACAGCAATCAACCTACAGCTCGTGAATTTTTGGGGGTGAGGTTGTTGAGAGCATCAGAATGTCTGGACTTTATGATGCAGGAGACTGAGACTGATGCTTTTTTGGCAGGATGTACGTACTTAGAGTGGAGAGTGAATTCGTACACCCAAGTGCAGAAGTCTCTACTTGCCGAAGTAATACTCTACAGCTAAATTTTGCAAAGGGCGCTCCTTTTTAAATGACTATTACGCTTTTGCATGTTTTGATATTCTATGAGGAACTTCTCAGTGGGGCAAGTGGGAGTGGCTTGTATAGCTTTTGTTATTTTTAATTATTGCCATTTAGAAATGAATTCAAGTAAATTGGTACCGACTCTCTCCTGTAGATATGGGTACACAAAGATGCATGTAAATGCAGTAGTTTACTATATTAATTGCACCAAGATAAATGTATCCACATTAGACGTAGCACTGATTTAAATATACTAGTATAAAAGTCACACTTTTAACCAGTGTAGTTAAATTAGTACAAAGGCTGTATTTAGATCAGCCCTAATGAAATCTTTCCTTGTCCCTGCTTCTCCAGCAAGAAGAGTATTAGATTATGGTTTGTTTGAAGTCCTATTACTAGCAAAGCTGTGCAGTTTGGAAGTGATGTAATTCTTTTGCTACAGTACTGTTAATTCGCGTTGGCTTTCTTAAAAAGCTGAAGCAACAATATTGAGGCCTTGACCAACTGAATCTTGGCTTGCCACAAGGTGGCACTGAAGGCCCACGAGCACTTACACACCCGTCCATGAAGCCTGGAGCAACTGCATTGTCTCCCGAGATCGTCAATCCTAATATCATGACCTAATGATATTAGAGCACAAGGCTACCAGCAGAGATTAGCCCCACATGCACTATTTGTAGCACACAACAAGTAGTATTTAGGTATAAAACATGCGGCCGTCTGTCATGTTACCACAAAGCAATGTCTGAAATGTAGTCACCTCTCTTGACATCCTGGGGGAGAAAAGACACAAGAGCTACGTGAATAATTTAACCGTAACGGTCGTGCCACTAAACCTTTGTAGTTTCACCTTTTGTAACTTACAGTAAATACAGGAACTACAGAGAAAATACTATACTACAGTAACATCTGTTTAGTTATCTCGGACAATAATAAAATTTAGTCACAACCATTGCATCTAGAACACACAGGCAATATCCCCTCTCTATACATTATTCTTAAATGTAGAATCTAAAATCACAATTTCTTTTTAGAGTCAAGATTTCTTCTAACAGGCTGAAAGCTTTTAGCACTACTGTCTATAATTGGCTTTATTTCTAGACATGTAACAAGCTTCCAAATGAAGAGATGGCATGAAACAGTATTAAATTGTATGCATATGCTTTCAGTTTCAAAACAAGAGGCAAAAACTACACAGGGCACAGTACAACTGACACTTTATTCCTTTGTGATGGGGATATATAGTATTGAAACTGCGAGAGTCACAGAAAAAAAATCAAAGTGCAAACCTCTATTAGAACAGATAATGGAATGTATTGATGTTTTTGGCACAAAAAGTGGGGAACTATATACTGCAACAAGATTTTGAGTTTAATGAAATGTAACACTTCCGCGCTCAGTAGTCATATTTGTGCACTGCAGAACAATACAATGTAAAACAGTGACTAACACGATTCACATGCAACTCTATACAAGTTACATCATACGTCCAGTTAAAACTCTTCTGAAAATACACGTGAGGTCCAAAGGTACTTTGTTCACAATCACTTAACAAATACCATTCTTTAAGCAGTCTTATCTTTTCAGCTTCCTTATTGATAAAAGCAAAAATGGAGAATCTTAAATAGCAAATTATTTTCCCCAAATGGTTCCGTGTGAATGTTTATGTTTTCTATCAAAGTAATTTGGCTCTGACTTCATTGATATAACGTATTAGAAGCTGAATGAAATCAAAAGCTCTTTTTTTTCCATATTTCATCCCCAATTTGCTGTGAACAAACAGCGTTCCGTGCACTGACTTTTTGTTTTTAAAACTGGACATTGTGTTGCCTATGAGCTCTGTACCTATCACATGGAAATCACCAAAAAAATCAGAGCATAGCTTCATACAGTGGCATCTATTTAAGACCGAAAAGGAGCATATTAGCACGGAAAAGACAAAAATGCAGAAATGGAAGAATTCAAGTTTATCTTATAAGGTACAGTATGCATTCACATTTTCAATGCAGAGAGAGACACTGTATTCACATTCTGGTGAAGAAAGAATCCCACATATCGCCGTTCTCCCTAAACTCTTAGCAAAGATAACATCCGTGAAAGACCTACAATGCACATTGGAGCTCTTTCATTTGAACTGAGCTAAACTGATTGCTCAAAGGGAAAAAAAAACCTTTGATGAGTAATTCAAGCCCCATTGCTGAGCTATTAACCGCAAGAACTGCTGCACTGGCCTGTTATGTCATATAGCCTGACAGTTGTTATCAAGTGTTTTATGTGGGCAGCTATTAGTGTTCAGTGTCTCATCTCCTTTTTTGGTTTGGGATTTTATTTTACTATTTATATTAATCAAGGATGATGATATACATCAGGCATCTGAGAAATGTTCTGGTGACAAGATGTACAGGATGCCCATTAGATGCATGTGTGTCACAGCAGAAATGTCCTCACAACTGAATTCTTCGTTTGGGCAACAGAAAAAATAGCAACCAGCAAGAACAAGAAGCGTTTGGCATGATTTTAGTTCCTAGTACCATACTGCAAATGCACAAACTGAAGTGCTCTTAATGTTTTTGCTTTATAATGCCAGAATAATGCTAAAAGCGGAGAGGTGAGGGCAATCCCACTAACCAGCTTAGGTAACTTTCGGCATCAGGCTAAGATGTAATTTAAAGCGTCTATGTAAGGAGGCTATGGTACCTACTGAGACCAACAGAGAGAAAGCAGGTGTGATTTAGAGCACCTAAATTCTGTGCCTGAAGTTAGTTTGAATACAACTTGAAATCGTCACCTGAGGGAATTCAGGTCCCTCAGCCACTCCCCTTGCTCTTTCTGTATACCAAAATGCAGTCCTGAAGACAAGGAAATCTAAATGGCAACAGGTGAAAGACCAACCTCTCTGGCAACACAGATGTTTCTCAGCTCCGACATCCCAACTCCCCCCCTCTGCCTCCCTTGGGGGGCCAGGGGAATTCATTGTCACCTATTCTATTGCTTTCAGGGACACAAGATATCAACAACGTCCACCACAAACATTTCTCTTTTCTGGAGTAATCCTAAAGAAGAGGAGTCACCCTTGTCATTCTCCAGATCTATAGCTCCTGTTGACAGTCATCCTTCCAGCTCAAAAGAACTTGCTCAGAGCCGAAGTGGACCCCTCAGTTTCTCCTCCCTCCTGGCACCTACTCAAGGAGGGAGTGAGTTTAGGATAGTCCACCGTGGGTTGGAGTACTTTGGAGTGAACAGCGAAGGGGGAGGAGTACAGAAAAAGAAGACTCAAGTAGGAGAACCGAGGCAACGGAAGGCAAAATCACTTGGGGTTTAAAGAGAAAAGTGCTTATCATGCCATAAACTAGAAACGAGAGTCTGAGGAAGAGAGACAGGTGAAAGGTGAGAGAGGGTGGAAGGAAAAAGAAAACAACACAACAGAAAGTTTGAGAGATAAATTGACTAGAAGTCCCACAGCCTAACACTGTCTCAGTGTAGCTGGATGCTCTGGCTCCTTAGCGAGAGGAGGGAAGAGGGACTGAAGGACGTGGGTGGGGGCCAGGCCCCAGGAGGTGCATGGACAGGTCGGGGGGATTCTGTTCCGTCTTTGTACGGCAGCTCCCACGGCTGCGTAGGTTTTTAACAGAGTACAGCTCGCCTCTAGAGGGTCACAGTCAAATACCGCAGGGTCACTTTTTGGCACAAAATCTTTGTTTAACGTCAAGTCATTTTAAAATGCAAGATGCTTTATCAGATATTTAAAAAGCACCAAGGGAAGGTAGAAAAAGAGATTCCCCACTGCAGTGTTTACATCCTTAGAGCTTGATCACCTAGGTCAGGCTTAAATGATGGCGCATGGGAATGGAGGAGACAAAGGGGAAACATTAGGGGAACCCTTTGGGATAGCACACAGCCATAAAAACAGCACTTGCTGTTTGGCTGGCTAAAGACTTCCTTCGGGACGTGCTCTCTTTTCACATACATTATATTTGCTCATCATTGCTCTCTCCCTCGTGATACCTCATGTCATCACAACATACAGTGTGCCCACAAAGCATCACATGTATTCCGGTAGCTGCCAGGAGGTTTCCTCCTCATTAGCCACTGAGATGAAGTGAGAGAGACGCTGAGGAGTACCTACGGATATGAGTACTTGTGTTTCCTCCCTTATGACTGCACAAAAAAGCACGCAGGTTTCCAAAGGATATCCAAAGTGTGTGCTCGGTTAATACTGTTTGCTTTCCTGCAGACCACATTACCTGAGCCCCCCCCAAGCTCACTTCCTACTGTCCCTTAGCAACACGCCACAAGTGGTTCAGGAAAGGTGGAGGAGATGTCTAGGAAGTCGATAACATGTTCAGACTATTTGTCAGTCTCTGGAGAGTTCCCACTGCTGTCTCTGTTTGGGAATTTCTCCATCCTTAGTTTACAAATGATTTAACAAGAAGCATGTGAATACAATGGGGTATGCTTCACTTTACTCTGGTGAAAAAGAGTATGACTCAGTGGGTAAACATGTTGTGGAATTTGCTACAAAAATTATATTTGTTTTAACTGAATACCACAGTAAATATTCATGCAATTAAAAAAAATAAGATGGTTATTGTTCCAAGGAAAACTGCCCCAAGGGCAGATAAAAGTACAAATGCCAATCTTTCAGGAAAAAATAACCTCATGAGCATAATCCAGGAATAGCTGTCCTTCAACTCCTTCTATCACCCTTTTCTTTTGAATTTTGCTAGTAAGTGGCCTCTAAGAGAGGAGAAAACAGAGAGACAGAAATAAATTTTTAAAAGTAATAAATAAAAAAGTGAACAAAGAGAATTAAAAAACCCCACATTTTAGATTACTTTTGTAGGTTTAACTTTTCCAAAAGCATCTCAGTCTTTCATTTTTGTGGTCCGGGTGCTCCCTGGGATCTGGCCTTTTTAAAAACTCCTCTTCCATTCTCACCAAATTGAAAGTCACAGCCTTAGCAGCGAACTGGGACCTGAACTTGCAGGATGTATCTTGTGTGGCTGCACTACTCTCTCTTTTTCTGTCATTCACGTTTCCCAGGCAGACATTGCCCTTGAACGCTCCTGTCGGAGGAAGCTTTTTCCGAAGTTGCTACCTGGCGTCTGAAACTGATTCCAGCCACAACTCTGCCCAGCAGCAGCAGCAACATGATATGGCCGAGACAGTGAGCACAGTCCATTGCCCACTGCTCCAGCTAGTGTACGGAAAGCTTCCCTACCACACAAGATACCAAGTTCATGAGCTCACTGAGTCTTCTTCTGTCCCCCTGATACCTTGCATCACTGAAAGTAAAGAGGACCGAGGAAGGAAAAAAAGATGCAGAGCAAGGAAGCAAGAGAAAAAAGACAGGAGAAGGGAACAGTGTAAAGACAGCAGAGGTGCTTGAAATGTTGAGAATTAGTTGGTTTTCATAAAATTTTCACACAGACATGTTAAATCACTAAAGCTAGGGGTTAGCCATTATAATTGTCTTCTGCTAGCCCATGGGACTAACGTACTTCAGAGTTATGTGCCCCCCAACAAACCGTACATCCACCTTAAATACCATCTGCAAGGACATAATAAAAATACACAAAGCAAAAAATTTGTAAACAAGGGTTAGTAGCACAGTGGTACAGTAGATTGTCAATAAAAACAATAAAAGTGTGGATACAGATTCGTCTACCTTGTGTGTAACATTATTGCCAGTTACAAGGGAGGGACTCTGTAAACTCATAATTCTGAAGTTTTGTTAATAAGCACAGAGCAACAGGTGAGCGCCCCGTCTACTTTCTCCAGTTCTGTGTTGGCTATTGGGATCAGCATGTGGTCCTTCAGTTTTTCAAATACCTGTTCAGGAAAGAAAACGGAACAGAAATCATTATACTTTATGCCTCTCTCTTTTCCCTTTTCTCTAAGTATTTACAGAATGAACAGGCATGGATGTATCAGCGGGTGCTAAGCCGTCTCATCATTTCTAATCACTAACATTTACAGCGTACGTGGCCTTTTGGCTATGGGATTCAGGCACATCAATACTGCAGCGAGGGGAACTGTTGCCATGTCCAGTTATGCAGAAGAAGCACCAGGGGCACAAGAGACAAAGTAATTACATCAGTAGCGCAGACGAGAACAGAGCCCAGGCCTCCCACCTTTCACCATCTGTTATTTCCATGACGGTATACAACAGCCCATTCTGGAAAGCACCTGATTTCAATTCCCACTGACTTCCCGGCGAGGCCGGGATGCTGGGTGTCTCCCAGGCACCCTCAGCGCGGCTCTCACCTTCGCGCTCTCCGGGTACTCCTCGGGGGCTCGGTGCAGCAGGACGTGGCCTTTGCTGGGAATGTTTAAGTAGATGCAGTTTGCTGCGGCATCGTCGGGCACCGTCAGCTTGTCGTAGCGGTGGTCACTCATCTGTTGCATGGTCTGTCGGGAAACACAAAGCGCAGCTATTTAGACCAAACACAGTAGCAGCCCCAAACAAATGGGAGAACAGAGCCTTCAAAAAAATAGCTAATTGCGATTGCCAAGTCAGCCAGGAGCCATTTTGCTATGCAGCAAGTAAGGAGATCTCTTTTCATCTCTGCCTTTCAAGGAAGAATCTACTAACCCTAACGGAAATGAGCAGTAGAAAACCTTTGTGAAATGGTTCCTGCAAGTGGCAGGATTAAGCAGGGCACTCGGTAAGCATCGTCCGTGGGGTCTTTTCCTTAAGGAATGTGCACTGAGTACGGAAAACTCCTGCTTGCATTGATGGAAACTATAGGTGCTCAGCACCTTCAAAAAAAGCAGCCATCATTCAATATTTACAAAATGAGCGTGAATTAACACAAATAGGACAGGAACAGTTCCCAGCTTGGATATCAGCCCAATCTTAATTCTTTTCAAGGACCTCCTTTCTGCTTTCCAAGCAGTTACTCTTTCACTAGGCACCTGTGCTGGGGAGCGAGAAGGCACGTCTGCGCTAATCCTCGTTCCCAAGGGGACAACACAATAACCTTCTCAGAACAGTAGAGCTGGTGGGTTTCAGAGGTTTGGTTTATAAATATAGGGCTCATACACAAATTTGGGTCCTGGCTGTAATTTCAGAGACAGAGACTCTCAGCACACAAGAAGCCTGAGATCCCGTGTTTTGGATCAGGCTCAACTTTTTAATAAAGATGGGAAAAGCCTGGAGACAAGACGCCTGACTCCCCACTGTACCATTCCAGCTTTACATCAGCTTCACCTTGACAGAGACCTAGAATAACGCAGAAGTGAACAAAGCTCCAAGTCAAAAACTTTGGTCCTACTGAGAGCCTAAGCAAATTCAAGTGTTGCAGTTTCTCTCCTAGCCCTGCTATGTTCCCACATACATTGCAAAGATGCAAACAGAAAGAAAAGGCTTTTTTTCAGCTTAAAAATACTCACACTAATAAAATCTTAGAAATAAACTGGTATTCTGATGACAAAATTTTTCAACAATTTTTCCCTTCTCAGTGAAACGCCACAGATTTACATCACATAGCAGAGAGCAGACCTTGATTTTAAGCACAGTTAAATTAATCTTTAAATTATTTGCAAGTGCACTTGTACTACTTCTCATTCATTAAAAAATATTATATGGAACTGAATTATAACGAGGATCTACAATATATTGAGAAGCAACAAAGCAACTCACGCTTGCACACACCTACAGTAAGTAATTCCGTTATAGGTCTGGATACATTTTTCATGTTGTAGCCTGAGTCATCCACATCCCGCGGAGAACATGAAACTCGCAACGAAGAATGCCGTGCATTCTTGAGGAAGTGTTATCAGACTGTCATTTCGTGTTCCTTCTGCAGTTATGAAACTTTCCCGAGTTCCCAAGGTCACATCTACCTCCATAAAAGGTTAACGTGTTTTTCTGGGGAAAAAGCCTTGCACCTTTACTTCACCGGATGTATTTTTATTACTGTGCTTACCATGGGTGACTTTCCTATTTATAATTTTGTTTCCGTTATGTTGCCAAGACGTATTTTATAATGCTTTCCTTGATGCTGCAGACATCTAGCAGCAGGTGAGCGACACGCTTGCACCCAGTGCAACTCTTCCCCCTGGTAACCAGAGCCAGCAGACTCGTCCTCTACCTGCAGCTTCTCTTTTCTTCCCTACATAATCTTTTTAAGTCTGGATTAAGGACACACATTTATTAAATCTGCACTGAAATACATGTAGAGCAAAAGCCACCATGCCTGGATTTCGCTCAGCTCCCAAAGAGTTGTGCTTTCTCCAGTTCTTGTTGGCAACAGAATCCTGATACTGTAGGTTTTCTGTAGGAACAGTTAATTCATCAGAAATACATTGTGAATCACTGTGTAACATTTCCGTATGAAATTACCAATGAATTCTTAAGCAGAAGGGTATGGACACATCTCCCATTCATTCATTTCTGCAAAATGCTGAAGTGAGAACACCAGCAGCAAGCAGAAATGAAGCACAAGTGGCAGGGCTCTAGCTGTGCCAGCACGAGGCACGAACCAGCGTTGGGAAGCCTGGGACATGATGGAAGGACACGTTAGGAGCATTGTTTTCAAGATTAAAAAGCACAGAAGTGGTGGCTGAATTAATTCAGAAACAAATGAGGAGAAAAAATGAGTGGGAAAGTGAGATAAAGCAGCACAGGAGTTTGAATACACAGCTGCGACAGTGGGAATGGGATCTCAGCTAGCTCGAACACCACCGCAAGAAAGCACGTATTAGTTACCGGAGGCTTGACAATACAGGATTACTCTCTTCCTCAGCTTTTAAGATAAAAAGGAAATTGTATTTGCAAGCTTTCATCCCTGTTGTAACTATGCCTGCACGTTGAAGTAAAATTTCAAACCCTACTTTCTTGAGAAAGCACCTCGGCCATAACACCCCAAACCTGCCCCATAGGGAGGCTCTGGATGCAGCAGAAATGCACTGATACGCCGCCATCAGGCTATTTTAAAGACCCGTGGGGCTTTCCATATTTCTGTTATGTAAAGTCATTGCGCACATGTGCCTGGCCAGACAGGACTCCAGGACAGAGGAGGAAATACAAGCAAGGTCCTTTGATTGTACTTTTATCAGATACACCCCAAAAATACATGTTTTTTGGAAACGACAAGTTTACAAAGACTATAGCGCTCGCACAATGCATTTGCGGAGGGCTGGCTTTCTGCCCACAAATGTATGACCAGCTACGTTAAGAGGCAGGCATTTCCCGCATGCCTAGTTTTTCTGGGAATTTTCTTCAGCCTGAAGAGGGTGATTTTCATTGCGCATTCTCTCAGCCCTTAGTCATGCTTTCCTTATGCTGAAGTCATTCGCATAGCCTAAAATGCCTTTTCTATAGTTTTTTACAGTGTGTCCTCCAACAATTGAGGTAATGGATAAGCTAAATAATCCTAAATATGAAGGAGCATTATGCATGAAGGAAAAATGTGTACGTGTTTAGGGCCTATTATCACTGACAGAGTTAAGATGACCACATGCACTTTCAAACCAGGCCAAGCCTAGTTACAAATTTTCCCCCTCCATGAGGACGGCACTAGTCTGAGCCCTGCTGCCATCTGGGACCTACCTGCATCCAGATTACTGCGGGACAGGCAGCGACCAAACCCACCACACCTGCAGCGCGCCTTCATATCTCCAACACCCCACAAGCAAACCCAAACATACAGTGAGTGTTCCTCTTGCTAACGTGGCAATGAAGACTGCACTTAAAAATGCCTCTGCCATGTCAATAGAGAAGTAGAAAGTGCAGATTTCCAGGGTCTGATTTTTGTTTTGGTTAGCTCCTGCTCCCCTAGCCCCCAACATTTAGAAGAAAAAACAAAGCTAAGCCCAAGTCAAATGCATGTAACCCTACACCCACAGGATCATTCCCTCACCAGATTTCAGTTACCTTGTCCTAAATCCTTCAAGTCACAGCATTCTTAAAAGAAAACTATTAACTTAAAACTATTGAAGATATTTTTTCCATCCCATCTCTTCCTTCTTTCCAAGCACATTAAAGTTTGGCCTGGTTTACACTGATGCTTAAGTAACATCTGGCCTGGGGTACAGTGCAAGTTGGAAGACTTTAATCCGAGAGACTGTAAATTGTGAGAAAAGATTAAGCTACATCAAGACTTTGCCTGCAACGGTGAAAATTAAGTCGTTTGTGGTGCAGGGCAACTAACACTGATGAGAGGAATAACTCAGCAATACGCAAGTCACATCCCCCCAGGCTGGCTGGGAGTTTGGAGGACAGCCTGCTTCTCTTCCGCTTGGAGGAAGGACCACTCGTCTGGGAACGATAGCAGACTTACGCCTTTACACACTTAAGGCAAAAGATGAGGACGGGCACCTGGCCAGTACATTGCCATCTGGAGGGAGGACTGAGAAAGGTAAGTTATTGCTCACTACCTGGAAAATACCTCTGATTACCAAACCTGCCATTTTTTAATGCTTGTAGAACCTGGAAGTGCTTCTTTTTTAGTGCTGCATGATGTGAGTCTCCAGCCCCACGTCAGAGGTGACGATATCCCACTTCTGGATCCTAAGACAGGGACTGGAGGCAACGTTTCTTTTCTTTTTTGAACTTGCCCCTTGCTTTTAGAGCTCCCCTGGTCCCTGCACTGGGAGAGACAGCGAACAATTGATCCCCAGCCACCTTTTCCACATCACTCCTGATTTCATAGGCATCTATCATCCCTTCTAGTTGTCTCTTTTTCAGATTATAGCCATAGCTTGCTTAGTTTGTCTCCTCAGGCAAGCTATTCCAGGTATCTGGCCATCCTTATTGCACTTTTCTGAATCTTTCCAGTTCTACTCTATCTTTTTTGGAACGAGGGGATCATGCATGCGAAGTGCACACAACAGCCAACGTGCAGATGCACCACAGCTTTAATCAGTGGCATAACGATGTTCTTCATTAGGCTTTTAGTTGAGCTGGCAATTTCAACAAGCCCAGGATCTTATTTCTGTGGTAATGATCAGTCAGAGCACATTATTTCGTATGTGATGTCCACATCATCATTCTCCCTGTCCCTTGCTGCACATCGCTTTACACTTACCTACACTGAATTTCATTTATTGTTTTATTGCCCTGTCTCTGTCTATTAAGTTCTTTCCTCGCTTTTTCGTATTTGGAGAAACAATTGGCACTGGAGAGGGAAAGCAGCAGCCTCAGGGTTCAACACAAGAAAATGCAGGACAGAGCGGGGCTGGAGAGCTATGCCACGGTGCTACGTGCCTGGATGCGGGGACTCAGCCTGCCATACAAACCACGCTACTCAACAGCTTCTCAGAGTTTCCTTGAAATGCAGCAGTGGCAACAGTGACCGTAAAGAGTTGGCCAAGCTAACCAGAGGGGACAGAAGAGCAGAGCTGGAAAAGCCAGCGACGTTCTTGAATGTCAAGATCTAAGAGGAGCGTGACCCCTGAAATGCAGACAGGCAGGAGAGACAACAGTGGGGTAGACTCAGTAGGAAGGGGTCAAGACAGCCACTTCGAGCAGCATAAATCACAGTAGAATGATCTAAGGCTTCTTGTCAGGTACCGAAAAGTCTGCTAGAGATACAGGATAGGATAGACCCTATGAATGCAAACTGCATTCTAGATCTCTTTGAAACCAGCAATGCCACAGTCTGCCACGGTCAATACGCCAAATTTCTTAGCCCATACACAGCCAGAGCGTTACTTTAATTTCCACCTACCACCCACGCTCTCAGCAGCTGGGCTTTGGGCTTCTCCTCCCTGCTGCACCCTCTCAGTCATGTTTTCCAGAAGGCAGAGTTCTTTAAGCAACCTCTTCCACCCTGCTCCTCCGCTTTTCCTGGTGCGGGACACCTTTTGCATCATGGCAGATGTGATGGGTACCACGTGCCGCTCACACGCACACCTGTGCTGCGTTCCCCCTCTGAACCACCTTGCGTCACGGCCACACTGTCACCTGGCTGCCAGCTCTGCCCAAGGACCACTGCAAAGGGAAACCACGACCTGAGGAGGGGAAAAGGAAGCGGCTTGCGTATGTTGTTGCTTTCAGTCAAGAAGGCGAGAGGACGAACATCCTGTCTTTTGGAACAGGAACCCAGGGAGAGAACAGTCAAAGAAAAAAGAGCAGCAAAGGAATAGAAACACGAGTCCCCATTTACGCAAGTCAAATGACATCTTCTCGGACAGCCTCTGACCCAGCTCCTGTGGCTGACAGCCTTACTGGTGACGACAAATATGTATTGAAAGGGACACTTTCCTCGCCCTTTTGCGAGGCGGGGGGGGCAGAGGGAAAAAAAGCCTAATACAGCAGTCTCTATTCTATAAATATATACTTTTGCATCTGTATCTTCCAAAAGACTAGATTCTTCTGCATATATGCAAACTGAACAGCACTGACACTCAGTTAAGCAAAGTATGTTTATTACAACATCTAACTTTAATTAAAAGAAAAACAGAACTTGCTGCCTTTTTAAAGTAGCGGGTCATCTGGTACTCAGTGAAGACCTGCGTCCCCTGAGACGCCCTACACCCCTAATTCATAAAGTAATGGAAAATCAGAGGGAGCTAAAGGGAAGTGCACAGAATTTTACAAATTGACTAATTTTCCTATCTATAAGGCTGAGAGCAGCAAAGTCTCATTTTTTAATTTTTATTTTTAGGGGCAAGTTGTCAATTGTTCTCTGGATTTCACTAACCTTTCTTTGTTGCTGCATTACAGAAAAGTCAGCATTCATCTGCACTTTCTGCTAATTCCCTAACTGATGTCATCCTCTTTAGGTTATTAATATTAGTAATCATTTCCACAGCAACCCATTGTGATATCGTAAATAGAGGATTATGACTTCATGTGGGGAATAAGCAGAGGCACAAATGATGAATTCTTAAGGAAGAAGAGATAATGTTTTCATGCAAACTTGTGCATTACTAGAAAAGACAGACACTATACAGACAATAGGAAGGGCAGATTTAGCTGAGCCTTTTCATGCTGCCCAGGGGTACGGGCTGCTTTCTAAGAACACCGGATAGATGAACTTTTCCCTTAGGTGCCCGTTCTGGAGGTGCTTCTGTGGCACAGCTGGGAACCCCTTAGCTTTTATGCAGGCACTATAACCCTGCTCTCACTCAGGGAAACAGTACTTGGCTTTTTAAAGCTGGCATACTGCAGAGACTTCAGTTATAAAGACAGAGTAAGAACAAAAGGCATTTAATCACAGGAATGGGGGCAACTGCCAATGCTAGAACAACTCCTTGCGCCCAAGTCTTTAAAAGCACTGCTCTGATCATAGCTTTGGATACAGATCAAGGGCCTAGTTGCCCAAAAGAGACTCCCTTCTCTTTTATCCTTAAGATGTGGTTTTGATAAGCCTCCCTTGACCTCTGTCAAAACAGCGTACGGGGCTGCATTTGCAATAGCGTCCTTCAGGGAATAATTTAAGGGATGAATAAACAGCTCCACTGCCAATAGAAGATATTGAATGGGAGAGTCAAGAACAAGGCAGAGCAATCATGTCCAACCTTTCATCGAAAGCGGGGGAAAACAAGAAAGGTATTTGCTGATGTCGTGGTATTGCACTACTGTACATATGCCGATACACTCCTGACCATAATAAAATCCCATCGACTAATGAGGTCAGAGCCTAGGATACCAAGGACGAGCTCAGAAGCGCACAAGTCACCACTTCTCTGGGACCCGCTGGGATGCAATGCCACTCAGCCCTGACATCTGCCACGGCCACACTGCCTCTGTAATTAGCATCCGTTCCTCTAAAATGACCAGGTGAAATCCCAGATGCTTCGCGTGAAACCAGGAAGTACTCCGTTATTCCAGCTCTTGGAGGGAATATCCCAGGTACAGCAGCCACAGGGATTAAGCTCAGGCCATAAGAAAGGCTGAGAGAGTTGGGGTTGTTCAGCCTGGAGAAGAGAAGGCTCCGGGGAGACCTTATTGCAGCCTATCGGTACTTAAAGGGGATTTATAAGAGAGATGGGGACAAACTTTTTAGCAGGGCCTGTTGCGACAGGACAAGGGGGAATGGTTTTAAACTAAAAGGGGATAGATTTAGACTAGATATAAGGAAGACATTTTTTACGAGGGTGGTGAAACGCTGGAGCAGGTTGCTGTCACGAGTAAGTGGAACGCACGTCACTCAAAAGAGAGAAGCAGCAATATGTTTTATTGAGGTAAAATAATAATTTGACAGAGTTCAATGAATTCAATGGAATTTAAGGAAGTTTAACAGGGGTTTGCCAAGGTTCAATAAGTTTGATAGCAAGGTTCACCTTATTAATTACTGCATGGAAGAAACATACGAAGGAAAATTGAGTTAGAATCAAGTTAGAATGATTCACACAGAGACCGGAGTTGCAAAGGGTAAGGAAGACCCTTCCGTTGAGTCATGAGGTTCAGAGTGGACCGCCTTGCTTTCTAAACTCCTGATGAAGCTTAGGTGCGGCTAGGTCCAATCTTAGTCTCAGACTTGGACAACGGTTTATGTCTAATGGAATTAGCTATACAAAATTTATAGTAATTAATACTTAATAGCTACATGGATTAGTAACGTTTCATTAATATTAATTCAGCATGCTATCAGTCACTTACCGAGGATCTATCGCAAGTAAGGGATCTTTTGGTCTTGGGCAAGGAAGGGTATCTTTGTCTCAGGTAAGGAATCTCAAACCTTGAGAGGTGTCCCAGCTCAAAGGAAGAGTCACCTGGCATGCAGTCCAGCTGCAATTCAGGGAGAGCTCAAATTGGACTTATCCAAAGATCTGCCGTTAGTAAAAGGTCTCTCTGCCTTGAGGAACAACCTTGAGAGGCATCCCAGCTCAAGGGGAGATCACCGCCATGCAGCCACACTGCCTAGCAGGGAGAGGTCAAAGATGGCTCACTTAGGCTGTCATATTTATGGAATAAAGTGGTTGGCTTGTAGTCAAATCACATGCGATGGAAAGGTAGGCATGAGACTCCTTGTACCCACAACTTTCTTTGTTCCTTGATAAATAAGTCTTGGAAAAGCCACACGCTTCAAGCCATGCATTAATCGCATGATCGGTGTTCCAAGCTCATATGCATCAATGCTCACTGTGTCACTCTGCTCCTTTGTGGGTTTTCAGAGAGCGGATTGAAACTAGAGGAGTTCTTGGCCTGCCTATGGCTCAGGCCTTTGCCTCCTTTGGAGCCTGTACCAAACCACTGCTAGTTTGGTTAAGGGGTCGAGTGCATCCGTCACAGTTGCCCAGAGAGGTGGTAGATCCCCATCCCTGGAAACATTCAGGGTCAGGCTGGACAGGGCTCTGAGCAACCTGATCTAGTTGAAGATGACCCTGCTCATTGCAGGGGGGGTTGGACTAGATGAGCTTTAAAGGTCCCTTCCAACCTAAACTATTCTATGATTCTATATGGTGGGATGAGTGCTCTCCACGTTGCAGCCCTCACCCCTAGGCATCATGATGGGTTTCCCACCTTCCTTCTAAGTCCTCTGCTCCCTTCTGAGATCCATCAGCAACCACCAGACACTCGGCATTACCGCAGAGCAGCGGGGTCAGTTGGAGGCTTTCTCTACCAGTCCTGTGGGGAGACCCTGGGGTTAGTCCTTTGGAGAGTGCCCAACATCAGAGCCTACCCAAAGGACAACCCTCATTTCCCAATGGGTGAGAGGACAACTTCATTAGCAGGCACTTGCTACAAATACCACACGTACTGCTTGCAAGGGAATAGCTGAGCTTGCCAACACGTGTAGCTTGAGAACAACACGTGTAGCCCTCACATCCTTTGGGATCGCTACCAAGTTATCCAAAGGGTGACAGAGAATGGTTTGACCGTAGACAAAGCTGCTTAAACCAAGGACTGTGTCCACCATCATCTGCTGCTGTCCAGGTCTTCACTCATCACAGAAAGCAGAGGTGGGGTTTGTGCTCTGTACCAACCGACACGAACAGCCAACGGACAGAAACGTGGCTTTTCAGGCTTTAGTATAGATTGAGAGAGTACGGAAAGGAGTGTGTAACAGATGCTGTGTCATGGTTCCCACTGTCATCTTGCCTAGCGTTTGCTGCTGGAACCTGAACTGGATTACGTCCCGGGCCAGTTCCTGCTCATCTGCTGTCCCAGCAAGACCCCAGGGTTGTGTCCCTCGTTGTGGAAAAAGCAGTGCAGAGCGTTCGCCCGCAGCGCTGCCCCATCACCTCCCTACGCTGGGGCCGGCACCATCACAGCCTGAATTCGTCCTCATTCATGCTCACAGTAAAGGTCCGCGACTCCAACAGTACAGGATCAGAGCCCTAAAGTGACATGTTTGGAGGAAATCCTGGCTTCACTGGGGGAACAGAAAAATAATCCCAGGCTTTACTGGCTCAACCGCCATGGCCAATGTTCAACTATGGAGTTGCGTGTACGGAATTATGAACAGGTTTAACTACAAGAAGGAACTAAATGCATGCGGAAAACAGCAGAGGGAAGTTAAAGTTTCAGATGCGATAGCCACTATAGGCCCCGGTAGTTTCTGCAGTTAATTTGTCTCTCTCTTTCACCCAGTTTCCTTGAGTGCCCTTTTCATCTCCAGCCCAAATATTCTATACTTCCCAGAGCCTGAAGAGGATTTCATGGTTAAAATGTCACTTCTGATTTATTATCTGCTTCTAGCATGTGCTCTATAATCCTAAACTCTGTTCACTCATTTCCTAGCTCACTTGCAGCGCTTTACATTACGCACACAGCACTAAACTCATGATCAATTGCACTCTGCCATTTGTGAGCATCAGATGCAATTTCTTTTTCTATTTTTAAAGTATTGTAAGGCTACAGGAGTTGCAACAATAGGAACAATCAAGAAAAAATTCTCTTTCAAATAAGATTGTTAGTAGGAAGATAAATCCTATTTTAAATATAAAATGTTAGCATAGCATGACATAGCAGTTCACTTGTTGCCTAACAAGACACGCTACAGAATGAAAACAACTCAACTACCAGAGATGGTTAAAGACAGCTTAATCATCTTGCTTGTATGATTGCATTTCCAGAGCAGACATGAAAAATGGCAACAACAAAGGAGAGGTTTAAAATAACAAGCTATCACAATAAAGGAGTGCCATGCTGGGCTGTGCCAGGCAAATGACTCAGTAGAAGCTCAGGGGACCGTACTGCCACACAGACTGCGATGGGTAATGAGAGGAGCAGCTGACAGCACTGCTATAGCTCAGTCGATCTGGTGAAACCCAGGGAGCAGCTTTTAATTCTGAATATCAGTGCCTCATAGAGGTCCTACTGCAACTGCATTTCCACAAGACCGCAAGAAGCTGATTACCAACTGATTTTTTTTTTCTTCGGAGGCAAATGAACAAATACAAAGAAATCACTGAGGTCAAAAAGCAAGAATTCAAACGTTAGAGGAAGCTAGTGATAACCACCACTGCCAACTCCGTCATTTCCAAGACAGACGCTTTCCCTATTTGTTTTCCAGTAATTTCTCTGAAGAAATTTAGACTCCTGGAGGAACAGCTAGAGGTTCCCCCGGATGAGAGTAGAGTTGGATACAATACACTGAGCAAGAAATACACTCTGGGTAACTTCATACGTTGCTCTGACTGCGATGTGGTTGCCTGATGTAACCTGTCAGCTCGCTGGGAGTGCGAGAAGGGCACGTGCTACAGCACAAAACCGCTGCTCTGGGCCAGAGTCCCTAGCCTCAGCTGGCAGGGTGCGAGCAAACACGACTGTCACACACATGTAAACGTGCTGCTAAATCTCCAATGCAGAGAGAAACACACAGAAAACTGACACAGTTGATTTATTTTTTAAAAGATATCCACCAACAATCAAAGACTACTAGATCATCTTGTTAATTACCATTTTCTTTTAAAAATGTATCTGCTTTTGCTGTACCTTGATTAATGCTGGTATTTACTTGACAGCTAGTTACCAGCAACATCTAATCAGCTTATCCAAAAAATATTTTTGGCTACAATAGCTAAATTGATGCACTGCAACATCAAGCCGAGCTATGCAAAAGGCTTTAATCAAACTGATGAGTTCTCAGATTAGTCCTGGCTCAAGTTCAAATTGCAGCCCTGAGCAACCAGTATTGTACTTGAATTTTGCTCATGTTTATAAACACTCTACAAGTGTAGGGCTGTCTGGATATCTGCAAACTTCATCAGGCTTCTGCTTGCGATGCATTTTGAGTTTGAGCCTGAATATTTGGGATAGTGCATATTTCACAGGCCAAGATGCAGGGCACTTTCCATCCCAGACTAAATCCATCTCACAGCATCAGGAACATCAGACCTTTACAACCAAAACCATTTGTCATTAAGTTTCTCAGAGGAGAAGACATGGGTGATAAGCTGGGAACGTGCTCCCAGAGCTCCACTAGTGATTTCTAGTAAGACAGTAACTTCAACAGCTTGTTCAAATGAATGAGCAAACTTAAAGCCACTCGAAACTATGCGGGAAGCCAAGGGACCGTCCTCTTGTTTAAGAGCTCCCCTAAGCTCACGCGGAGCAATCAGGCTGCTACCCTATTCCCTTAATTGCTGCCAGGCTGCAAGCCTAAGCCAGCCAAGACTGCACTTTCCTGGCCTCCATAATTCAACCCATGTCCAGTAGGGGAGATTCTGGGATTTGAAATGTTGGTTTTATCTTAGCTGGGGACTGAGACATTTTAAATCTTGAACTGTCACAAGGTAAAAAAGAAAAAAATACCCACCAAATCTCTGCCGACCTCTGATAGTAAAAATGATGCTGCTGGGAAATGAAAAGTCCTGGGACTATGCCCATGAGGAAAAATGTGTGAGATCTGAAAAGCAAATGTGCAATGAAGTATCGCAGCATGGCAGTAAGGACAAGAAGTCTCTCAGGCCTCCACCTTGCAAATACTTAAGGATGTTTTAAAGTAATAAATATCACTAGCTTACTGAAGCCAAGAAGGTGTATAAGACGTGCAGAATGGGTTCCTAAGCTCTTTGGGGGCCAGGGGTGTTGATTTCAGAGTTACATACTATTTCTGTTGTAAACGCTCTGCCTGGCACAGATTCAGATCAGCAGCCTTGGGCACCGATAGCAGTGCTGTTCTTTAAAATAATTCATGCTTTAGAACCGGGGCAAGAGATACAAGTCGGGTTGCGTAAGTTGCATTTAAACTGAGCGGATTTCAGAGAACTTTCTCACTAGTTAAGCAGAGCTATCTCCACCACTCTTCATTTACTATAAGGGACACACAGCTGGCTTCCTCCATGCGTTAGTGATCACGTTGCATCACGGAGGCTTCTGCAAAGCCAAAGAGCAAAGCCTGCACTTAGGTTCTTATTTACTGGCAAAAAAATCAGTATAATCATAAGCTGAAAATTTGGGACTTGCTGCCATCACTGAAAAGTAGATTTTGGTTTAACCTTTGAAGGCAAGTCCTGATAAAAATGCTTAAGACACTTAGCTGCAGTGCCTTCAGACATGCTCTGGCTTACCTGCATCTCAAACCAAATCATGCAGGATGGTAGGTCCTAATTTATCAAGAGGGACAAACTCCCTCAAGCTTCACTTTAGGTAAAGTCTCAGCTGCACTCTGCTGTTTTGGTGCCCCAGCCAAAGTTTCTGCTGCAAAGCATCAGTGCCTGCAGCTGTGCTACCATGCAGGAGCATGCAGGATGCTGATCCTTCAGCTGAGCTGTCTCGTTGCCTATGTGCGTAAGGAGATTCATGGCCTCAGGTGTCTCTGTGCCCACATCCCCAAAAAAACTTGATTTGGTAGATGTGCTCTGAACACACCCAGCAGGCAGGAAAGTCACTGTCCCCAGTGCAAACCACAGGAGCAACAAACATTTCCCATTGAGGATGATGGTGGTAGTACAGCGTTGAGCTGCTACACAACAGATTACTGGTTTGCAAGTCTGCCAGTGAAGAGAGACCCAGATTCGTGAGACCTCTTAGCCTGAGGGTTCAAACCCACACCTCCTAATTTAAAGGAAAATGTTTAGAGACTCAAATTATTGGCAAGGCTGGGGTGAGACTACTCTCCCTCCCTTCTGCTGAAGCCACGCTGTTATGAGACCCTCATGGGACCAGAGAGGAAAAAGCGTGACCGGGAAGGAACTTGACTTTGCAGCCAGGTGATGGAGGAAGGAGGGATGGGGAGTCCTGGACTCTGGTCCCTGCGGCTGGAGTTACTTACCGACCTTATCCAGAAAGTCCACGCTGCAAAATTTGTACACAGGTCATTTTTGCAACAGGGATCAGACCTCCCTCCCTCCTCCTTCGTGCCAAAACGTTTACTTCCCCTCTGGCAATTTTAAAAGCCACGCTTCCTCATGGCAATATCTGAAGTAAAAATCTCCTACTGCTCTGATGATATCTCCTTCCTCCCTCCTATCACCAAATTATCACCTTTTTAGTCAACAAAGCTGTAAGTAATAACCTGCATAATCCATTTTAAACTGTATAATCCATTTATTTCCTGAAGATAGCTAAAGCTAAATTAACATCCCTGTTCTTTTGCCTGATATAAACATTCTTTATGGTTTGCACATACAGGAGACCCTGAGATGTACTGATTTCCTCTTTCATTGATCTATATCTATTTTAAAGTTCCAGCATGCTTGAGCAGAGATTAAAAACAAAAAAACCAAATTTGTTGTTTAGAAAATTTTCTTATGTGTTTTACCTTGAGGGCTTTCTGTGCAGCTTCACTTGATCCAATAGCAATCAAGTTTGGTCCAGCCATGCTGCAAAAGCTCTTCAGATGCAAAGAATCATGAACAGGGACTGTGGAGACAGCATAATCCTGTATGGGAGCAAAGGACGGTTGCTATAAATATTTTTAAATTGTCCTAGTTCCATAATTATATTGAGACATTCCATAATTAATTTTACTCTCTGCAAATTAACAATAGCAACATATCCCAGGGCACAGTGTCAACTGTTTAAGTATGACATACCCCTCTGGACCAGCTTGTCTTGTCTGGTACACTGGAGTAGAATCCAGAACATGTTTCAAATATTACTACTGTTGCAACTGTAAAGAAATACATTAAAATGCGTAATTAAACAGTACGTACATAAAACCTCTCTAGGGACCAGCAATAAGAACACATTGCTGATACATGAGAACATAAGGAACGTGAGTGTTGATATGCTCTCAAATAATAACAGCCTCCCACTATCCAAGTCACTTTTATGCAGCGATCTCACATTTCACATCCAACTTCAGCATCTGTCACTTTACAGGATGCTCAAACCTTTTCAGTAACTTGTACCTTTTTATTTTTTTAGTAAGTCCTAAATAAAGTACTTGAGTATGACGAACATCTTGGCCAGTATAATTTTTAAATTGGTTCAGTGGATGATAGCTTATATTTCCTGTGGCATGAATGAATCTACAAACCTTAAATGTGTCAGCCAGAATTTCTGCACCACGTTGATTTGTCCGCCTGGAAAGACCCACAAAAAATTCTCTGCCTGGAATGAAAAAATGAAGGGCAAAACAATTACAGCTTTTTTTTTTTTTAAGCCATCCAAAAAAATCACCACATCAGCTCCTTCATCAGAACATACACATTTTAAAAACAGGCCAGCTTTAGAGACATTCTGAAGCAATCTTTCATGGGTATCATTTTCTATATTTCTTTTCTCAAGTTGAATAGTAAAACTGAAAATTCAGCTTAGAAGAATGCAACCTGCAATTGTGAGCTGATAATTTGAAGCAATTATCTTTTTCCAGAAGACACATTTCACCAGAAGCATAAATAGCTTCCTCTTCTGAAGCTCTGCAATGGTCACTGAGTCAGGAAAGAGAACAGCTGGGCTGGATTAGTACAGCACTGACTGACCATTTCCCCCTCCCTCTGAGATTTCCTCGGGCCTGGAAGGCAGCTCTGCAGCCACCGGCATCCTCCAGCTCCAGAGGAAATCAGTGCTGGATCTGCACTGCATTAGGAAGGCCTCCCTTCCTGGTCTGCCTCTTTTGAGGCTCTTCTTTCCCCTTGGTGAACTAAGGCAAGCAGCCAGCCTACTGTGATGCTGATCAAAATAAACAGGCTCATTCAGCACAGGCGGGGAGCAAGCGTGTGCACAGCCGATGTGAGAAAATGCTTAATGGGTTTAATGACATAAAAAACACAGTCAGTATCTTCATCTTTGAAGTCAACCATGCATATAAGTTGTCTAGCACATGACATCTGGCAGGCAACTCCACCGCCTTCTCCATAAACTAAAAATGCTTTTTTTTGCATTTGATTCATTGAACTAGTGACAATTGTCTGCATCAAGCTTTTACAAGTCCTGAAAACGAGGCTGGTGAACGTAGCTGCTTGTAATAAGAAATACGAAACAACTGCAGGCAGTTGACTACTGAAAGCTTTTTTCTTATTGGCACTTTACAAGCTAAAATAAAATTTGTATGCACAGTGCTGCTCTTTGTACTGTGTGTACTGCTTCTTCATTTATTCAGGCATTAAAAGCAGGACATGGAGGGTTGCATTGAAAATTCATCTCTCTGCTACATTCATGACATTTAGTAAACAACTGATTTAACAAACCGCACAAATGACATTTTATTATGCAGATGACAGATAACGTGCCATCTTTGAGGCAGTCACAATATGTAAACAGCAAATTCACTACTATTATACCTGTAAATAAGACGTCTCCACCATCCAAGGTTGCGTTTTCATCTACCATCTCTACTATATTGAGGTTGAGACTTTCTAGTACTCTCTTCATGGCTTCAACCTGTTTAAAAGAAAGCTGTTTAGAATATATTGCATCATTGAAAAACTTAAAAAACCTACCAGAAATACATTTCATTAATAAGAATTAAAGTCCTTTAACATGCCTTTAACAAGACAGATGGCGGGGTCCTTTGTGTCCCTGCCCACCGCAGTTCCCCAACTCTCTCCTTTGTGGTCTGGAGGGGATGGAGTGTCTAGTGGCAGTGATCGAGCTCTTGCCTTTGCACAGGAACCATGCAGCACCCGGAGGAGGCAGATGACGGGTCCAAAACGCGTGTTAAGCCT